>NW_017728929.1:1891269-1951651 GCF_001723895.1 Crocodylus porosus | reverse complement strand
AAGAATTGTTTTCTTCTCTGTAAAAAGTATTTCTTTTTTTTTTTTTTTTTTTTTTTTTTTTTTCTCTGCCATTTGTCCACGAGGGGCAATTCTCGCAGTTTAGAGCAATTCAGGCTTTTGCTAGTGAAAAAGGTTAACTTCTTCCTAAATGTAATAATCTATCAGCTAATAATTGATAGGAAATACCATCACTCCATTGTAGTATATGTGGGTTGCCTATCCTAATATTTGTCTCCTGTCTGGTGCTTGTGCCTTGTGAATCATCATCCCTTTCTTCCTAATGGGTTTTCTGCCTCATAGTTCAGTTTGCCTGCACAGTAAATTCCTCTTTTTTTAATACTGTTAGTTCCCTCTCTGTATTATGCATGAATCTTCCTTCTTTTCAAGGCCTCAAGGTCTCTAGCTCCATAAATATTCCATAACTAGAAAGGCCTTGATGCTGTCCCTCTGGACTAGTAGTGACTGGGGAGAGGAGGTGGCAGAAGGAAGGGGATGGGGTAAATGATCAATAAAATATCAAATTGATCCTACCATCCTCTGCCTTCTCCTATGTGTAATACCCAAACTGATTTTTGGGGAGATTTTTTTTAAATGTCTGTGCTGAACATATCTGTAGTTCCATTGGGATACTTTTGAAGTCCATTTGCATGGGAATGGAACAAGGTTTGAATGCAGTGAAGTGTAATCTTGTTTTTATGCATCAACTCTTATAGTTTTGATCATTAGACAATGGTGGTTTAATAATGCATCATAGAATGTGATCTTAGCAATGCAGCCTCCGCAATTGCAGGAGTGAAATGTTTGATTTATGTACCCCACATGGTAGCTGTGGTTTTAGTTGCTCTTTTTCAAATCCACATGTTGTTTAAATGCAGGCCTTGTAACTCCTCATTTCCATTCCTATTGCCAGAGCAGCACCTGCTGGCTAAAACTTATATAATTACCTTCCTTGGTTGACAAATTTACTTTGTTTAGAACTTGTGTTCTGTCACTTATTGTTCTCTTCTTTCCAGTTTAGATGGCTTTGCCAGTTGCTAAAGCAGATAAACTGTCCCCATGTCCTTCAGAGTAATCTTAATTCCCTGTGTCAAGTGTAACCAGAGATGTGGAAGTCGCAAAGTAGACTTCTGCTGTGCTCTCTGAATCAGAAACTTGGTACTAGAACTTCCTGTTCAGATCTGGTTTTAGGTCTTTAAATGGGATAAAATGGCTCTGGTCTCCACCATGCTATTAAGTATAAAAAAAATCCATGCCTCAGAACTGCAATACAAGGTGGCACTGTTGTTATTTTTCAAGAAATGCCAATAAGCTGGGAAAGCGATGATGCGGGGTGGAGGGAATTGGCAAAATGTGTGGGCAACTAGCTCAACTTTGGTCTAGAGTGGTATGCAGTCAGTATTGTGATGAAGAATTCACCCTGGAACTTCCATGCGCATTTTAAAGTGTGTGTTGGCAGAGAAGAGGGTGAAAAATAAGAGCTTTTTTTGCTTCCTCATTCAGACAAAACAAGAAGACCCCAAGGAAAAAAGGCAGTGCAGCTTTTTCAAACAAACTTACGTTAGACACGAAGCTTATGTTTAAAAATATGCAGTGTCTGTTGATGGGGTAGACTAGTGTCCAGCTTGAGTTTAAATGGCACGCATGAGTGTAAACCTTTCTTCAGAGGGATAGATTTTAAATATCTACAGGAAGAAAAAGTCTAAAATTAAAAAAAAAAAAACAACAACTTGATGCTTGGTGCAGTCTGGTGCCTTGCAAAAGGAAAAATGCTCTTTGGAAGGTTTTGTTTTGTTTTTTTTATAAGACCCAGGAGGAAGCGTGTTTTTGGCAGGGATGATTTAACTTTATCCACAGTATGGGCGGGGGAGTGAACTCCATTAGAGGCCAAGGAATCACTCAACTTGGCTTGTGGAATTTTAATAAGGAGTTAGCATTAGTCCTCAAGGGATTCTCCTGATACCTGCCTGTATCACTTCCACAAAGCCTTGCTCAGCTTGGGGAAATTGCCCACCAAATTAACTCCACAGTTAAAAGAAGCTGTAAAAAGACCTTTATTGTGAAATAATTTATATGCTGCTACTTTAGTGAGTTTGCTGCTTAAGAGAAAGGGTTATTGTTTATGTTGCAGTAATGCCTTCTTTCTCTCAGCACTGGAGAAACCACATGAGATGGCTCTGGTCCTGTAGAGCTTTCTAAGTAGATGAACTAAGAGCAGGATGGAAAACCGGCATGGAGAGGTGAAGTGACTTACCCAAGGTGTTACAGAGGGTCATGGTCAATGTCAGAAATAGCACATGAATCTATTGACTCTCTTATCAGTACCCTAATCGGTAGATGCCATTACCTCTCTAAATCACAAGTAGAGGGAACATAATATTAAACCATAATGATATTGAATGTATAGTTCTTAGATTTCAAAGACAAAAAGCTCATTATTAGTAAAAACTGTGCTCATTATCACCTTTCCCAAGACTAGGGTTGCTTGTTCTTTAGCTGGACAGGAATCAAACCTTTCAGAGGGAGAGTGAACCTCTGTTTAGAGATTTCAAATCTTCCCCTTCTATTTCACCATAGAAACATCCCTTTCATTTTCATTTAAAGGTAACCACTTCCTGTTTATTCCTTAGTCTAAAACCTCTTATTTCTAGAACACAGCTCTGCACTTTTTCAAGGTATTGTGGGTTTGATTGTGCCTGTGGTCTCAACATAGTATCCTCCATTCTAGAAATGGGCTTGCCATTCCATATTATGCACAGATAAATTTCATCAGCTATTTAACACTCTCTATTTAAGAGACAAAACAAGCAAAGTATTTATCAATTTATCATCCTATTCATTTGAGAACAAAAAGCATCCGGGCTGTGAGTAAGCCAAAAAGTGTCCTACCAATTTTTTATGACATTTCTGTAGCTTTCTTAGCAGGTAAATTAACTGGATTTAAAATACTGACTGCAACCTGAGGATGTAACTGCTCTCCGTAACACTGCAGCATAGGTGCCTTTTCATAAGATGAGAAGGAAGAAACAGGCTCTGTATTTTTACAGAGCATGGATTTTTACCTCCTTGTCGGGATCTGCTGTAATTTTAATTGATTCTGTCCATCCCTGCTGTTGGGACAGGGAGCTTATTCATGGGCAAGCTGTGGGGGGAGGGAGCAAGGGGGAAAGTATTCTTTGCTTGGAATGCAAGGTTAAAACCTTTTTCTTTTCTGCTTTGTCTTTGGTGGCCCTGACCTCTGATAAACTCTAGTAGTGGAGTTTGGGGCTGTTGTGGAATTTACCCTCATTTGAAAGCTCATATCTTGAGCTGGGAATAATTTGCTAGTGCACTTTCCAGCTGCTGATGGGCAACGAAGAGGTTGGAATTCAGGGACCTTAAAGGAATCCTAAACAGAAATTAAAAGGGGGATTTGAAAACGGTTCCTGGCAGGCCCATTAGCCTTGGAATTCCTATGACCAGCAACTATGTACATGTCTGAGGCCTGATGGGCCTCCTGAAAAGGGTACAGCAACCTGGGTTGGGAAACTAAATCATGCAATTAAGCTGTCATAGCTGGAATGCTAATGAGAGCCATACCATTATGGGAGTGTTTTCTTTATAGCCCCTTGCTCTTCTGTGAGGGATTGTATACCTGGATTTCACTTTCAGGGCCTCATGCCACTTAATTAGTAAGAGTTGGGATTCTTTTTTGAATAGCAGTATGCACTGTGACGGCACCAGTACCCCCACACTTGCCAGACCACTGCAGCAGATGGTATAAAGGGGGAGGCAGTTGTGGCTGCTCCCATGTATGGGGAGGTGCTTCCAATTGTCGTTTTGAACCAAGTCTCCTGGGTTTGAGAGCTGACTATCTTGTGACTCTACCATGTAACTTGGTGATCAACATTGATGTTTGATCTGCCCAGGAGAGGGCACAGTCTAGATAGTTATTTTTGCATACTGTTCATTCTCCAGAAGGTTGCCCAAGATCAAGAAGGCATGACTGAAATTTGCTGTTGCTGGAAAACATGCGGCTTTCAGCTTCTGCCTCAGATGCATGGGAAAGATTGGTTTGACCTGGCATTAATCACTTATGTGCCATCTTCTACAGTATTGACTTCCTCACTCTTCCATGGCTTTGGCAACTTTGGACAGGAAAAATGAGGACTGTAGTGGACATCCAGATACAGGACAATATGTCATGGCTCCTGTATTCCTTGAGAAGCTTGGAGAGCAAAGCAGTGGTTTCCAACCTTTTTTTTTTTTTTTTTTGTGGATTGGCATGGGAGTGGGGCAGGGCTTACGGAGCTGGCTGCCTCCCTCCTGGGGCTGCCCCGCCACCCAGCACATGACTGCTGTTGCCCAGAAGCCACTCGCCCAGGCAGACAGACGGGTCCACACAGAGGGCTCATGTCACAACCCGGAAGCCAACCCATTCGTGGCCTGGCACGGTGGTTGGGAACCTCTGCTGCAAAAAGGACCTTTTCTGCCAGAAAACTGTACCAGGTCTAGTCTGTGTTCTTCATGGTTTTATGTTTCTTACCTTCAACCTTCTCAAGATGAGTTGAAATTTAGTGTGGCAGGAAACATTACAAAATAGTTTCTTATTTCTGCTTACTCCACCCTTTCTAAACAGTTTGCCTATTTCAGAAGTCATTCTTAGTCTTTTTAGATCTTCCCTGCATTGGTGGACAGGTCTTCTGCAGACTTGCAGTGGAGTTCCTTTCTCAGTTCCCCTTCATACCAGTGACCTATAATGGATGTCTCAGCCTTGGGATGAGGGCTTATTCTCAACATCAGGGATTGTGGCTTCCTTTCCCCAAAACTATGCTATGCCTAAATGTCTAATGCTCAGAATGATCCCACTAGTTTGCTGAGTTTTCTTACCTTCAGTGGTGGACAGTACAATAGCAGTGCAGTGCATCCAACGAAGTTCTCCCTTCTGCTTGCCTTTGAGCATGGAGTTTTGTTTATCACATCACTCCAGAAGCGCTGTACATACTGGGTCTCCAGAAGCCTTTGCAGAGAGATTCAGCAGACTCTTTCTAAGAGGCCACAAGCCCTATTCTGAGTGAAAAATGTTCCCCTTTTGGGGGGAGCGGGGTGAATAGAAGGCGAGACCTGCAACTTCCTATACCTTTCAACTATTTTGGTGGCAGTGGACTGTAATTTTACAGGAACCTGAGGCTAAGACAGTTATGCCCAATCGGTATATAGTAGTACTTTAGGCAGGGTTGTTTTGGGTTTTTTAGGATATCTTGACTTACCAATGCTTGGCAGTGTAGAGAAGGTGCGCTATGCCTGTGTGCATGGCTTACCTTCCACTCCACCACTGCACAAGGAGTTGGAGTGTGACCTGCCCCCCCTTCCTTCCACTTGCTGCAGTGTACAAGCATGATTTCCCTCCCCCTGCACCCCACACTGTCACACCACATGGATGTGATACCTCCATGCTTAGCCCTGTTCCCTTGCCTCTCCCCACTATGGCCCTGTACTTGCCCTCAGCTCTCTGCACTGTCACGCTGCCCTGCCCTGTGGAGCAAAGACAAGAAAGGAAGGGGAAGCCCTGAGACTCGGGTTGCTGTTGCACCTGCAACAGTGGGGAAGTGGCAGTGAGGAAGCCCCCTCAGGCATCTCAGTTTAACCTACTGCAGGCTGCCAGTTGAACAGCCTTGAGTTATAAGGATCTGGCTTCTGCCAATTCAGAAAGGTCTGATCAGATTTCACCCCTCCCCCCCCCACCCACTTCCCATCCATCAAAATCCAGCTGTTCAGCCAAGAAAGATGCAAGGTAACGGAAACATGGGTTTACACTAGAAACTAGTTAACCTGATCTGTCATGTTTGCTGCCATATAAACTGTGATAATGTCTAAAATACAACAGCCAATAGTATGCAATGATAATCCACACCTATTTTAAATGGCAATGGTCATATAGTGCAGTGGTTTGAGCCAAGCTGAGTGAGCATATCAAGACTCCAAGCATCTCTCTTCCGCAGCTCGGACAAAACCCCTCCATCCTGACCTACCATCCTTTTCTCCCTCTCTGCCCTGAGCAGAGACTTACAGTTTTGCCAGATTGTGGTAGCAACTAGGGAGTAAGATGGAACTTGCCAAATTCCTTTATCCTTGTGACTGAAGCCAGAACTAATACTTCTAAAATGCAGAAGCCTTGTCCTTGTTATGGAAAACACTGCTTTTGTAGACCTTTCTTCTTCCCTTTTTGTTTTGTCTTCCCCATTTCTAAACAGCATTCTCTAGCTGCCCAGATACCTGTGGGCTTTTTTTGTTATGTGGTTTCTAGCAGAAAACAACTTTTATTGATGTGGAAATTTTAAAAACCTCTTCTCCCCCTTTCCTTCTCCTAAAGACGGGGAAAGCCAGGCAAAAGATTTGGCAGTGTAAGGATCTTTAATTTTTAAGCAGGGGTGAAAAGAATCAAACTAAATTAGTACATCAGTCTCCTGTGTTCTCTTTCCTTTACCCCCTTTCCTTCCTTTTCTAGGTTTTAGATTCCCTTTCCCCTCCCCCCCACCATTCTTCCTTCAATGACTAGCGTCTGACTAGCATTTCTTGTGCCTCCTTGTACGCAGCCATCACTGTGGCTCACAACCCAGAGCTGAGCAGGGTAATAAATCACACCCACTGCTGTGAACTGGGAAGAAGGATGTCTTCAGTGAGCTTGGGACTTGTAATGCAGAGGAACAGTGTCAGTCTGTCTTGGGCATGCTGAAGAGAGAAGAGCAGGAGGGGGGGAGCTGTATCTCCATTCCCAAGACGGCTGGTTGTTTTGTTGAAGTCTCGGCGGCGTGTTGATTAGGTCACACATTTGCACTTGTTCTGAATAATATAGAAGAACCCTTGAGAAATTCCATTGCCAAAAGCTTTGCAGGGGAGGGAGGAGATGAGGGGGGCATTCTGGGTTTGGGAAAATGAGGGGAGGATGGGCTGAAGTTCCCTGAGCGTGGCAACTGAGGTCAGAGGTCTCCTGTGACCTTCGTCTGCCTGCCTGACCTTTTAAGACAATTGACTGTGGTGATTTCCCTGCCTGGGACGGCGGGAATGCTGGCATCTGATAGCATTCCAGGAGCACTTAAACACCTGTTCATTTGCTGCTGGCATTTCATTAGACAGTTTATAGATTGAGGCCAAACAATGTGGCTAGCGTGCTAAATGCCTGCCACCCCCTCCTCCTCCTCCTCCTCCTGATTGGCCTGCAGAGAAAGCCACAGAGGGGAATTGCAGACTTGCTCCTGCCCATCATGATCTACATACAGAAAAGAAAGTCTCTTCTGTCAGTCATATAGAGAGAGCAGAAACAAACCAGTGTTCTCTGCTTTACCCTGGAAGTGCAGTTGGCTGCTGGGGATGTGGTGATGAGCTGCAGGCTGTAGTCCTAAGCTTCCTTTTTTTATTGCTTTATTCTTTACACTTCATGCTGGAGGCTTTGCGTGCTGCTGCCAACCTCAGTCGTGCTCTGTGAGCACCCGGCCTCAATCTCTGGGTACACCTCCCCCATCCATTTGGCAGCAAGGGGAGTTTTAGGTTAGATAGGAGGGAAAACTTTCTCACTAGGACAGTAATAAAGCACTGACACATGTTAGCCAGCAAGGTGTGTAATCTCTCTCCTTAGTTGTTGTTAAGACCTAACTAGACAAAGCCTTGGCTGGGATGATCTAGTTGGTGATGGTCCTGCTTTGAGCAGGTGGTCACTAAATGACTTCCTGAAGTCCCTTCCAACCCAAATTTTCTTTGACTCTATGGGTCCCACAACCTGACTCACTAAGGCAGTATCACTAGAGCAGATGGGTTTCACTTTATGCTGAAGATGTCCATTGGACAAAGGCTTCTCATTCCCTAAAATATATTAGAATAGCTTGGTAAGGGCCAAAGGGGAATTCTCCATTCATGAGTTGGTGTCCTTAAACCAAAAATGAATGCCCAAGGTAGGCTCCAAGGCAGAGGTGGGCAAAATAACTGCCTGCTAACTGATTGGATCTGGCCCCCATGCAGCTGCCCATCAAGTGAATGGATCTGGCTCTGGCATCTGTGTGGTGCTGGGTGGCTGGGGCTGCTTCTGGCATGCTGGGTGCTCGCTTGCTCTTGCTCACTCCCTGGGCCAGGGCTGCCACCAGCATGGACACATGAACTCACCTGCCGCTGTAGCATGCTGCCCCCCCAAGTCTCCATCCACAGTTGCCCAAATGCGGCTGGCAACTTTTAAGTTGGGAAGGGGATAGACATGGGGAGAAGCTACAGCTGCAGGCAGGTTCAGGTTTCTGTGCCTACCACATTGGGATAGCTGTGGATGCAGCAGAGGCATGCTGGGTCTGGACTTGGAGGTGAAGGGGGGAGCTGCGAGTGCACTAAAGCTGTAGGTGGGTGGACTCCAGCTGTGGAGGGCTGTGCTATAGCTGCAGGCAGGTTCAGGCTTCTGTGCCATTTGCAGCTTTAGGAGGAAGGGAGAGACCATTGACAGGTCACCAAAACTCATTAGATGGCCTGCCAGCTCAAATAATTGTTCACCCCTGCTTTTAGTGTATTGATTCATAAACTAATGCCTTCGAGCAGGTGCTGAGTGGTCATGGCTTCAAACAGGTGCTATTGTCTCTCTTTACAAGGAGCTGCCTTCCTTACTACTCTCTTGGCCAAAAAGGGCAGCTAACATGGCTCTATAATATATATTTGTCTGAGGAATGCTAGTCTGGGACTCATGCTGCCCAGGTAAATGGAAAACCCTGAGAAAACACTCTGTTATTTTGTAGTGAGCTGAGTGGAGGCAGTATTTTAGGAAGCATAGTTTTGTTGCAGTGATAACGAACGTGTCTCTGTGTGTGGTGGAGGATTTTTTTTTTTAATGTATTGTATTGTTTTAAGAAATGTCACTTTGATCTCCAAAACAGTTCTCCCATGGGGCTCTCTGCCCTTTTTGTCGTTCTCTTCGGTGTCTGCTATTCCTCACTGGGGTTATATCCTGTGGCTTGTTGGTACCAGATTTGCCAGAGTTTGGATATAGCATATACAACTGTGAGGGAAAGGAAGTGCAGTCTTCCAGCTTTGAATATTGATCATGTTGACCTCTTGAATTTATGACAGCAGATGGCAAGTCAGTTAGGGCCACAGTAGAGATGTTCCCCCTCTTCCCACCCCTGAAACTTTATCTTTCTCCATTCAACTAAATAGCTAATCAGAGCTGCAGAGTAGCATATACAGGATGGTAGGATTTACTTACTTTCATTTAAATTGGTTATTATTTTGTTGCTTTTAGGAGGAACAGTAACTGATTCTTGGAAGTTGGTGGGAAGGGGCAAAAAACAGCATTCCTACTGGCATTACACTCTTCCTAGTGCACTTACGTTTTGCTAATTCAGTCACCTCCAGCCATTGAGATCCAAGAAGAAATGAGGAAAAGCTCACAAGCCAACTGTATTACAGAGAGACCCCAACCACTGTCACAGCCCTGTTGTATAAAGCATAAGAAAAAACAGTGAAAGGCAGTCCTTGTACTGAAAAGCTTCCAAGCAGACAGAGGGGAGGAGGGGAAATCGAGGCAGAGAGAGGTGAAGTAATTAATGTGTTTTGGTTCACATAACAGGACGACAACATAGATTCCCAGTCCAGTGCCCTCTCCATTGAGCTATGCTGCCTCTCTGAAACAACTCCTCTATCTGTATTCATGCCAGCAGTCACAGTCCCCTTCTCAGTGTGAAGTTGGCAGTTCATTACTTAATTTTGAAATGTGAAAGAGGGTAAGGGAGAATTCAGTGTGGAAAGTACCAAAAGAGTAGTACTTTTATTTGTACAGTCTCTTTAAAATAAATACCTCTTGCATACAATACCTTTGTTGAAGTTGTGTTTTGCTGTACTTCCAGAGAGCAGTCTTTGCTAAATTTTCCATGGTGTAATTTTCATAAATACTTCATGTTAAACTATCCCTGCTCTTACTTTTGGTTTTATTAGGTCCAGATTTAGGTCCATGCTGGAGACCTCTTGGTATGGCTGGAGTACCGGGGGTGCTCAGTGTCTGGAGGCTAGAGTTCTGCTTCTGACCTACTGATTCTCAACCAGGGTGCCATGGCACACTCGGGTGCCTTGAGATCCTTTCCAGGGTGTTGCTGGGTGCCACAGTGTTAGTACTGTTAGGTGTGCAAATATGATTCACAGGATAAAACCAGAGATTTCAAATGGGAATTTGTAGTTCACAACATTCTGACCTGCCATGTTCTTTCTGAGTTCTTTTCACTTGTTTTATTGAATACAGAGAAATAGAGCAATTCTTCTGTTGCAAAGTAAAAGCTGGCATTTTTGAGGGATGCCTCAAGTGTACTGAGGAGGGTACCTTGAGTCTAAAAAGGCTGAGCGCCACTGTCCTAAACAAATACTAAGCATTCTGCTAAAAATGTTCTTGAGTTTGACTACAGGGTAATAAGTAATCTGAACCAAAAATACGTACTGGAATTTTGAGATCATGAAAGGAGGTTAGCAGTAACAAACGAAGAGGTCTGATGTGAGCAGTTTTTTTTTCTTCCAGGAAAATATAAATGTATACCTCTGCTTTATTCTCCTGAAAATGGAGTTGTGGGAGAAAAGTCTGATTTATTTATTTATTTCCCCCCCACAGTTTACTAAATTTTTGATAAGTATCAAGGCTTAATACCAAATGCTTTTTAAATGCGTAGGAGAAAGGAAACTGTGATTCCCATAACAGCTAATAACAACCTAATTAGCTTTGTACTATAACAGAAATGAAGAATCTTTAGTGATAATTAGCAAGAATCCAATGTAGCTTTATTCTACACGAACCTTTCTAGAGTTAGCCAGAAGAACATAAGATTTACCATATGGATCAGTTAGCTTATTCTGGAAGCTGTGAAAGTTGTCAACTCTCTTTTGTAAAATGCAGCTTTTAAAAAAAAACGAAGTAAGAATATTACTTCTTTCTGTGTGCTTCCTTTTTAGAACAGAAAATAGGTTGTTTGAAGTAACACTTCTGTCACTGTGCCCCTGTTACTAAGCCTTTCACTGGTTTCTATTCCCGCCTCTGTCACTGACATATTGAGTGACCCTGCCCAGATCACTTCATTTCTTTCTACCCCAAGTTTTGTCATCTGTGAAATGGAGATAATACCCCTGAAGTACAAGACAAGTGTTGTATAAAGGCAAACTGCAGATATATTTCCCATCATTTAAACTAAAAGAAACCCTCAAGTTGTAGCCATGTGGCAGGCCAATGGTTTCTTTAAAAAAAACAACAACAAAAAAACCCTGTTCAAGAAGCCAAAGCAGAGAACTCTGTCTTGCTGCACTTAGCCTAGTCCTGAACATGCAAGCTAGTAGATGCTTGGTTTTGTATTGAAAAGGAACTACCTTAAACCTTATATGTTTGGACCAAAGAGACAATTCACACCAATACTTTCATAAATCCCTTGGGGTCAGTTATAGTAATTATTAAATGAGCTAATTATGGACCTAGTTTTTATTTTCTTTTTAACCACTTTGAATGAGCATAGTAGTGCCCATTGTAACAAGTTGGTGGTTTGTGCCGGAAGCCCCCACAATTTTCCTGGCTGTTGTTAATCCTGCCAGGGATAGTTCAGCAAGTTTGGTGTTTGTTTATACACTTGGCTTCTTTAAATAAGTAGTCCACTCCAGGGAATGAGGATTTGAGACAGATAGGAGGAAAAGGCTTTGATATTATATGGTTTCATTTAAAGACTATATTTCTGTTAATAAGATGCCCTGCTAGAGGGATAACATTTTATTATCTAGGTATATAGTTTTTTGTTTGGAGCTCAGCAAGGATTCCATCAAGTGACATACCACTGGGTAACCCAGCAGAGGACACTGGACTCTGAAATGCATTTTAACTCTGACTACAGTTTCCCTGCTGTCCCATCCTGGGATTGTGTTGTTTTGTCCAGTGTACCTTAGTCCTGATCAGCAGCAATGCTCAGGTTCTTCTAATCTTGATACCTGATGCAGCAGTGATGGTTCAAAGACCAGACTAGAAAAGGCTGAGATGCATCCTTCTGCTTGAATGAGACCTTGGCTACAAATAGCAGGAGTTGCTGCAACTGCAAACTGAGAAAAGAATTTGAAGACTGCAATAACATTGCTTATTCAGATTGAGGTGTATTATTAGAGTGAGGAAACTTCTGCATCATCTGTCTGCATTTGCTGGGCTCCAGCTTTTTGTGTTTAAGATTTGCTCAGTTCTGAATTCCTTCAAGATTATGAAAGAGTCCTCTAGATTCACTTAGACCTCTGACTCCATTAGCAGATGCTCCTAGTTATCTTAGTTGAAGAATGAACCTGAATCCTCAGTAGTAAATCTAATTGGTGCCTTTGACTCTGTAATATGGAAAAGAGACAAAGTATTTGGGAGTCAGACTACCAAAATACTTGAATAAGAAACAGTCTGCTTCCTGGTTTTGTGTCCTCCTCACTTCTAAGAGAAGCTGCGCACATCCAGTTTGTGTAGAGTCCTTTCAGGTTCAAAATGTAACATGACTGTTACCTAAACGCAAGGGGCTCTGTCTCTTTCTAAGAAGGGACTTTAATTGCTTTCTCCTATCTATTGGGTGTGATGAGCTGCCTTTCTGTCTTCCTACTTTTCCTTAATCGGACTAAATGAACAGCTACCTAATGGCCATCTCATTTAAGCAAATATCATTGAGTGCAGCAGGTCTTTGCTGCAAGAGATGACATTTTGGAGGTCAGCAGTTTTACTTTTTTTTTTTTTTCCCCAACCATGTGTCTTTTGTTTGAATTTACTCCAGGTCTAGCACAGCTAAACCCCAAGGGATTCAAAAAGGAATTGGGTTGCAAAAAACACTTGATTTAAAGTCAGTGGGGAACAGGAAGTGCTCAGCACCTACCATGGTCATGCCCTTAGTAAGAGCTTTTCTGAGACTGATATATAGAACCTTAGTCTTAAGCATACCACTCCACTAAACCTTGCAGGCACCCCCCTTTTTTTTTTTCCCCCCTCCCACAATGTGTTTAAAGATTTCTTGACATGCAACTCTTTCACATTTAACACCTCTGTTCCACTCACCATGTTGCTGAAAGCAAACAAACACCCCAAGAAAGACTGTGCCAAATAGAACATATGTGTTTAACCTGCGCTCATGATGCTGTACACTACAGGTAGCATCTGACCAGTTTGCCGTAGGAAAAAGCTAATAGTGCTGCTGCTTACCCAGGAGTCCTCTGAGACTTCAACATTGAGTTTATTTTTCTTCCTTTAGTTCCTGTTATCAAGCTAATTAGCTGTATATCATTTGAACTAACTAATTTCTTTTTTTCTTCCTTTCATGTTCCCTTGATGTGTCTCATTTCAAACCTGTCTTACCATTTGATGCATTTAGGTAAGTCTATATGCTCTGAAATTTTTTTTTTCCTTTTCTTTTGTATATCGCATGTTGTTCCAGAATGTTTTCCTTAGTGGTTAGAAAGTAGTTGTTGCAATCTGTCACTTTTATTGTTATATGGTTCTGGGTTTTGACACTGACCCATCTGGGTCCCTTCAGCTCCTGCTTGGAAGCAGGGATGACCTCACACTCTGAGTCTTTGTGGCTATGGCATCATGAAGCCTCCAGGCTCAGTGAGGTTAGGAAGTCTCCTCCGGGGGATGGGGTTTAAATGAAAAATTCAATGTAATTACAAAGTGATATCCTGTGGGGCTGACAAACTTAGAGTGCATAAGAGAAACTCTTGTTTCTGCTTACATTGTTACCAGGGTGATAGCTCTTTTTAAGGACCAAATTGCCAGCCCTGAAATAGTGTTGAACTTGTGTCTACAAATCCCATCTAGGGAGCAGAGTTAAATTGATGCTAAGCACTTCAGAAAATCCCAGAAGGCATAAATTGGAAAAATAATTAATATCATGATGTGGTGCGTAATCCAAGATGTTAAGAAAACCAGGTTTTTTTCCTCTCCATAAATTGGGTGCCTATCACCTTCTGAAAATCAGGCCCCTCATAGACACTCAACTTGGGAAATTTAAATCCATTGCAGAAACCACATCATGAGTGAACATTGAGGGCAGCAGCTAGGAATCTGGTCCAGAAACCTTGATAATATAACTGATATATTGTTCTTTCTTCTATATTGGTATATTTTTCCTTTATGGTTGAATATTTAAAACAAAACATTATCTTCTTTTTTTTTTTTAAGTCTTTTTTTATGAAAGCAAAACTGTTCTCTCACTGATATCTACTTTTCTGTGAACGTATGTTTTTATATTTATTTATATACTTTATATAAATAATGGTTCCTGGTTATTGGCACTTGAAAAGCTTGGGGAAATTGAGTCATAGAATCACAGAAAATTAGGATTGGAAGGGACCTCAGGAGGTCCCTGAGGATACACTGTTGACTTGCATCCACCTTATTGTCCAGTCCCCCCCAGGTGCTTATCTGTAGAGTCCATTAATCTTCCATATAATGAAAGATGGGTTTTGTTTGGGGAGTATGGGTATTTGTTTGTGTTTTTATTTGATTTTTAACCACTAAATTTTAGTGTATGCTTAATAGAAACGAACAATATAGAAATATAAGTTCATGTGATGAGAAACATGTGCTCTCTTACTCAAAATCTAAAGCAACTGTTGACTTCACTGAGTAACTCTGAATTCACACTGGTGGACATGAAATAGAATTTGGCTTGCAGTCTTAGTGACATGTGGGAAACGTGGTGTTTTTCCTCACTATAGGAAAAATCTCTTTTATGTTGGTCTTGAAAGACTGCTCATGTATTATCAGATTTGAAGTACAATTCCATATGTTTATAAGGATGGAAGTTTTATAAAGGATGGCTCACTTGTTAAATTAGGTAATACAGAAAATCTGTTGATTTGAAAGTTGGAATCTTCTGCAGACACCAAAGATGGGTAGTTAGTTATGGTAGGCTGAGGATTTTTTTTTTTTTAAGAAAACATTTCTTAGTGGACTAGCCTCCAGACAATAAAATGCTGTTTTTGTGGACATAATTGGAACTACTCTCCATACTTCCTGTGTATGAACAATATGGAGAAAAGTATGGATGTGCTGGCTGAGATTGGCAGTAGTGCTCCGAAGGTGAGGAGACGATGAACTCAACCTTCCATTTAGCACCTTGGTCAGTGCCAAACCACAGGGCTCCAGCTGGAGGTTGCCTATGCACCCACAGCCTTATAAAAGAAGAAACTACATAGTCGTCTTCCTTGCACAGACTAAACCAAAAATGAGCTCCCAGACTAGCTGCCTCTAAACAAACAGATGACTCCTTTCCTCAGTTCTGTGGGCATAATCTTGGTTCTCTTTAAAGAGAGTTGTTCTAACCAACTAAGACATTTTTTGCACAAGCAACGCCACTACACATTTGTCTGTTTTGCATCTGTGCTGAAAATGAAACAGGGAAAACAGAAGGGCTTGTCTTTGTAAGAGAAACTTTGCATCCCATCCACCATCTGGACCCTCAGCACACCACATCTTCCTGCCTGAAAGGGCTTTTAATTGCATAGGTTTGTATCACTGAGAGTCCACTTGCTCTGGACAAAGGCTAAACTCTGTATGCCACACACCACCATCTTTCCCACCCAAGCAGCACCAGGAGCAATAATTTCTGATGTATTGGCCTCAGTGGATCAAATAATCCACCTGCCACTGAACTTGTAACGCCCAATGAGAACTTTAGATGATGTGACTTGTTGTTTCTGTACTCAGATGGCCTGGGAGCTTCTTGCATATTTATTATGCAAACAGTACCTTATTTCATGCTATTCCTTGCAAGTTTCCACTTCTTACCTATCAACATGCACTTTTGGAGAGCCCATTTTTGGGGCCTGTCTCTCACAATCTAAAAGCAGGTGTAACAGGTGCATGTGATGAGTTGTCAGGGGTTGGACTGGAGGGAAGTAGTTACATACAGCAAGATGTGCGCAATTTTTAACAATTGGTGATAATTTCATGGTTGAGGATTAAACTTATTTTGTTGTTGCTAAGTGGGATGGTTTTGCAGGCTCTAGGTATGCATGGGCAGAGTGTCTAGCTCTGCGTGGCCCATCTTTAGCCCTGAGTCCCTGGTGCAACCCTTCCTAGCCAGTCCCAGTATCTAACTTCACATTTGGCAGCTCTATTTGAAAAGAAAGGCCTGATTATATGGGAAAGTGAGAGGTATGATGTCTCAGGAGCAAGAGCAGTATCTGAAAATACTAGCAGGGAAGAGGACTGGTAGCCACAGTACACTGTCACTGTGCCCCTGACCCTTTCTAGTTTGTCATCAGTAAATTGCCAGGTTGCAAAGTAATAGCTGCTTTTCTTGGATTGTCCCATGCTTGCCTCTTCCTTCCCTGCACTCCCTCCATAACCATCTTTTGAATGGAACAGGTGGAATTGCCAAGAGGATGTAGATTTCACCTCCCTTTAATGCTTGAGGACATTTTTACTTTAAAATTTCATAGATTTAATAGACATTAGGGCTGGAAGGGACCTCAGAAGATCATCAAGTCCAGCCCCCAGCCCAAAGGGCAGGAAGATAGCTGGGGTCATATGCTTGAACCACCTCCAATGGCAGGCTGTTCCAGACCTTGGCGGCTCGGACAGCAAAGAAATTCTTCCTCATCTCCAGCCTGAAACGGTCTTGTAGTAATTTATGACCGTTGGACCTTGTCATCCCTTGGGGCACTCTGGTGAACAAACGTTTCCCCAGATACTGGTGGTCACCCCTGATAAACTTATTAGGTGGCCATCAGAACATCCCTGAGCCTGCGCTTTTCCAGGCTAAAGAGCCCCATAGCTCTCAGCCTGTCATCGTAAAGTCTGTTTTCCTGACCTCTGATCATGCGCGTGGCTCTTCAAAAATGGCAAGCGTGTTTGTGTATATACTAAAGTTGATTTGCAGCATTCCTGTTGTGGACTTTGTACACACAGTAAATTGCCACTATACTCCTCCAATCGGAATAATAAATTGAAATATTTTATAATCAAAGCCAAAACCTTGCCTACTTATACAGGTTAAGTTCAGCATCTGTACTGGAGACAGTGTCAGTGTCTGTTAATGGATGCAAATGATAATGCAACCTATTTTAGACCTAGCCATTTTCCAGTCTCTCACACATGCAGAATGTTCACACTAAATATCTTCCATTTGGTTTTCACACTTAATGCCAGCAGCTTCCTGTGGAACTCCTTGTCAGTCTAACTGCACAAGCTACCTCTGCGACTCATGGCCCTCCTTCCCAGCTCATGTTCTATTAAATACCTCCCCCTGGTTCTAATAAATACTGTGCACAAAATGGACAACAATTATGCTACCTTTCCTGCTACTTGCACTGTCATTGTGGGTCAATCTCTGTCTTCCTCTGAGCCTGCCAAATGTCCATTCTGTTGCCATTTTGCACCTGCCACAACTGTACCTGAATTGCAGTCTGTCTGTATTTATGTAATCAGAGTATGACTTTGATACAGAGGAGCAGTGAAATATAGTGGATCATGGAGGTTGGTTCTACACTGTTAGATAGAGGTGACTTTAAAGCTACCTGCAAGTCCAGATGTTCTGTACACCCAGTACCCTGAGGGTCTCATATCTCTGCTTTAAAAATCAGTGCCTAACAAGCACAGGGACAGGAAAGGACAGGCCAGGAGCAGGACCCTCAGCAGTTTCCTGGGTTGGGCTGGAGCAGACTACCATGGAAATATCTGCACAACAGTAAGAGTTACATTGTTGTGACTTAAAGGAAGCATCACAAATTTTAGAGAAATTATAACTTCAGAATAAAAAGCAGGAAAATATTCTGTGTTTTATAACACTTTTTCCAAGGCACCAGGAAAAATGAAGTAAACACTTGGGGCCAAACACATGCAGTACATTTAAACAGACTGATTCAGTTGCTGCTTGATGCAGCATATTCAGCCTGTGAGCACAGGGAGTCTGTCATCAGGAGTCCTCGCTATTCCTGACTTCCATCTCTATTGCAGCCCACTTCCTGTCTCTGCTGCTCATAATTAGAGCTGAGCAAAGGAGAGACAGGAGTAATTCTTAGAAGACCTCTGATTAAAGGGCAAGAAATGTGATGGCTATGGCTTTGCTGTGAGCCATATGGTAGTATGTGGATGATGAGGGGCAGATGCATGGCAGTTGGGCTGGTTGAGAGGGAACAGAGACAGGAGTATAAATGTAACCTGAGAATCATAGTGGGAATGGAGGCTCCAGTAGTGTCAGTGTCCACTGTAGACTTCCCCCCTGTCCCCCCAGTAATTATCCAGAGTACCCAGCTTCCACAGGACAATTGGTGATGCCCTATGCCTGCCCCGCAGTTCTGGGTTGTTGCCATTTATAATGTGCATCTTGTCCTAATGCTGGCTGAATATGCTGCATCAAGCAGTAACGGAACCAATCAGTCTGTTTTAAATGCGCTGCATGCATGTGTTTGCTCCCAAATGTTTACTTCATTTTTCCTGGTGCCTGAAAAAGTGTTGTAAAAGGCAGACTGTTTTCCTGCTTTTTATTCTGGAGATTTTTCCAATGTGTTCAGGCATGCGTCTCTTAAGTGATCAGTACTGAACTCTATGACTCCCAGGGAAATCTTCCACAACTAGCAAAACCAGGTGCCATTCCCTCTTTCAGTTTTTCCCAACTATTCTCTACAGTTCTAAATAGTTTTCTAAAAACTAAAAAATACACCTTTTTTTGCTGAGGGAAGAGATTAAACAATTTTAAAGCACTGAAGAGGGGGCAGAGAAAGCTCCATATGGTCAGTCTCTAAGTTTTAGATCGAGTATTCCCATACCCTTTATTTTACTTGTAATTTCATACAAATGCAAATGGGCTTGTTATACAGTCAGACTTTAAACCAGGGAGATTTCCTTGTTTGGAGTCTTGGTTTTGATGCTTATTTCCTAGGAAGAATGCCTCAGCCCACAAGACACCAGCTTGCAAATGTATGCATTGCCTGAGGCACTCCCCATGACCAGCATTTCAGATGCACAGTGCCCCAGACGGAGATCTTTGGAATATGATGTTGCTTAGAAAAGGGTGCATAAGGAAAGAATGCTGATTACACAACAGAAGTTGAATAAAGAGGGTAAGGGAAGGAAGACGTGTTTATGAGACCATCTGCTACTGTGCTGTGGAGTCTCAGTATAAAATCACAGCCCAAGTTCTATGCTACAGGTTAACAAAAGCCTTTAAATAGGGTAACTAATAGGTCAAATGTATCCTTGCTTGTAAGGTTAAGACCCACAAGTCTTCATTTGTAAGAAGGTGGGGAGGGAATTGGTCACTGGAGGGGAGAGGCATTAAATTAAATGTGGTGTAGCAGCCACATGGGACCCCTTTTAATAGTTTCTCAGTATTATTCATTTTTTCTTAATGAAATACCACTTAATGCAGTTCCACTCCTTCCCCCAACAAACCTTGGCTCCAGCCTTTCACAGGTCTGTCATGTCACCACTGCCATTATAAATGATTCCCTGCATCTTTCTTGCACTCTGCTGCTTTCTTGTCACTTAAGGCCCATGATTTTTGACATGAATGAGGGAACATCTCAGTGGGAAGCAAGGGTTGTCATGGTCTTCAGTTTTGCTTCTCACCTCATTGCTTTCCTACAACCAAAAATAGGGTATATTTAAAGAATAGGGGGAGGTGCAGAGGCAGCCAGTGAGGCATTAAAAATGAAGGCGGCAGAAGTAGAAAAATCTGTGGCATATAAAATATGAATGGGGTCTGGGCCTCTGGAGTTCACGCTTGGAGGGATAGTGGTGCACTTGGGGAACAGGAGTGAGCTTCAGCCCTGGGTTCATCTGCTGGTCAGGACCCATTTGTCCTCTGAAAGAGCTGCTATTTTGGGAGCAGTAAGTGGAAGTGGGTCAAGTACAGGCCACCTAGGTTACCTTATTGCATTGTTCTGGGAAGAGCTGAGGGACCCAAAAGCACAGTCAGTGCTGGCAGTTACAGGAGGGAAGTCTGAAACATTGTAAAAGGAGTGACCATTGAAAGAGTTGTCTACATGCAGCATCTGAGGCCCTGCTCTCTTCAGTACAAGCTGTGGATAGCATTATTCTGATTTGCTTAATCTCTGTTTTATTACATCATTCCATATATATCTGTCTTTCTTTTTTTTAAATCTTCCATGCAGATCCCCCTCCTAACCCTTCTGTCCAGAGTTCCTCCATTTTGCCTGTCTTGTCCCTCTTTTTTTCATCTTCTGATGGTCTAGCTAAAAGAGAAAACAGACCATGGAGTAGGGCCATATACAGGTAGGCTAGCTTTCACTTTCCAACAGAAGTGCAGGATCAGGGAGGGCCTCACATACAGCTTTTAGTATTTGCAGGGCTACTACTTCTAGTCGGACAGATCCCACAAATGCTGGCAGTTTTCTTCAGGTCAGTCCTTTCCTGTAGGAGCTGAGTATATTATCTGTATTCTTTTGACTGGTATCTGAGCACCTAAATCTCCTCGTACTCACCCCTTTTCATACAAGCCATGATGTAAATAACAGCTCTTGCTTGGTTGCTGAGAGAAGGGTCAGCTAGATAGGCACAGAAATAACATTCCTTTCCCCCTCCCTAACTTCTCCCATTCACTTCTTTGTTTGGTGTCTGGATTCAGCATCTCGCTGTCTTCCTTTTAAGTATCTGGAGTTCTCCTCATTGTAATCTTCAATCCTTTTGACTTTAAAAGTGCTAGCTTTCTAATTATGGGATCTGGAAACCCCCAAAGGTGGTATTGTAAATTTTTCTGTCTCATGCTTATCACTGTGTTCTAACTTGTAGCATCGAGGGGAATTAGTCAATAATCCAGGTCTTTTGCACTGGGCATAGTGAAAGAAAGCAGAAAGGATCAAGAGCCTGAAATACGACTGCAGAAGCGTCCTTATTGGGAACTGTGGGACAGCATTTAAGTGAAATGCATCATGTCACATTAGAAATCTGTAGCATAGTGCTGGCTGTTTGGTACAGTTTCTTTTGTTTCACTTATTTTTAATTAGCCCACTTGAGTATCAGGTTGTTTTGAGGCAAGATGCTTTTGATTCAATGATGTTCTTTTTTAAAAGGAACAAAAAGCTTTTGACTTTGTCAGCTGCATTCTGGGAAAAACCGTGTCTAAGAAGTGTTGCCTGGAGAGTAGCTGTGCTCAGTAGGGGTGTGAGGGAAGCTGCTTGGCAATGAGGAGTAGCAGGAAGAGAAGTGCAGAGGTGACAGTATCATTGGAAAGATTTCTAATTATCACACATGTATGTGGGGGAACGGTCAAGGAAACCTGTCACTTAAAATGGAAAAGGGTTGCGAATGGATACAACAGAACATCCCACTCCATAAATACCTACACTGCGACCCGTACTGCTCTCTTGCTATTTTGTCTTGTTTTTCTTTTAAGCACATTCGTGGAGGAAGAGCTTATTTAATGTATTTAAACAAGTGAGCACCTCACAGACCATATATTGGGGAAACTCATGGCATCTGGTAAAATGACTGTTGAGAGGACATGATGGGATCCCTAAGAATAAAAGTGGCAAGCACCACAGAAGGCATAAGAATAAGTTGTGAAATTTTTTATCTTTCTCTTGCATAGCTCAGTTGCTGCATAATTTAACTCTTAAGAAAACAGAATTCCTACTCTGAGGACTGTGCTAAGCAATGTAATTCCCTTTAATGTAGCTTCTGGAGGCTGGTGGTTGCATTTCTGTGTCCACCACACCAATATTGGAATGATGTTCTATAACCTCTGCACTATATCAGCACTCTGAAATGCTGGCACTATAACAGATAACAAGGATTCAGGGGATATAAAACCACATGATCAGCCTTTGAAATGGCTGTTTCAGAGATGGAGGAGAGTTGGGGCACAGCATAAAGAACTATTCCAGTACCCTTTTTTTAGGGATACAGACTATCCAGCTAGCATCCTTCACAAGTGTTTAATTTGCTGAAATAATATCTGTGCATACAGAAATACTACAGGAGGCCAACAGTGTTTTTGTATGCCTGCTAAAGAGTTCAGTGCCAGTTGTTGAAAGAATTAGTGTGTGCTACTCTAGTAACACATGCAGCAATAAAAGAGATCTGTTACTAGGTCAGAAAGGGAATGTGTGTATGTACACAGACACGGTCACAAACAAAATCATCTTTCAGGCTCCTGCCAGGATGCCTGTTTATGGAAGCCACCTTGGGAAGTGAAAAACTAAACCTTTGTGCAGGTTGCCTCATTGGAAAGGTGTTCCCTCCTGTGCTGGGAGCGGTAAGTTTTTTTGTTTTTGTTTCCACCTGCAAGAATACTTGGAACAGCTGCACAATTAATTTCCATATTCCACTATCAGATTCAGTGTGTCCCATCTCTCTCCGGAGCGGGGCGAGGGGCAGGGTGTTAGGCACCTTGTACAGTCCCTCTGAGCAGAACCCATTTTATGATAGTTAATAAATTGATTTTTCTAGAAAGACCCTAGAGGCCAGGGAACCTTAGGTCAGTTCTATATTAGTAACTTAGAGGTTAAAGGCCAGTGAATTAATTCATTTAAGCATCCTCCTCCAAGAAGGAGCATGTTGTGTATGATTAAATAACTGTCCCATTCAAGGTTTCTGAGGATAACGAGCAGCAGTTAATCAAGGCTTCAATAAAGAGTATTAATTTACCTGCTACCTTTTATAGCATAACCTATTAAGGGAGGGTGAAAGTCTTCAAGGTTATGGGCAAAAAAATATCGTAACTGCAACCCGTCTCTTCAGAGTCACTGTTCTAAGTCTTGAAGGGCGGATGTTGATCCCTGAGTGCAGTAGCTCAAGAATGAGACATGGAGAACATATTGCAACCTTCATATGTGAGCATGTTTTAAAGTTAATCATTTGTGCATAATATATGAGCAGCTGGTTGACTAAACGGGGGGGGGGGGGGTCTTACTGAGTTAAAGAGAACATGTGTATGAAGAGGAGCAAGTATACAGAGAGCAAGCTATCCTACAACAAATTCTCTTCACTCATGTTGCAGATATTTGTTTGTATTAGATCTTACCTTCTTCAACCTGGAGCTAATCCTTCCTGATCCCATAGTGAAGTCACGATCCTGTCTTTGATGTCACCATCAAAGTTGCCATGGAAGCAACTGTGATGTTGCAAATTGAGAGTTGTTCGCTGCTAGGTTAAAGCATATCTTTGATTGCTTGCAAAAGTAGTAAAGAAAATTCCACACAAAATATGTAAAAGGACTTTGTATAAGGGTAATATTAGGCAAGTTCTGTATCAGTATGAAAGTAATAGTAAAATATCTTCACAGGTGGTAATAAGAGCTTATTAAAAGGAGCTCTTGAAAGGGTTGCATCAACTTGTAATATGAAATGCAGAAAAGCCTAGAACTTCATATTGTATGAGATGAGAAAAAATAGTCTTAGCAATGACACTAATTTTCAGGAACTCTACTAAAAGCTTGGTATGATTAGGAATTAGATTTATTTAACTGGTTTCTACTATGTTTCAGCCAACGGCCAGGTATAACGAATAGTCCTGTTCTGACTTTGAGAAGCTGTTGTGACTGCGTGCTGGTGGGTGACAACTATTGACAATAATAACAGTTTCTCCTCCTTTTTCCTAAGGAAGGGTGCTATGATACCTGGATGCTTATCTATGTCTGTCCCAACCATACAGTTGATCCAATAAAAGTTATCACAAGAATTCTCCCCCATCACTTGTATCCTGGGCAAACATGGCAACATCATCACTTCAATGCTATTAACTATTGACAATAACTTTTTTAGATGGTGGTTGTACCTAAGGGCTCCTCACAAAGGTCCAAAGGTCTTTGTACTAGGCAGGTTGGGTAAAATGTCCTAAGTTGCTTAGGAGCTCAAATCCATCAACTGTCAGGGCAGATTTAAGTTTTTAAGTGATTTGGCTTGTTTTAAAAATTTTTGCCCAAGTAAAAAGTTCCCTGCTCCAGAAATCACAGTCCAACACTGCTTCTGCTCAACAGGAGAATAAACACACAAATAGAGAGAGTAGTACAGTAACAAGAGCGGCCAGGTGCATTTCTAGTAAGTAATAGCCACAGTGGTCAGAGTACTCGCAATAGCTGTAAATGTAACAGTAATAGCTGCTATGTTGCACCAGCAGAAAAAGGCTTCGTAGAATGCTGACCTGAAGGTAGGAAAAGGCTTAGTTCCCTCTACTCATTGCAAGGCAAAGGGGCGGCTTTAGGTGCATAATTTCCCTATTCTTCAGTGGGGATCGTAACTTTCCAGCATCTCTTAAACTAGGAAAAAATTGGCCCTTTGTGGAGTGGTTTCCAGTCCAGTTGCCAATCACTTCTTTAACAGTTGCCTTTATCATGTTGTTTATTTCTCCCTATGAGAGACATTTCAATTTAATGTTCCTCCTCTCCATCATTGTGTGATCTGGGCATTGCATTTCACCTGCTCATGGAGTTGTGGGATGTTTTAAGTTAGACTTCATATCAGACCAGTCTTGAGTGAGCTATTGAGGCTGAAGAGAACTCTGAATACTGATAACCTGATGCAATCTAGGGAAAGAAGTGTTCAAAATAAGTTTCAGGTGCCCGAAAGCTCAGACTAATTGATGCTTTTAGTTTATAAAAATGATAGGCTGCATGTCTTCCTTTCCACTTTGGGGCAGAGGGGAATTGCTGACTTGTATGGATGTGTGTGTGTCTTTCATATCTCAGCTGGAGCCTTGATGGTCCCTTTCATGCCATATTTAAGAGGTGCAGGGCAGGGAAAGTATATTTCTACATCTTCTGTGCTCCTTGGTCTGTACTGTATAATCCTGGTAGATTTCAACTCTGTGTTACAGCAGTCCCTGTCCTCTTTAATTCTGAGTTGCCTTTGCCCCATCAGCTGCACTTGGGCTGTGGTTGTGAAGTTTGCTTCTCCATATGGAGCAATATTTCAGACACATCTGTTGGGCAACACATGCATAACAGCAAGTTTCACAGCAGTGTTTTCAGATGCATACACTATATCATTCCACAAGGTGTCCTTGCTCATGAGAGAAGGATGGGCATAAGTCTGCAGATTTGCCCCTGCATGTTATGTTATACACTAATTCAGGATAAATCACAGGATCAAAGCTCTTTCCCCAAACAGTATTTTCACAGTTCTGTAAATGGCATCAGGAGACCAATTGCACCCTGTTTTCCTGGGACAACAAAATTATGCTGCAGCACTTTGTTTTCTATTTGCTCCTGTGAAAGAAGGCTGTGTCATGGGAAGGAATGTCCTCTTATGCCACTTTGTCCATCCTACCCTGCTTAATGTGGGATTGTTCCCTCCAGTGTCCTTGTAATTAAATTATTTAGATGACTGAACCCATTTCTATGTGATAAACATTGCACTCTGCTGAATAAGCATATAGAAAACTGGGGTTCAACATAAGATCCTTTTCTTGAAAAGGTGGCTTTTAACTTTGGCTTCCTACCCCAGGCCCATTCCTACCCCTGTAGATGTTGAAAATCAAAGATATCTTTCCAGGTCCCCAAGTGGAGTTAGGTTCACTCTAAACATGACACATGGTCTGTTTCCCTGGAGGAGGCCCATAATTTTGCAGCTTTTCAGGCTTTTATGACACAATGATTGATTTGGTGGAGGTGGAGTTGCCTCGCCATTAGTTAAAAGGCCTGATAAAGCTGCAGAAAGATATTAAATTGATATCAATCATTGGCATTCTCCTTCTCCTGCAATCTTCCCCTCCCCGCCCAAAAAAAAAAAAAAAAAAGGCAGGAGGCTAAGTCTTGCCTTCAGTCTGTCAGTGTTTTATTAGAGTCCCATTCTGCTCTCAGGCCTTCTGTCAGTACCCAAATTCTGACCAGATGATTAATGGGAGGGAAGCATGCCATCTGCCTGAAGCATCCATCCCATGGCTCCACTCTCAGGTCTCATCAACCTGAGTCGCCACAGTCTGTATGGAGGCACATTTGGGTCATAAAGTAGTTCCTTTCATTAAGCACTTCCTTGCATACATGCTCCCCTCTTTTTTTCCGCCCCCCTCCCTTGTCTGTCTAGCCACAGATCTGCCATGTCATACCGCTCGTGTCAATGGCAGAATTTCCTTCCTTTCTCTGTTCCTTTCCCTCTGGTAGGTTTTAATTGGTTTTGGAAATCTTTTCAGTGTATGAATGGCAGTTCAAATCCCTCTGTGAATCTTTGAGACTACCGGAAACAGGCGCATGTGATTTCTTGCTTGGATTGCTTGGAGTTCTCCCATTCCTTTTTGCTTTTTAAATAGGCCCTTTTCCAGATTCCTAATTTTCACTTTTCAGTATGGTTTCCATCAGCAGCATTTTGGAGATTTTTTTCCCCCTCCCCCACTCTCCTCCCCAATTTACTTATTCTTTTTATTCACAGCTGAAGAATGAGTTTTACAAAAGCTTTGTGCATATTTTAAAAAATATATTGCTGGGTTGGTTCTGATGCTTCTTTCAGCTAAACTCTATAATCTCTTCATACTACTGTTCTGACAATGATGGTGTCAGGCAGTGATGATTGGTAACTTAGTGTGGTTCATCATGAAATCCGAAAGGTGAAAATTATGCTGCACCTGCCCTAGATAGCACAGAATTACTCTCTGTCCTCTGTTTAGCTGTCCTAAGAGGCTATTTGAATGACAGTGCTAGCTGTAGTAGCTCTGTTAATGGGGACTGCCCCTTGACCTAATAAAACAAGAATATGTTCAGTTAGGCTTAAGCTTTTCCTTTTTCTACTGGATAGGAATAGAGTAGTACCCCTTAAAACAGTGAGAGAGCTTTGTTGTATTGTCCACTATGTTTTTGTTTTAGAAGCTGGCAGAATACAGCTAGAGGAAGCTGTATTTATAAATTCTATATTTGTTCCATGTAGTTTCTTTTATATGATTTTTGTTCCTTTAGAAAGCAGAGGACACCATGCTTACTGCCTCAGAACTATTGAAAGTGCAATCTTACTTTAGCTTCTCCTGGTTTTGAAGGTTTTAGTGTCAGGATGGTCCATTCCCATGTTCCAGAACAATATGGTAAGAAAGGAACCCCAAATCATCTTAACCTCCCTGGCCAAAATGTTGTTCTGAGTACTATCTTTCAGAACAATATCTTGTCCAGACCTAACTCCTAAATTTGGAAGATGTTGAGATGCCCAGTGAAACAGGACTCAAAACACAAAAGATCTAGGTACACTGTTGGACAAGCATTAATATTGTTCCTAAGGCAGGTCCTAGATGCCAGTGGATTCTTAGTTTTCAGACCTCCTGCTGCTTTATTTTTTAATCTTTAATCTGAGTTACCTGTATTGAGGGTGAAATGTTAGAAAATAATCATGTGTGTCTTCTGATTCTTTATTCTGTTGGTGTTTATCATTGTTGTTTATCAGCCATAGAAATCTTTGTCTTTTTGGTACATTGCCGACTGTTCTTTTCCAATGTCAAGGTATAGTAGTAAATTGAATGTAAATTCAATTCCTTGTCCCCTCCACCCCCAAAGTTTCACAGTCATGTTGTTGTTGTTCTCCTCCTCTGGTGCTGTTTTATATCCTGTTCTATCCAGAAAGGCTTAGAATGACTTGCAATAAATGACAATAGTACAGTTTCCAAACAACACTCCCACTCCCTCGTATCTGTTCTGATGATGCCTGTAGTGCCCAGCATCTGAAGAGGATGATCCCAGTCCAAGTCTCTATCCTGGCTGTCCCCCACCATCCCTCACCGTCTCCAGGGAGGTTCCTCTGAGCAACAAAGGAGGTTGTGAATTATGTATGTGAATCCTACCTAATTTTTTTTTTTTTTTTTTTAATTTCTTATGCCTTAGGTAGACCTCCTTAGCTTAGGCCAGTACTGCCCAACTGGTGGTCCACAGGCTGCCCCTAACCAGTTAACTCAGAACCTAAGGGCTCCTACCTGGATACACTCCTCCCACTGCTCCACTTGTTATGAGAATCAAAATGCTTCTTGGCAAGCTTTCATTTGTACACTGATTTATTTTTTTGTAGGGATGCTCAGAAGTAGGGCCAGCTTACTTAACTAGTGCAAATAGCATGAGTTGGCGTTATGAACATAGTCCTTTCCTGAGTTGTTATGAATCCGTTGTTTATTTAGCTCATCCTGTCTGCTGCAAGTACGTTGGTTATTCGCAGAACTGTTTGAGTGAACAGTTTTCATCCCACAGGCCTTTGACTTTTTCATTTAGATTTCTTTCTGGCCAGTAGTTCTGGCAGGTGATTTATTTCACTTAAGTCACAGGGTATTGTTCCCAATTTGATCTTTGAAACTTTAAAAAAATGAAAATAAAGAATAACAAATAATGTGCCCAGTCAATGAAGAATACTCTTGTTCTTGCACAAATATCCTTTAAGCAGAAAGGAGCCGTTCCCAAAACATTTGTGTAAACAAAACTGTTCTCATGAAAGTTTTAAGAATAATAAGAGAACACAGATACTGTATACTTGTATCCAGCAGCTATTTGGTATGAACAAATGTTTGCATCACCCAGCCCTTCTTAAGAATGAGAGGACAGACGAGCTTTTTTGAGAGTGGGGGACATTGAAACATTTCTGATCCCAGAGAATACATACTATTAACGTTTTTGTGCACAGGGAAGAAATGGAGGGTATATTTGGGAGACTGCTACTTAGATATTTAGTTTAAACAGCCATATTTAAGTATTTTATATTCTAACACAGTAGCTTTTAAACTGTTCTGCAGAGCCCTGGTGTTCCACAACAGGTCACTGGGGATTCTGCAGAAAGCTTGTGGGTAACGGAGCATGCCAAGAGGCAGCACAGCATCATTGCCAGACAGGGTCACCAGGCTCTGCATCTGTCTTTGGGATAGGGGTAGGAGTTCAGAAAGGTTACCATGACTTTAGGAAGTTTGAAAACCACTGTTCTAAAGCATGTTTGCACATGCACAATGTAATGATTCCTGTTACTAAAGCTCTTAAAACAAAGGAAAAATTCATAACGTGTTAGGAAACTGTAGGACAGTTTGGTCAGGTACCAGTGCAGTAAGGGGGAGGGTAGAGCAAGAAAAAATGTAAGCCTTGGATGTAGTATTAGAAGCACAGTACTTGCACATACCCTTATGGCCAAGAACATTTTTAAATAACTATCGGATATAATACATTATATTTAAATAAATAGTTGCCTATTAAGCGGCTGTGAAACATATCACTGGATTGTCAGTGGTGTTGTGATCGTTCAAATTGAATTTGGCTTCTCAGTGTAGCAGGTGAGAGCACTCTGGAAGGGGTAATGAAAAAGTGGTACAATGAGCAAGCAGCTGTGTTAAGAAGCCAGTGGAGGCTGCTTTAAATTTTGAAGTCCATGTATGTGTAATAGATCTGACTATTTCAACAGCACCTTGCTTATTCCCTTAAAGAACTTTTTTCCAGAATGATCAAACAGCATGCAGACAATTCTGCAGCCAAGCTTTTAGCCACAATCATCTTTAACTCAGAGGTGCAAACCATGAAAACCTCAAGTCCCCACTGTGTGACCAGAGTACTTTATTAAAATGGAGCACTGCATGTGGCAACTGAAGAGTCTCTATGGGTCACACCTTTCCATTAAAGCTGAAAGAGCAGGTGGCTGCATTTTTACACATACATGCCAATGCAGAGTAAGTCTGTCTCTGCCTTTTGCCTTTGCTCAACAATAGATGATATAGGACTGGAAAGGCTCATAAAATCTAGCCCATCTCCTGTCCTTCTTCCCCATCCCCATCCCCTATATACCCTGCCCTCCTGCATAGTTGCCTGCCTGCCATTGATGTGGACCTCCACTCTGACCCTTCCCATATACCACAAGCCACCCACATAACCCTATAATGAACTTGGGATAATTAGTACAGAAAACAAAGGCCTGGAAAAATTAGTGTGCCCTACAGAAAGGGAGCAGGAGAGATGCAGGGCATCACTAGCAAATTAAGCTCCTGCAATGGAAGAACACTTGTTAGAGAAAATATGGCTCTTGGCATACAGACAGCTCTCTCCCTGAAAATGTTAATCCAAAAAGTTTGATCAGTGCTGTATAACAGTGAAGGGAGGTTGATTTCCTTCCCCCTCCCAATTTGTTACTTAGTGCAGTTCAAGCTTGTTACCTCACCTTGTAATCTGCTCATTTTCCCTTGTCAGGAGGCACTCAGAGCACTGTATTTACAGCAGGAGGATTACATTGGCAGCTCTCCAGTGAAGCTGAAAACAGCCATGGAGAGTCTTGTTTCAGCTGGGGCTGTCAGTGCTGATTGATTTTTCCCGGTCAACAGAATTTGAAATGCTTTCAGATTTGTGATTTCTCATGGGGGCTCCTTGGGAGGGGCAGGGATTTTATTATAATTATTAATAACAGTATTATCTGGATACTTACACAGATCTAGATTATGGACGTAGGCTGGTCTGAGCAGTTGGTGTCAAACTCAATGCTTGGCAAGAGCTAATCCCATCAAGATTTGCCTTGAAAAATTTAGCTCTGTCTGTGGTGGTTTTTGTCTAGTTGAAAATTCCCTAGATACAATATTTTTGCTAGATTTTCCTTTGTAAAAAGCACTGGAAAATAGACTCTCTTTTGGGCAGGTTCCCTGTTTGGGATGAAGTTTTTTGGAGCTAGATAGTATGTGTTGTTCAAGCTGGATAGAGTAGGAGGGCTCTGATAGCTAACTTCACTCTATGCTCTATACCTGTGCGTGTTGGGTTTTTTTGTGTGTGGTTTTTTTTCCCCCCCTTTCCCCCTTCAGTTGTAGTTGGAAGAGGGGAAGTTGAGCTTGTTGATGACTTGCATTTGCTATAAAGACCCTTTTTAAACTTGGATATTTTTGCTGAAGTCAAGCTCCCAAGCATTACTTACTGGATTTGAACTTATTTAACTCACTTACCTAAAGGCAGAGGCTGGGATTCTAGGAGGAATTTTCTCTGACGTTGGCCATTTAGGTTTTCTATGAGATTACAGGGAATTCCTGCAAGCATATTTTACTGCATCTTCTTTTGAAGAAGGTACAGAGTACTCCATCTTGTGCACCTGCCTAGATCTTTGGATGGCAGTGTGGCATGGCCTGAAAGCATGACCTTCCATTTATCCTACTGCTTTCTAAGCCTTTGGAGCAGCATTTGGAGTACTAAGATGAAGCGGGAATTATCCTGTTTGTTGTATTCCTGGCCAATGTCTGCAGGGCAACCTGGGAGATTCTTCCATGCTAGTGTGAGGACTAGCAGGAATCTAAATTATAGGTACTAGCATTTCACCCCTGACAGGTGATTGTCCCTGGTAAGTGCTCTGTAAATTTAGGCAATTGGGACTTATAATAGAGATGCTATCTTTTATTAGACCAGGATTTTTGCAAAAAAAATTCTTTAAGTTTAGACCATTATGAGCTTTGGGAGGATGTTAGTATGTTTCTGTATGTTCTATTAAGGTGTGAAGACCCTGCTCTTACACCTTGGATGGAAACACTTGACTAGAGTGATGATGTTGCAGCTTCTAGTTGTATCGTTCTGATCCTGCTGTCCCCTCCAGAACCACAAAGAGCAAAGCGTTATCAGCTACTTTGAGCCTTCCTTTTTCTCCCATCATCTTACTTCAAAGACACGGGTTTTGGGATGGTTTTTTTTAATAATGCTGATTTTGTTCACTCTCAGGAGTGACTATTTTTACTATCATATTTCAGTTTCACTTTCTAAGATTCAGTTCACATGACAGGTATCTGTCTAGCTCCTTCTTCAGTGACTGGCTTGTGTGGCATCTCAAGCACTCCAAGCTCAAGAATATGTGCAGATGAGATTTATATGGAAAGTAGTAGTAACTCCTTCAACTGCTGAGTCCTCTGAATCTGTACAGTGACACAGCTTTGCTGCATGCCATGCTGAAAGCCCTGCTCATTCTAGCTTATTTCTCTTCATCAATATTGTAACCTCAGAATTGAAAAGGAGGGGGGAAAGTCTTAGTGTGACACGAGCACAGTGTCAAGGTTTATATTTAACATGTGGCACATCTGCTAACTCTGCTATAAAAGGCAGCACATACTAATGCTTTGAAATTAGCTTTGTCGCTGTTAAGAATAACAATAAAAAAAAACAAAGGATGTCTGATAATAGTACTGCTCCGAAAAGCAGTCTAGTCTCTGTGGGAAACAGATAACTCACAAAAGCAGGAAATTGCAGCTGTTAATGAGAAGAAATCTTAGGGTTGAATCAGCTGAGCCATCTTCTTTTAAAGGGATCACTCCTTATTTAAGGGAAGGTCTTTTTAAGTTCAAGCCTGAATTTTGACTCCAGTCATGCTACAAGGACATTTCTTCTGCATTACAGTGAGTAAGGGCAAATAATTACTCATGAACCTTTTAGTTGAGGGCTGTAGCCTTGCAAACATTTAGGCAGCGTATGTTCCGTGTCACCCCCGAGGTAAATCAGTAACACGACTATGAATTTACTACACTCAGGGGTAATTGCTTTTATATTTGCTGTAAAGTCTTGGAGGAGCAGTTACAGGCCAGTACCCCACTGTGCTTCTCGCTGCATAAACGCAGATCAAAGATGGGCCCAGCCCCAAAAACCATATAATATCCAGCCACATCTGTATTAAAATCCAAGCCAAACTTTTGGATATAACATGGATGTAATGGCAGCAGGTCTGGGATGGGGGCAGGGGTCTAGTGGTAGCAGGCCCAAGTAGCTGCAGGGTGAACACTTGTTTGTCTCCCTGCCACTGACCATTATGTGCAGGATAGCCTGAGGTCTCTGGAATCTGTAGCAGGTCACACAACCCCTAGCCAGGCCCCCAGCTTCTGTTGCCGCAGCTCCACAGGCCAGATGCTGCCTGCAGGCTGTATGTTTGCCACCCCTGCTCTAGAGGACTAGACTGAGTGTATTATCATCAGTCTGTTAATCCATTTGGAATGACTAGGAAATGACCCATGGCTTGGATTTCTGTTGTGTGCCTTCATAATGTTCTTTGGCTTTGTTTTTCGATTGAGTATTGCTGTTTAAAACATTACATTTGGTATTACAGGAGACTTCATTAAACTTTCCATTAAACACATTTTAGTTGTATATGGGTAGCGGAGTCCAGCCATGTAAGACAGAGCTGGAGAACTCTTCACTGGCAATACAACTTGTGACCAAAGGTGGAGTAGGGTATTTGATTATCATGGAGCAATAAAGGCTGATCTCCCAAAGCTTTGATTTTTATGGAGGGGGTTTTCACGACAGCAACAACAACAAAAAAAGAAGTAAATGCGTTCAGTGCAGTGGATGGCCAAGATCGGAAGCAGCTCCTCCTTCCTCCGTACCTGAGCAGCATCTGTCTTCCCTGGATATAGTGTCAATTACCCTTTTTTAGACAAGTATCATCTTGCATAGTCTCTGGGATAGTTCTCTCATTTGAGGAGACATAGAGCCAAGTGCTGTAATCATGGCAGTATTGGAGATGAAATGCAAGTTTACTGGACAACCACCATCCAGGATGGTTGATTTATTGAGACTTGCAGACAGTTGCAAGCATTAAAGGATGGCAGGTTGATTGCCTTCCATAAAGGAAGTATTGATTGTTTCTGGTCAGTTGTTCTTTCTTAGTCAGTTCCCAGACTAGTGCAACAGGCAGCACAGTGTGGGAAGTAGGTGAGCAGCCGTCAATGGGGAAAGAACAGGTTAGGGACTATTCAGAAAATCTGGATGTGGACAAGTCCATGCAGCTGGATGCAGTGCATCTGAGGGTGCTTAAGGAGCTGGCTGGTGTGCTTGCAGAGCCACTGGCTATTATCTTTGAAACCTTGTGGCAATTGGGGGAGGTCCTGGACAATTGAAAAAAGGCCTATCTTTCAGAAAGGGAAGAAAGATCCAGGTAACTACAGAGTAGTCAGCCTCACCTCAGTCGCCAGAAAGATCATGGAGCAGGTCCTCAAAGAATCCATTTCTAAGCACTCAGAGAAAAAAAGTGATCAGGAATAGTCAGCATGGATTTGTAACAAAAAGGCCCCTTTGTACACTTCCCTTCTGGACATTGATATAACAGAAGCCCCTTCTTGCCTGGAACCCTGCCTCCCCCGTGTTGTGTATTGGCAGAGATTCCATGGGTGTGGCAAGGCTCAGAGCAAGCCAGAAAGCTGAAGTGGCTTTTGGTAGGAGAAACTTAGAAACTACATCTACATATCAATTAAGCTTAGTGTCACTAAAGAAAACAAAAGAAGTAAAATATCTATTGCAAAGACTGTAAATATATTCTGTGTTAACCTAACTCACTTACTGACCCCAGTAGCCTTTGAACCTCACTGTCTCAAACTGCATTTTTATATATTTTTCACAGTGTATTTTTATACTTCATCTGTCTCATCTTTACCATGGCATTTCATATTTTATATTTTATCCTTTTAAACCCTTAAGAAATCTACTCCTTGTAGAATGAAGTTGCACCCTGGACCATTGTTAAAAACTGCATTGAAACTGTAATTGTATAGTGATATAATCTGCTATACTGGGCGGTCCCTTGAGTAAATGCAAGTGTATGGTGATCAGTATGTAATTGAATGACAATAGCCTAGCGAAAGAAACTCCATTTTAAGCTAATCAAGGTAAAGAACTGATTCCTGGAACTGAGCCCCTACCCTGTTGACTATTCCTGCAACCCTTAACAATACCATTGTTAATTAATCAGAATCACAAACTGACTTCCAAAACTGCACTATCAGCAGGCAAGACCCCTGTGACTAACAACTGTCATGCACTACTCAAGACCCACATGGGACAGCGACCTCTGGACTGGGTAGCCAAGATGATGCTGGGGGAATCACACAGGTCTGCCAGAAAGGGATAAAAGGCAGTGAAGTGTGACCCTCAGTGGCACCCTCTCATCTGGAACCTACTGACTTACTGAAACAGAAGGACAAGCAGGCAACCCCCCTTCTGGAGAAGATATTGCCCTGAAGGAAGCTGACCATCAACAGAAGACCCCAGGGCCTAGGATAGGTAGATATACTGACACCAGTGCTCTCACAATCACTACAGCAGCTACTATACACTATACTACAGGGGTTTGAATGACAGGGTGATCAGTACCACCCATAACTCAAAGTTTGCATTTATGATTTTATTGGTAACTTGACATCTGGTCCAGTAAACTAGAACTTATTATGATCCCATGATTTGGTCCTTTGTAGCCAACAGATTCACCAAAGACAAATCATGGCTGACCAACTTGATTGCCTTCTATGATGAGATAACTGGCTATGGATGCAGAGAAGGCAATGGACATGATATACCGTGACTTCAGCAAGGTTTTTGGTACAGTCTCCCACAACATTCTTGCAAGCAAGCTAAGGAAATATAGGTTGCTTGGATGAATGGACTGTAACTTGGATAGAAATCTGGCTGGGTTGTTGGGCTCAACAAGTAGTGATCAGTGGCTTCAAGATCTAGTTCTGGGATCTGCATGGCAGGGGGTGGGAAAGGCAGCCAGCTCCATCGCATGGGGCTTCCCCCCAGTGGTGCACAAGTGCCAGGAGCTCCACATGCACTGTGCAGAGCCCCATGAAATAGAGGCAAGCCAATCTGGCTGCGCTTCTTGCCACCACATGCAGTGCTGGCCAGAACCACATGCCACTGGGTGGCAGAGCCTGCATGGGCCATGAGGGCCCTGAGTGCCTGCTGTTGCTTCTGCCACTGGCAGCCGGAGCTATGTACCATGTGGAGAGACCCCCACCCCACACACCCACCCTCACAACCCCCCACATAGACATATATACTCACTCTCTCTATTGCATCCCACACACACGCGCATGAGTAAGATTTTATTTTTCAGTTATTATGCAGCCACCTCTGTATACAGGACAGAAAAATCATGACTTTTTTTTTTTTTTGCAATAAAGTTAAAGTATCTTATAGTAGCTGTTTGACTTTTAGTATATGATTTGGTTTTGTTGGAGCTCCAAGATGGCAACCCTCCCCTTCCAAAAGAAGTATTGCCGGGGGGCAAGGGGAGGGACTTCTGGTGACAAAGGTAAAAAGTTGGGGTGAGGACTTCTGGTCCTAAGATAGCAACCAGGGGGTGAGGCACCTGTCAAGGGGTGGAGCTACCCTTGCAGCCCTCATCTGCTCACCAAAACTCATTAAGTGGACCTCCAACCAAAATAAGTTCCCACCCTGATCTGGTGCCATCCTCTTTGGAACCATTCTTCAGATAGTTGAAGGTTGCTATCTCCCCTCAGGCTTCTCTTCTGCAGACTAAATAAGTCCAGTTCTCTGAGTCTCTACTCAGAAGTCATGTGCCATTTTTTGTTGCCCACCACTGGTTCATCCCCAAATTTGTCTACATCCTTTCTGTAGTGGGGGGCCCAAAACTGAACACAGCACTCCAGATGTGACCTCACCAGTGCCGAATAGAGGGGAATAATCACTTCCTTTGACCATCTGGCAACACTCCTACTAATGCAGCCCAGTATGTCATTAGCCTTCTTCATAACAAGGGCCCATTGTTGGCTCATATTCAGCATATTGTCCACCGTAACCCCCAGATCCTTTTCTGCAGAGTTGCAGCTTGGCCAGTTGGTCCACTGCCTGTACTGGTGCAGGGGATTGTACCATCCTAAGTGGTTGTTCTGTCCTCTGCATTTGTCCTTAGTGAACTTCATGAGGTTTCTTTTGATACAGTCCTCCCATTTGTCTAGGTCTTTCTGAGTCCTGGCCCTACCTGCCATTGTACCTACTACTCCATTCAGCTTGGTGTCATCCACAAACTTGCTAAGGGTTCACTCTATCCTATATTCCTGGTCGTTGAACAAAACTGGTCCCAGGACTAACCACTGGGGCATTTCACTTGATACTGGTTGCCAGCTAGACATCAAGCCATTGATTACTACCCCTTGAGCCTGACAGTCTAGCCAGTTTTCTATCCAGTGTACTTCCAACCTGTACTTCCTTAGCTTGCTTGCAAGAATGTTGTGGGAGACTATATGAAAAACCATGCTAAAGTCAAGGTGCATTACATCCACTGTTCACCCTGCATCCATGGAACCGGTCATCTCTTCATAGAATGCAGGCAGGTTGGTCAGGCGTGACTTGCAGGCAATGAAATGAATTTGGCTGGAGAACATTATCTCCCAAGAGAAGTGGAAGTCCTCTAATTCATTATATTAAAGTTAGGCTGTGTGAATTGTAGTGAATATTCTATAGAGTTCATTTCCCAGTTGGACTGTATAATTTCATAGGGTCTGGTTCGTTGCAAAGCTTTTCTGTGTTTTAATTCATTTTTTCCAAAAACATTTGCAGACTGTCTTTTGGAAGTTGTACAAGTCTGATTATGGACTTGGGGAATAATTGTTGTATTTCTTTGTGATGATCTTGATGTGCATCTTTCATCTTGCCAAATCAAGCACCCTCCACCTTGAAGGCCTAAAACAATGTCAGTGTTCATGCAGACTTCTCTGAAACTGCCACATTCCTGTGTTGCTGTAAAGCCAGTGCATCTTTATTTGCGTTTTTTTGTTGTTGGTGTTTTTTTTAAAGTTGGATAAAAAAGTGGGTGGATTTTTTGTTTTTAATCAACAGTGTTGCCATAATAGCCAGAATACAGAACAGTCTTGAAAAAAGTTGAGAGGAAACCACTACAAAGCTCGCATAAGGGAGCATATATTAGCAGCTGCTTGGCCTGGCTTTGAACCTAACAAATTCAGACCTCACATACTCCCAAACTGCAGCCAGGTGCATTTACTAGCAAGCCTCGGGTGTGCGTCCTGTTGCAGCATGAATGTGCAACTAAGAGTCATGAAAACAAATATAAGTCCATGTTTCATTCATCCCAAGGCACACTGTTAAAGGGATATATCTGTGGTGTTAAGCAGTATGATTTTTTTTTTAATTGTAGTGTGTGACCTTTAAGTAGGTAAATGTTGTTATCCTTCAGGATAAATGCAGTTTAAGTAGTATTTTTCAAACCTGGAATCAGGCTTTCAAAAGCACTGAGTATTATCCAAGAGCTTCCAGAAGTCCCTTGAAGGTCTGGTCCTTTATTTATAAATCCATCTGTATGTTGACTCCTTGTTCTTTTTTTCTCTTTTTGTCTAATAGCATGGAGTGGTGCACAAAGCCTATAATTCCTGTTACGTTCATTAGCCCTTCCTTGTTTTCTACTTGGTGATGTTCTCTCCTGTTTAACATCACGGTGGTTGATCAGGAAAAATTCTTCTGCTGCCATGGAGAATTTTGACTGAAACTGAGGAATAAGTAGGCAAGCTGTTCAATTGTATATTCATGCAGAAATGGTTAAAAATGTACTTAGTAAAATCAGAGGTGATGAAGAGCTCCTCTTGCTACAAGAAAAGTTGATGTTACACTGAATGCCTTTCAGAGACACGTTTGGAAGGTTCTTCTTATCAAGTGTTTTCTGACTTCAGAAAATACTGATGGTTGGAAAATTTTGGTGCCGTCTTGAAGTTCTGCTAGATTCCACAGTGCTGCGCATGTCTGAAATGGATACGTGGGCCTAACAAGAGCACTGTCTCCTGTTCTTAGGGCAGCAATTGCTCTCCCCATCAGCAGACACTATGGACACCCTCCAGTTTGGTCTTCCTCTTAATGAGAGGCAGTATGCTGTATGAATCAGCTGCCAAATATTTCCCTAGTGGAGCAACCGGATGTTGCGTATTCCCATCTGGGGAGTTTACTTTGGTTGTATTTCTGTATTATTACAAGGGCCCCTGCTGTGGGCTCAATGGCAGTGTCTCTCGGGGACAAATGTTTAGCATCTGATAAATGATCCCATGATTAGCAATAATTTATAACATGCAAGCTGTCTTACTCTCTCAAACTTAGTCCTAAAAATGCAGACTTTTTTTATTATATTAGGGGAAGGGGGGCAGGCAGATTAAACAGCCTGATATCCTTGAGTGATCATTTCACCAAATACAAGCATACTGCTTTAGGTTTCCACACTTGCACAGTGTGTAAGCGTTCTATGCAAGAAGGTCTGTTAGCTCAGTAATTGAGCTGGCTCTCATCATTGAGATTAGAACTGCAGTAGGGAAGACTATTTTACTAACTTGGAGAAGGACATTTTCAGCTTATCGAAATGTCAAAGCTCCTTGTTCTTCCCATTGACATCTTCAAAAGATCCCATCAACTTGATATCTAGGTAACGTCAAAATACTTTTTTGTAAAAGCAGTTTAAAGTTCTAATGGTTCTGGTTTTCTAATTGCATTTTCCTGCTTACACAGATTTTCCCTTTCCTCTGTTTCATGGCATGGCTGAAGGAACAGGAGAAACGGACTGTGCATAGGGCACCCAGCAAAGCTGACGATACCTATAAAGCAGCCAGTGTGCAACTGCTGTGCAATGTTTGATGTCACCCATGTGCTGAGGCCGAGCAAAAGGCAAATCGGTCTGTGAGTTCCACTTACATCCCTCTCACTGTTGACTTGGTTAGTGCATGAATCTGCCATGGGGCTTTGCACGTGGACACATTTCTCATGGCTGAAAATACACAAAGAATATTGTTTCTTGTATCTTTCCCTTATAGAAATCCTAAGTATCAGTTATACCAAGAAAGTTTTTAAAATTCTTATAGTAATTCGTGCTTTTTTTTTTTTTTTTTACTTGATGTGCTTTTCACTCTGTGTGCAGTATCTTTGTTGCTATGCTACTCCTTTTCCCCTCCCAGAAGACAAACTGAGTCTATCGGAATTGCCATTTCATCCTTAAAATAAAATACCTTCCCTATTTGCATAATCCATTTGATCTGTGGATGAGGGGTGGGGGAGAAGAAAAAAGGTACGTAAAATCCCCTGCTAATCTTACTTGACTTCAGCCAAAATAAGTGGCAGAGAAACAATCACTTGCCAGTCTGCAAACTCAAGAGACCCAACTTCTGTGAGAACTGGGGTTGGCCAGATTTCCTGGCATTTTCCCAATTCCTGCTGCTAATGAGGGTAAAAGAAAACAGTCTCCCCCTATAATTTTCATGGTTAATCAGCCTCATAAAGCAAAAATAATGCTCCATAAACTAGTGAGAACTTGTCTTTAACCTCAGCAAATACATACCTAGAATCCCTGGCCCTGTCTATATTATTGCTTCTAATCATGTTTGAAAATATTAATATTTTGGTGCAATCCTGAAGTCCCGCTTAGAAATATATTACTGCTTCTAAATCATGTTGTTTTTTTTAAGAAGCAGTTACAGCTGTAACATGTTTTGTGTTTCACACTTAATGTAGTTAGGGTTAAAGCCATGTTCTAAAGCTGTCCTAGGTACATTTGGAGAGAGGTATAGAGTCTGGCCTCTGCTAGTCAATTAAAAAATAAAAATTCCTACCCACACTGGATGGGGAAACCAAGATGCGTCGCAGAACTGCCCTTGATGATTGATTGTCCTTGGAATATAGTTAGAACATGGCTGTATTCTCAAGGTGATTGGTACTGCCACCCTGTCAGGCTCTGCGGAAAGAGATGGGCTTTGCTCCTTTATTGTTACCGAGTTCTTACTTTAAAGCGAAGAAAAGAAACTGAACATCTCTGAACAACTTAGTTCTGACACATGCCTTCAGAGCTCAGAAGCTGTCCAGGTTTCTCTTTAATTTCCAGAAAATGGAACAAGGGATGAATCCTGTCAGTTTTCTCACTGTTCATCTCCTCCCCACTCTTCGATGCCTTTCTTGAATAAGAGTAATGGACTTGAAGGCAGCTACTATTATGTAATATTTCTACTCTGAACTGGCTTCATACATAACCCTATTTTTCACAGTTTCCATGAAAGGCAATACTAAATTGGAATGGCTTTGTCACAGGCAGGGTAGAGGAGTTTTCCCTAGAGCTCCTTTTATGTTATTCTCCTAAATTTAACTTAATCATATCAAATTAATTAATTAAAGATAGTCTCTCCTAAACCTGAGCTGATCCAGCTACTTAATGGAAAGGCAGAGCTATTCTTTTCCTCTTGTTTTGTGGAATTTTTCAGAAAATGAACTCAAACGTTGACTTTGTTCAGCATGAGAGAGCAATTCAAGGTCTTGTATAGCAAAGTGTTCAGCATTGAAGCCTGGGGGGGTGGGAAAGGATCATATTGATGGACAGGGGGATATGGGGCCCATTCACCTCCAGGTCATGGCTCAATTTGACTGGAGTTGGCAGTAACTGAGAGTTATTAGCTGACAGCTGCTTAGTAGGCTATCTGAAATGAGGTGAGTAGTTTCAAGTCCATTCATAGAAGACAGGTGTCCATATCGCAAAATCTACCACCCCACTTAGAACAAATCTGACATCCTTAGGCTGCACTGTACACGTGACTAAGTTTACAAGCAGTTGTGAAGCGTGTTTGTCGCTGACTGCATGATTGTATCTTTGCTTTACAACTGTGTGCTAACCCAAAAGACCCAAGTTTAATCGCAGTGCCTTAATGTGGTTAACGCATGACCTCTTCCTGTTCAAACATGCAAGGCAAAAAGATGACAAAACCAGCTGTCAGCCTTTCTATACTATTAAAACAATCTTCAACCTTGGGACTGTTATGGTACAGTTGTCTCTTTGAGATGGTTAAAATACACTCTGCCACATGCACAACTGCATTTGGGACCCCAACAGTGACTCTAACCATGACTGAAAAATGTCACTGGTCTATCTAGAGCTACATTGTGGAGCTGGGACAATAAGTGTCCCAGCATATGTTTTGTGTGACAAAGCACTATTCTGGCCATGCTGGGGAAACCCAAGTTGTAACCAGGAACCCCCACCACAAGATTTTTTTTTATTTTTTTTTTTTAACTGTAGCTACACCTGTGCATCTCAGATGAGTTTAAACATGGGTTCTAGATTTTAAGCATAGTAAGGCAGAACTGTCTCATGTCTGAGCAGCGCTTAACAGTATGGGATCCTGTCCACTCCTGGACCATTTAGGTCCTACCAGAGTGCCTGCAAATCTTTAATCTCAACAAAATGACTAATGGCTGAGCCTTCATGGAGCATGGAGAGTGAGCCACTCCTCCTTTAATAGTGATGGTTGAAAGCATAGTTTTGAAATATTGTGAAGAAGCTTTTATAACTGTTGCCCTTTTTGAGCCAGTCCTGAAGCTAAACAGGGGTTTCCATTTTCAGAGCTGCTAGTCAGGTATCTCTTAACCTTGCATTTGAAGTTTTAACTACTATTTTTTTTTTTTTTTTTTTAAAGAAGTGTTTAGGTGAAGTGTTTTCCGTCCAGTGACATATATAGTGCTGCAAGACCAGCATATTCACCACACATCAGATGAGCTAACCTGCTGTACATCAGTTGTTGTCAATCTTATTGATAAATAGAAATCCGTTTGACACTTGGCAACCCTCAGTAGGCTGTTGCGAATGGGGAATGCTCTGGAGAGAGTCTGCCAAATTCAGCCAAAAATTCAACAGGTGTCAGCTTTTTGAGCAAGTAAGATATGTATTTGCCTATCTTAGGGCTTTCTCTTTCTAGGGATCCAGAATGGTTGGCTTTCAAATTGATCACATCAGTGACCACTACTCCCAGCTTAACTAAACCCAAAGGAACTTTTATCCAGTCCTCTTGGCCAGGACACAGGACCTTGAGAGCACGCTTCTGGTGTGGCGCATGAGCATGCAACAGGGGGGACTACTGAACGGAGATTTACAAAGTAACACCAAAACAGGAGTCGGAAAAAAACCTTTCTCTGTAAGGTCTTTACAAAGAGTGTTGCCAGAGACTTACCCGGAAGAGCAGATGGCCTACATAGACAGTAGTCAGACATCGTTTTGATGAGCAAGGTTACAAAAATCTGTCATCCAGCAAAAAGGAGGAGGAAAGCAACCACAAGAAAGTAACTGAGCAATGAAGTTTAGTACAGTATGTATCGTCCTCCCACCATTCACTCCTTTATTTTCCTATCTGCTTTACTCATTGTTTGGACATAAGATTCTGGCTTTATAGGCTTCCTGGAAAAAGTACGTTTTAAGGCGGGAGCGAATATTAGCTGTTTCGGGATTCAGAGGGAAGCATCCCCACTGGGCTAAGCAGTCAGAAGGAAGGATTAAGCTTCAACAAATCAAACGTGTTTCTTTTTTTCTTTTTTTTCCCCCCCTCATTTCTTGCTCAGTCTAATAGAGCATAGGGTATTTCATGCAGGGCTGGGTTTTCATCTGCAAGCACTATGCAAGACCTGTAAAAGGATACTACTTTCTGAGATAAAATTAAATGTCTGTCTCTTGTTTAAGCTTTAGTAGTTAATGCTTCTGCATTATGTCTGGAAGCCTCATCATGCTTAACATTTCTTGCTGTGTAAGAGAGGCTTTCACTGCCCCTTGGCAGAAGGATGCCTGAAGCCAGGAAGACAGGCAGAGTCCCTGCAGCAACAAGCAGAACATGTCAGGGGAAGCTGCTAGGAGGAAGAAAGCTCTTGATAGGAATAGGAAAAATGCTTGTGGTAGCCTACATTAGAGAAGAGTTTTTGGATCAGTGAGCAGGCTGTCCTGGAGACTTTGCAGAATAGAAGGAAGTGGGCATTTGAGCTGGGGTGAAGCAGAGCCTAGGGGCTATGTGACTGGGCACCCCTGGACTGGCAGAAGTGTGGGGGAAGGGGCAGAGGGAATGTGAAGGCAGCAGCTTCACAGAGTCCCTCTGAATGAAGCCAAATTGTGGCTGACCTACATGACTTGCTATCAGTCCAGGAGGAAAGGAAGTGAGGTACAGTCTGTTGTTGGCCAGCATGGGAGCAATCGGCAGGAAGGTTAACTGTAACTATAACCAGCTTTGGGAGGCTTAATTTTTAGCTTTCATTCACAGCATTTACATCCAATCCCAAAAAAACCCTTTAAAGGTCTCTGTATATACAGTGCCACAAGTTGGCTGAACTTGGGGACTTGGTTCAACACTGTATATTCAAGGAATGACAGTAGGAAGGTCTGAAATTTGATGTGTGAATTTCTTAGAGAAGAAACTGACAGCTCTCTGCTTTTCCCTGTTCCTCCCCACCTCTTCCATCCTTTCTCTAGGCTCTTGACAGTAAACTGTAACAGCAGGAACTAGTCCATCCTGTTTTGAACTGCTGTTTCATTCACCTTTCTGCCTGCTCTGTTCAGTTTTTATTATCCATTCTATCATATAGAGAAGAGAGCAAATTGTGATGGGTTCTTGCTGCACTGAAATGCATTTTCTAAAAGGGCAGTTTGTTTTCCATTCCAGCAGCATCTTCAGAAATGGCTTTCTCTTTACAATCCTTGTCAAAGGTTTTGAAGTAGTGCTAGGGTACTTGCTGGAGTGGGAAGAGGGGAAAAGAAGATACTGGCATCTGCTGCCTGTTAAGCCCATTAATTGAAAAGAAAATACTACTGGTGCCAGAACAAACAGCCTTGCTCCTAATTAAGCTTAGGGAAGCAGTGGGCTGGTTTTAATTGAGAACAGCATCTCTGTTAATGGTGCCAGCAGCTAAAAAACACAAATAGATTCAAGGCATGAAGCACATGCAAGATAGTAGTGACTTTATATTAGGGGGTCAGTCTTTGCAGTGTATGTCAAAACTGGTAACCCCAACACACAGTTTTGAGGAATACTTGGATTCTAATTATGAGCAGAGTCTATTCTTTTTCAGCTTAGGGAAATTGGTATTTGCAAGACACATTAGAGGTCTGGCCTTCTAAAAACTGTCCAGGAAGAAAATATTTCCTGGTGACTTTGGCAGGAGGGAAGCTGGAGAGTTTTGCCTATGGCAGTATGGTTCCAGTTAGCCTGGCTTTCATACTTGAAATGCTTTCTGTCCAGGTCATTCAAGAGTTCAGACTTCTAGTGTGCGCAGTACATTTCAACCCCAGGCCTATTAATTATCCTGTCTTAATAATAATAATAATAATAAATCTTTGTCTTGGACCAATTGACCATCACAAAGGTTTGTTGAAGACAGACCTAACACCACACTTTTCCCAGAATCAAATTCCATTCATTCTAAAAACATCTTTTTTTTCCCCCCACACCCAGTCAATTGACAGGCTCATATCCTGCCTGGGCTTCTGCACCCACTTAGAAGCCACTGGACTAGACTTACTATTGTCCTGAACTGGCTCCCCATCCAACATCTTTGCCCTTCAGCACAGTGCCAGTATTGCGTTTTGGTCAGTGTATATTATGGGTCTTGTGTGTGTTCAGTCTGCAGAGTATGAGACATTTTTCACAGCTCTTAACTCTTCACCTTAATCTATAGATTTTTGCTTGGATTCTTATTTTGTTCCCCCGTGTCAGCCAAGATGGCTGTTATTGCCCTAAGTCACAGAATTGTAACCAGAGTGAATGCTAGTATTGCAAGGGCATCTCTGGTCCAGCTGCTGTGTTGCAGTTTTTGGAGGGTGTTAGTATCTGCAGTTTTTGTTGAAGGCTTTTGGAGGCTGGGAAGACAGATGGCAGTATGTTTCTAGGGAAGCAAAAATATTAAATATACTATTCCCTTTAACCATTGGCAGTGTTGAATGGGTCCTTGATGTGGTAACTGCTTGGGTCTGAATAATATAGTTCTTAGGGTCTGCCCCCAAATGGTTGACAACACAGAAAATTGCTTTCCAGAGGGGACTTTGGTGAATGAAAAGATGATGTGCTTTCAAGTGTTGGGGTTTTATCAGAAACTTCTATCCAAGTAGCTTTTCAAGGATGCAATGACTTGTGTGCACACATCATTTTCACTAGGTTTTTAGTGAAAATAAATAATTTTAAAACTGTTGTGCTTACTTTCAAGCCTGTGATTGGCCTTCTGGAGAGCAACTATTGTATGGCATGCTCCTACTATGCATGATAAGTGAGACTGGACAGATTTGTCCCTTTTTATTGTATTCTATTTTTTTTTCTAGTTGACCCTAGAGCAGCAGTGCTCTCTCAAAACAGGGCGTGATGCTGCATTGAAAAAACTCTGGTCTATAATCACTTGGCACATCCCAAGAAAAGCAGTGCCTTTGTTCTTCTTTTTCCCCCAGGCAAAACCACACCTCTCTTCCACAACCTTTTTCATCCTCTCTTCTCTCCCTACTACACCTGAGCCATTTGTTCAAAGACACGCTGCTTGAAATGAATGTTACCACATCACCAGGAGTCCCAAATTTCCCAGCCCTCTGGTGCGCTTCATAATGGAGTCCTCAGAAAGTGAATTCTTTATATTTGGGGCTCAGCTAGACAATAGGCTTTCTGGATTCTCCTCAAGGGGACAAGCTTGTCAGTCAAATTGTCACAGACAATAATTACCCCCTGCTTTATTCACTCAGTCTGTCTTCAGAGCAGTCAATTAGAGCTATTGATACAGACAAACTATTCTCACCAAGTTAGTTTCAACCTAATTAAAAGGACCCTGTCACTGTCTTCTCCTACCCCTCAGGCCCCTAATGGCTTCTTTTTGTATGCAGAGTGTGGGGAGCTAAAATTCAGTCTCACCCTGGAGAGACAGAGCTATAGTTATAGTGGATACTTCCACTGTTTAGACATTTTTTTCTCTAGCTGCTTGGAGGTGAAGGGGGAGGGAAGGGGACAGATGGACTCCTTCCTCCCTGCTGTAGTTTTGTCCGGTTTTTAAAATGCCTGCTGGGGAAAAGGGTGTTTTCCCCAACTGTTAGACTTGCTGTAAAGAGACCTATGCATGTAAAGAAGTATTTAGTTCTCTTCAAGGGCAGAAGAGCTGTCTCTCTGTGAAGAAAACCACTTTTCTGCCAAATGGTTTTGTTCTAATATTCCCCAAAACAACCAGGACACATCAAGATGCGTGTTTAAAATCTTAGTCATCTTGAGGTATTGCTGACCTAAATTATACTCAGGAGGAAAAGTGCATGTGCCAGGTCTTCACTGTGTTATGAGTTTGGAAAGAAATCCTGCCTGGCTTTGTTGTCTTTGCCTGTTTTGACAGCTTATGTTCTAAGATACAAAACAATGCTCTTCATCCATGACAGTAACCTGTCTTAGCTGAGAGCATTAAATAACACAAGCCCAAATTTGAGTGTCTTCATGTGAGCACAAAGCTAGCCTTCATGATCCAGTGTACACAATCTGACCCAATTGCTTCAGGATTTTTTTCTTTTTTTTTTTTTTTTTGTGACCCACTATTTACATTGACTGCCCTTATTTTGGATTAACTATGGGGTTTTTTTTCTTTTTCTTTTCCATGTTTTGGTGTTTCTTGGATATTCTCTTGTCCCTCTCCTATTTCTCTGCCCTGAAACACATAGGTAAGTTTGTTTGTTGATCTGTTTAACACAGTAGCAGTGTTTGCTATGCTTCACCTGCCATCCTAAAGCTAGTTGCCAGGAGTGTTATATAACATAACTCTCAGCACTTGAATTCTACCCTGACACATTTTTAATCACTCTGAAATTTCCAAATCTCTTGAGTGATAAGTGGCAAGGTTGTTTTTTTTTGCCCTACTATCTTTTATTGGACCAAATGGACAGTTGGGAAAGCTGTAGGACAAGCTTTCAGGCATCAGGTGCTCTTCCTCAAGTCCTTCCTCAGTGATCAGGTCATTTTTATTTCAGAACTGATGGGGGAGCCCTTTGTTATCTTCTGTCTTTGGAGGTGTGTGGGTGGGTGAAAGTCAGGATTGACTGTCCACTGCTTGGTGGTTTTTAAATCGGGAATCAAAGAGGTGGGCATCATAAATTTTGGTAGGGGCATGTGAGCACCGTAACTGAGGGCAGCTCTCAAGAGTGTACTCTGGTGTCTGTTTTGTGGATGGTGGTGCCTGCTTAGTGCCTCTTGCAGCTGTTGTGCAGTGATAGGCACACTGATTAGCTTAGGAAAAGGCAGTAGATATCCCAAATGTTCCTGAGGAGGTGGAAGGTCTGCCTGCCCTGAAAGTTATGTTCATCTCTATTCTGTGTAGCATTCACAGATGCATAACGGTCAGTTATGTTCCCACCCTTTCTTTCTTTCTTTTTTTTGACTGGGGCCGTGGTCAAGAGGCCTTTAGTACTGCCTTTTGTACCACTGTTACCTGTTCATCTGAATTACTTTGGGGGTGGAGTTGTCTCCTTTTCAGTTTTAAGTAAAAATATCTGGTTGATAATGTTGTAAAACTGCACAAGAGCCAAAGCTCTTTAAAAAGTTGGCTTTTCAGGGGCTCTTTACCCACTAAAGTGAATAAATGCACGAAGGTTAAATATGCATGTTCAGTGTATTTATGTAAAATTTCATTGTGCTTATCAGAAGCTCTGTACAAATTACAGTTTTTAAACACAAAGTTTGCCAAAATGCAGTCAGCATGTCATCATAACATAGAAAACATTATGCATCCAGAAAGCAGAGCTATAAATCCGATTCCTTTACAGGTGCATGTGTAAAGGCACAATTGGTACTGGTGGGTGTGTGTGCACACATGGACATACAGTAGTCTCAGATAAAAATGACATGTAAAATAGTATTAGAGTTGAGTATGGAGTATTAATTACATTCCTGTAATTGTATGTTATCTCAAATGTCATTATCTTAAAGGTAAACTCTGTGGTGGTGAGTTGCCGGTTTTCCCAGTCAGACAACATAAACCTCTCAGTTCTGCAGAGCTCCAAAGCCACTCAGCAGAGTCATTCCTCTGTTAGAACATAGTTTCTCAACCTGTGGTACACATGCCCCTGGGGTACACGAGACAGTCAGGGGGTATGCAGGTACCCCAACACTCTCCCTCTTTGTCTCACCCCTTCCTCCTCTCCAAACTATGGCAACAAAATTGGTGCAATTAAAAAAAATTAAATTCTCCAGTAATAATTTGGTGTGCCTCCTAGCTTTGGCCAACATCACCTCTAGCCCAGGTACATACTCAAGTTGTGCACCCCGGTGTAAAAGGTTCCAAATCTACCCACATCAGATCAGACATCTGTCGTATCACGGCCCTATATACACAGCCTTTCTTCCATCATATGGCACACATTAGTCTGTAAATATAAAATCCCCATGAAAATTGAGTGTTGGGGTACTATTAACATTTTCAGAAGTTAGGGGGTACTTGCTACTTAAAGGTTGAGAAACACTGTTACAGTACCAATTAACGGCATGTATTGGTTATGTAGGTTCACTTTATGAACTTTTTGTAGAATAATTTCAGTAGAACCAAAGGGTTTTTTTAATTAATTTATTCTTGTCACATTTGGAACAGCTCTGCTGCACAAACCAGGGAGATATGGGGCTCCTATGACAAAAGTGTCACAAAACCTGACTTTCCTTTTCTGCTTTTGTCAGATCTTGTACTCCCAACCTAACTCTTAGTACCACAGCCAAAGAAAGTTGTTTCCTTTTTTTCCCCTAAGTTATACAGAATGACTGTTTTGTTTTTTTTCTCTATATATGAGAGGGAGCCTGGTGTTGGTGACTACAGAAAGCTTGTGTCTCATAAACTATGGCTCTTTTTAGGCAGGAACATCCCCCTGCCCTTTTCCATGCACCAGGGATGTCAAGAGCCCTAGCTGACTCATGCCGTGCCGATAGTGATCAACGCCATAGCCCGTCTGAACAGCTGGTTTGAGCTGCTATAACATCACTCTTTATAAACGCAGTTTTGAAGCAATTTACTTCAGCCATACTGTTGCCCTGCATCTTTATAAAGCATGTCAACTCTCGCTACAGGATGTAGCAGTTCAAAACACAGTTTAAAGCTGTATGATAAGAGTGGAAGAATTTGGCAAATAGAGTCAGAAATCCATCAAGAACTCTCCTTTCCCAAAGGCATCTTTTCTCATCCACAGGCATGCCTCCTTTCCTATGTCAGGTCACTGGTGTGATTGTTGGGGTGTTTTTTCCTTCCCATAGCATTTCTGGAAAGCAGGTATTTCGTCTTTTCATTTTCATTCTGCCATAAAATGAAATGGCAGAGCTTCAGATGGAAATTTTTTTTTTTTTTTTTACAGATTGATTCTTGTTTAGGCAGGCTTCACCAAAGTGTGTGCATGCAGAGAAGGCTCCTTGGGGCAGAAGAAAAGGGAAATGGATATGAATTCCTTTGGTGTAGGACAGAGAAGATAACATTTAAAATGGCTGCCCCTCCCCAATACACACATCTTTGTGATAATAATACTTTTAGAAAGGGAGAGTAGAATGTTTAATTTATTTTGACATTTGAACTAGAAGTTGTTGGGTACAAATTCTTATTTTCTAGTCTGGCCAGACGGGAAAACTTCCAGATTTCCATGTGCCTTTTTTTTATTTTTGGCAAACTGTACTTCTAGAATCTTATACATTCAACCCTGGTTACAGCAGCCATATTTGGAAGAGACTCCAGATTTTTAACAGAAATTTGCAGCTTTTTCCCTTCTTCCACTTCACTGAAAAGCCACTTGCTCCCATATATTTTAATGGAGTTTAAACTGTCATTTTCCTTTCTTCAATTATCTCTCTTTTGGCCCTCTGTGGCAACCATTGTTGACCAACTGCAAATCATACCAAATGTAACTAATGCATGCTATCCTCCACGCCTGTCAGTTGAGATGGCACTTGAAGAAATACAGGGGCTGTGATCCCTCAGATGTGCAAAACCCACAGACACCAGAAAATTCAAGGTAGGAAAATCAAGTTAGATATAGCAAGATGAGTTGTACAACTTCTGTGCATCTGAGTTGAATTTAACATGAAAGACGGGGATAAAACGGATCAAAGGTGTTTATTCCGTTTTATTTAACTTTTCATTTTTCTTCTTTCATTCCAAGCAATTTTAGCTTCCCCAATCTAGTATCTCTTTCTTGAGTATTAGCTGCACTGATATAAGAGCACAATATCATCTGCCTTGGTTTCAAGCATATCAAAAGGTACTGACATCTCTTTGAAGTGAAATACTAGACTTGTCAGTTCAGGCACTAAAATTTGGTATCTGAATGAGAGCATGCATGTGCATGTTTTTAAATGCCTTTCCTAAAAACCTAGCTCATAACCTTTTTGAGGAAAACACAGTAAGAGTTGCATGTACCTTTTTGTAGTCCCTTTTCTGATGAGAAACTAAAATGAATGTTCTAAGGGTGAAGTTACACATTACAATTGGCACATGATAACTCCAAAGTCAGTGGTTTTCAAACTTCCTAAATCATGGAACCTTTTCATATCCTTTCTGTCAGGGAATCCCTACTCCTGGCTCCACAGGCAAGGCAACCCAACCGAGCAATGGCAGTGCCCTGCCTTCTGGCCCACTCCACCATTACCCCAGTCTTTGTGACACCCCAGTGACGTATTGTAGAATTCCATTAGTTCCACGAAATATGGTTTGAAAACTGCTGCTGTAGGAAATATTATGCAGTATTACAGTTGGCATGTGCTACGAGTAGTTGCACCTTAAGGGTTAATACCTTCAATAGGCATAGCTCAGACCTGCAGCTAGAGGGCTGGTGAATAGGGACACAACTAGGGCTCCTTGCCTGCTTAGCTCACCTGCTCTCTAGAGCAGTATAGGAAGGGAGAGGAGGAGACAGGGTCCTCCCTCACATGCTGCTTGGATCACCCCCTGCCCTGCATTCTGCCCACACTGCCCCAGTCACTCATCCTTTTTGCCTCTCTGCTGCTCAGATCATTGTGTTTGTATCAGCTTGAGAGTGATAGTGCCAGATGGGGAAGGGGGTCCTAGGTCCCAGGCTCCCTGCAGCCTGAACCACCTCCATGTGCTTGGATACAGTCCACATGCCCCTGCTGGGCTCTGTAACTGCCTGCCAGCCTCCACAGCAACTGCCTGGCAGGGGAAGAGGGAACTGGCAGGTAAGGAGCTGTTGGGCAGCTAAATGGCAAGGTGGGTGCTGTGTGGACCTGATCCAGGTGCAGAGAGAGCTTCCAGGCCCACTTGTGGCTGCCTGACCGTGCTCACATATATTAGAGTCATTAGAGTAGCCTCATTTGATCATGTTTGTTTTTGATCTTCCAGTTTGCATGCACAGGCGATTTGCATGCACAGGCATTGCATTGCCATGTTGGCCAATCTAGATCAGCCCCTCTGGGAAGGTCCTCCTGGGGGTTCCAGATCCATTTCAGAGCACCTGATTGCACAAAATCTTTCCTTCCATAACCTCAGTCGCACCCTGTCAGCTGTCATGTCCAGTGGTGCAACACTGGTCACAAAACTCTTTTGCTCTTTAAGCCATTTAGTTACTTCTATGTGATCATAGAGTGGATTCCTGGGGTATTCCATCTGCCATGATCTTTCTTTTTGGTTCGCTACCTTTCTTCTGATATCAGGTGGTGCAGTGCCAGCATGTGGAGGGTCAAAGGGGAATGTCTGTGGGCCTGATCCAGCCCACAGGGCCAGCCCTGCACCATTCATCCGACCCATGGGGACAGAAGAATTTGACACCCCTGTTACAGAGCTATGAAAGTGGGCTGCATAACATCTTCTAGGTCTATACCAGTGGTTCCCAACCTCGGGTCATGACCCAAATGAGCGTCATGGGGGCAATGCTGGCAGCATCGCACAGAAAAGACAAACCATGCTGGGAGCTTCCCCTACCCCCGGGCCACCACTGCACTCCACTCTCAGCAGCGGGGTGCAGAGGGAAAAAAAAAAAAGATTGGGAGCTGTTTATACCTTACATGTATATTTGATTTAAAACATTAAAATGTTACCAAAGAGACAGATGCCAAGAACAGCCTTATATCTTAGCAAAAGAAAACTGTTAATTCCTCATGGGTACAAGATAAAAGTATGTTAGGTCTGTCTAGCTTGGTGATTATGTTTAAGATGCTTATACCAAGTTCAAAATGCAGAAATAATAGACAGTGGATGGTCTGTAGGAGGGAACAGCAATATTTCCCACAATAATTATGGTTTGGGTCTTAATGCAGTAGAATATCGTTATGTTCCCAGATAACTGAGCAGGTATATTTTTGCCGTGAAAATGTCAGTAATTCCACTGTCAAAAAGACTATTTCTCTCCCCCAACCCCAATCTTAATTTCCCTTTTTCACACTAGTCTTTGAGAGGTAGCTGGAGTATTCTGGTTTTAGTCACTTAAGTGAAAATGAAGTTGCCAAATGATTGGCTCTTTAGAAAACAGCAACTGTGTAAGAGTTAACTTCCTCCTGGTTTTTGTTTTTGAAGAAAATTAATGGGTCACAAGTCTTCTCATGGCTCCTTAGACTAATGAAGAAACAAATGCGTCAGCTTTTATTTCCCTTTAATTCTAGGGAAGCTGCCAAGTAACAGGGTGGGGGGAAAAAGAAGGCCCTTTTACATAGCAAGCCTTATTCTTTCCAAGCAACTGAACTCATTGGAACTATGAAGAGAGGAAAAAAAAATACGAGTCAAATGAAGTATGACATACAGTCCTTATAAACAGGCTTGTGGCTGTGCCATGAATCCACGATGGTATCAAAAATGGAGAATTGGCTTCTCTTTCACACCTTTTGTCTTCTCTTTCTAACATCTCCCACTATAGCATCTACTTCCTACCCTTCGGGTAGGCTGCAGTCTTTCTGTAGATATCATTGTGTTCTGAATCAAACCCAAGATTGTGGCTAGAGACACTTCCTCCTTAGGTTTTTTTTTTTTTTTTATTTCTTTGTGGTAAAAAAAAATGTAACTCTTCTTCAAAAGTATCATGAGGTGGGGGTGGAATTTAAAGGAGCAAAACCTGGAGGTGGTCACTAAGCCAAGACCTGCCTGGAAAAGGTAAAGGATGGTTGGTCTACTTTTTTTTCCCTCCTCCATTCCCAGTTCCCCCACTTCTCAGTTCAGTTGTTCCCAGGAGCTGCAGGAAGTAAGACACTTGAAGGAATGAGTAGCTCACTGGTTTGTGTGACTGGGAAGTTGAGGAGGGGATTTTTGTTTGTTTGTTTTGTTAAACAGTTGCTTAAATAAACAGAGTCAGCTGCCTTGATAAGCCTGTCTTGCTTACCAGCTGAATAGCTTAGTGTGAATCCATATCTATTTAGCTGCAAACCTTGGTTTGTTTGTCCTGATGATATAGAGTTGAGAAGAGGAATTGGTGGTACTTCTATCCTGTGATTGTCTTAATGTGCACGTACAGGATTGCACACCACGAACAAAATGCTCTGCTTTCTTTTTGTATTATAGTTGCATGATAACTTGTATGCTTTATTAAACAATATTGAAAATGTTGCAAAGTAGCAACCTGGTGTTGTAGTAGTTATTCCATTACTAGTTTCTGTTACTTTCCAGGTCATCCCTACTACCTCAGTTAAATGCTTGTGGCCTTTGCAACAAAATAAATAAATAAAAGCAGCATTTAAATTTTCTTCTGATGGAGAATGGTGCTTGTCATCACAGTAGTGTAAAAGGAGAAATTCTGGAGTCCTGGGTTATCTCTTGCACTGTTGTTCAGCTTTAAGGAACATCAGTGTCACAAGCTTTAAAACTGGAGGTGGTCCAAGCTGAGTAAAGTTGCCTAGCTACAGATTAATGGTGCGGTTCTGTCTTTCCTCCCCTTATCCTTGCTTATGAAGATATCATGCACAGTCTTCAAAGTTCAGTCACTGAAACATTTCATAAAATTTTCAACAAAGCATTAACCCCCGCAGCAGTCACTAAGTGCCCCAACTGTAAGGGAACCTTGTCTTTGGGATACTTACTTTTTGAATCACCAGTACTGCTCACAAGTCAGGTTAAATATGCAAAAAATTCAGATCTGTTCAGCTGTTTTATGTTGCTTCTTTCAAAGCATCAGTGACTAGTATGCATCTTGCAGGTGGGACCAGACAGCACACAAGTGCTAGTCTTACCATGCTGCTTCATTATTCTGGGGAAACGGTTTATCTGCTTTTCTCTTTTCTCATTTTTCTCCAAGTCCTAAATTCAAAAAGGGAAGTGTGAAGTTGTCCATTGATTTGGAGAAATAGAATATATATGGAGCCAAAAGTTAAAAATGGAAGCCATTTTGATTTGTCAGTGAGGGGCAATGAATTTAAAAAACACTGGCCTACATTTGGCCTAACAGCTGACAGAAAGGAACTTGCAGAGCTGGAATCTAGTTTCCAGCATGTTTACCCTCTTTCTGTGTTCTAGCAATCCTGATGGTAATTGCTGAGATCAGAAAGCATATGGCAGCATACTGAGTACAAGAGGAGATTCACATTATTTTGAGCTACTCCTTAGGCCTGTAGAATTTGCTTTTGGAAACCAGCATTCCCAGCCTGAATTAGAGCCATCAAACAGTGCATCCGGCTCCCCCACTATGCCATCCATTCAGAACTGCCCAACTCTTTCAAGCAGTCACTGTGGTAGAAGCTATATCTTTTATTAGACCAATTAGACAGCTGCAAACAATTTTTCTTTATTTGCAAGCTTTTGGGCACATGCTCCCTTCCTCAAGCATAAGAGAATGCAAATATTGTAAAATTTCTCCCAGGTAGAAATGGAAATTCATATTGTACAGGAAAGCTGGAGGGTGGTGGAAGTTCTCCTAGCTGGAAAAGCTCATTTTGGCGTGGATCAAAGTTGGAGCAGTCTGTTTACCTTAAAGGTGTCTGATGGCAAGTAGGATGTTGAATTATGCTTCATTCTTGTTAAGATATTTTATATTTCACAGAAAGATTGGCTATGGAAAGGTTCTCCTGAGCAAGGATTTTCTGTTGCATTGCGAGGTTGCTCTGTAAGTATGCAAATTTGACTCAAAACAAAAGATGGGAGCCAGGGGTGTTTTAGCTTCCAGGTCTCAAGGTGTTGAATTTTACTTCCTTGTAAAATAATGAAGTTTTCATTTCAAAACGGCCAATTACAATATCTTCCAACTGTATCAAAGCATTGAGCATTGTTTTCAGATTTAGGGTTGCTTCAGCCAAGCATACAAGAAACAGGATTTTGTGCACACTTCCAGTTCACCACTATTGCAGTGCAATCTCTTAAAATTACAAGTGACTGATCCTACTGGGCAGCCAAGTAATGGCTGTCTCTCTGCAATATGACATAAAGCATTTTGTCCTGCTGAAAAACATACAATGGCTAGAATTTCTACACAGACAGGTTAGCAGCTGACAGACAAACGTCCAGAACAGAACTGGGGAGCAGCATAAATCAACTCAATTGAAGACACTGGACCTAATGTCCTGCCACATTACACCAGTGTAACTACTGACTTCATCTAAGTTGCACTGTTGCAGATCTGTAGAGAATCACACCCATTTCTTTTAATTCTGCAAGGGTTAGGTCATTCTCTTATTGTATCACTCTAGTATGGGGCGGGCAAAATGCAGCCCGGAGGCTGGATGCGGCCTGCCAGGTCATTCTATCTGGCCCACAGGGCCTCTAAAAATTTTAGAAAATGAATATTTATCTGTCCTGGGCTGCCTGTCATACGGCCCTTGATGGCTTGCCCAAATTCAGTAAGCGGCCCTCTGCCCAAAATAATTGCCTGCCCCTGCTCTAATGTATGCATTTCCCCTGAGGGATTTTTGGCTCCTACAGGGTGCCAAACCACAACCACCCTGCCTTTTCCTAGCTACTAATAGAAGGAGGATCCCACTTCTCCGGGAAAGTTTGAGAGCCACTGCTTTTAGCACTAAGCCATTACTAGAATTTGATCAGTGTGAAAATTATCAGTGTGAAAATTATAACGTGCCTTTACAATCACATGATTGAATCCTGAGTCCCTTGGAAAGCTGACTTCTGTTCCCATGATTGCCTTCAAAATCACGCAAATAAATACAAGCCACGCTTTTGCAGTTTGTGTAGCCTCTCTTTGAAAAGTTGACCTGTTTTGCCTTGCTCCGGACTCAGGAACATTTCATCTCATCTCCCAAGTAGCATTCTCTTACCTGAAGTGCTTTCCTTTTGTGGAACATGCGCATTATCCTCAAGGTCTAACATGAATAAGTTATTTAGTGTGAAGAGGAGCTTGATTAGCAAATATAACCTGCAAATCATGGTACATTTTACAAACAGAGAAAAAGTCCTCATTGGGGACCTTCAAAACAAATACGAGTGGTAATGCATTGAGTTTTTATGGGTCTATTTAGCTCTATTTTACAATGATTAGGCCTACAGTAAAGAGTGAAATTTCAGAATATGAGTAAAACCATCCAGTGAGTTACCGTGTTGAATTTTATTGTGTGTATTACAATTCCATGGAGGGTGGCAATTGTAAGCTTCCCAGGGTGAAACAGACAGAAATAAAGATCATCTAGAAGGTACGGAAGTCTGTTCTGTGCAGAGAGATTTACTATGTGGTCTGAAATTGTTCTAGTAACTATTACTACACTTAATATACTGGTACAATTGCCTGATACTAAAATTAATTGTTGTGGTTTTTTGAAGGAAGAGAAGCCTGATTAGCTAAAAATACCAAGATCTTTTTAAGTCTTCAGTAGACATGGAATTTGGCAGCACTGCTTACAGTTCTTGTTTTGCAGGGAATTTGTTTAATGACTTGAATATGGGCACAAAATCTATTGTCCGCAACCCTTGTGTCTGCATTTTTTGTGTATCCTTTCATTGAACCTGCAACCCTTTTCTTATGTCAAGGTCAAATAATTCCTTGCATTTGGCCAACTCTTTTCTTTGAGGCAGCTGCTAACTCAAGCCTGCTGTATATTTGGCAACTGTCTATCCTCTGGATCATGGTATACATGCAAGAGGTCTATGCGACCATCACACCAAGATCTTCAGCACATTTGTCCAGGCAAAAGTATGGAGGAATGGATGCTGCTGTAGACCTACCATCCCCTGCTTTAGACCATTGAGACAGATTCCAAAGGTCAAACTAAGTGTAGACGTTCAGTGCCTCGGTGGTTGTAGCTTCTGCCGGATTAGAGCTGCTGCTGACTGCCTAACACCTTAGCAAGGGTGCATTTCTGTCATGGTGATATCTCTTAGCCTTTCTCCATCCAATCAAGGAGTACCTACATGGCAGTGGGGGCTAGGGTTTTGAGGTGCCAGGATGAGCTAACCAGGTAAACCCCCATGTATTTATCTAAGCAATTACCTTCTAGAAGGAAATAACAGCTCACAGAATATTTGTCTGGTGTCTGTTTGCAAAAATTAAACTGCACTACAGTTAAAATGCATCCAATGCAATCCTGTATTTAATTCAAGTCATTGTTTTGGCCTTGTAGTTGTATGTCTGTTGAAAGTGTGAGCATCTGTCCTTTAAAAACTACAGATTGGCAGTAACCAAAAATTATCTTCCAAAGAGAGTAGGAGTGTAAGTTTATAAAACTTAACTCTCTTATGCCTGGTTAAGAGAATCATTCATCCCTCTCAGACTGAATCCCTCTCCGTTATCCATGCCATGGCATTGCTGCATTATATACACTAAATAGCCACCCAATCCCAATGCTGACCACCACTTGGAGAGCTGCACTGTCTTTTTGCCAACTACAAATAGTGCTCAGAATGCAGCATTAGTTTTGTTCTTAGGTGACAGAAGCTAGTTATCAAGCCAGTGCCTGGTCTGGATTTTTGGAACAAGTGCAACCATAGCTTCCACTAGTACATGCTACAAAGTGGTGTGGGAAAGCAGAGATGGAGTGAAATACCAAAGTAGATGGTGCATATGTTTGGAAGACTTCCTTCTTAAAATTAAACTCATGGGCATTATTATTTCCTGAACAGTTTACCTGGGCCTCTCTTGAATTAGCAATTGACTCCGCCACCCCCTGCTTAACTGAGATATGTTTGGACTGAGTTGGGGGAATACTGGCAGATAAGGGTGAAAGACACTGTGGCAACTGTCTCTTGCTGTGAGATTTGAGTGCCTTTGAAACAAAATGCAACTGTTATGGAAATAGCAGTATCTGTACTTGATAGTGAGAACATCCATTTGTGAGTGTTTTGGGCATGCTGTTTGGTATAGCATAAAATTCAGAGTGGACACACACTTCCTGTAATTTCCTTGCTTGTTATTAGGACTCTGACGTATTATCAGGCTCTGCGTTTCCTTTGTATTCTGCTCTGAAAAGCCTGCAGAGAAAATGCTCTGAATGGAGCAAGGTCAGAAGCCACTGATTGAAATAAATTGTTAGAAAATCTATTTAATTTAAAAGTGCATGCAGCATTTTTCCTTAAAAAGGACTCTTTTTCTCACCTAGTAAACATTTGATGTAAGTACTTTATTAGCACACTAGAACTAAAAACTAGATTCCTCTTTGATACCTCCAGTGAAATTGCCTCAGTGATGATGGTTTAGGCTCCACATTTTAGGAGAACCTGCCACGGAAATCTTTCTTTCTAGAACACTGAAGAAGTTGGGTCGCTTAGTACCTTTCTAAAAAAAAATACAGTATTCTGGCAAGGTTTTTAGTAATTCCAGCCATTCTATAGGCTAGAAAAGGTTTAGACCCTGTGGGTTAGTTGAGGTAGAAGGAAAAGAGAACACATACTACCAGGAGTTGATATTGTAATTAAAAAGAGATCTGCAAGGTGCTGTAGATATTTTAATTGCATGATTCACAGATAAAACAAGTTCTTCAGTCTCTACAGTGTTCCCTCACATCCTGTCTGAAAAGATTTGAGGGGAATGAAAACAGCTGCAGAGTAAAATAGAAAAAGAGACGTAAATAAAGGCTTTTAGCTCAAGGGGTGTGTGAAAGAACTCTCTTCCCTGGTGATTAGAGCAACTGCTGCACTTGTCCCCTTGGCATTGAAGGCAACATATGCATGGTTAGGTAAGGCCAACTTGAGTTACTTCCCTTTCCTCAAAGGGGATTTGATTTTATTCAGCAGAAAAGCCTGTCCCTTGCCAGCTTGATTGGAGCATACAAAGGTGAAGACCTTGTTCTCAGCAGAGCCATGCAGCACTTCCAACCACATCCCATCCAGGCAGAGTAGCTTAAGCATCTGCTGGATGAGTTTTTTGCTGGTGGGGGAGCAGATGGAGTAAGTTGCCCCCCCCGACAGGGGGAGGAAACAGGGCCAGAGTCAAAGCTCCAGCAGCTGCCTGCTTCACCTTCCACTTTGTATGCAAATATAAGACAAATGGCTTCCACCCCCCCCACATGCTGATTGCAGGAGTAGGGGGGGACCCTTGTCTTATATTTTGAATAAATGCAATATGTGTTGTACCTGGACATGGTCAGAGACTAGCATCAGATGGGTTATTCCCCTTTGTCTTTTTTCAAAGGAATTTTTCCTATTTGTTTGACTGTTTTGTTTATTTATTTATGGTCATGCATCAACCCAGTAAGTCTTATCCCCCAGTGTGGTAACCATTTTAATTGTGCCGTACCACCTTTCTACCCAGTTTAAAAAATGTATTTGAACTGCAATCAAGTTACTTTTCTGAGATCATGGGACAAAGTCAGTGGTTCAACCTGGATTAGAACCAGAAACCCTGGAATATATGCCTATGCCACATCCTGCAACAGATGGCTAGTCTGATGTGTTTTCTCAGTGGGTCTCATACCTCCTGTATTTGCCTGGACTAACTACTTGCTGCTGCTGGAGTACTGTGAAGGACCACAGTTGCTCCACTTCGAGTTTCAGCACATTTCAACCATTACCAGTGTGGAAACGAGCTGGAGGCCAGGTGAAAATTAGTATATTGGGAGATATTGTTGAGGAAAGAAACACCTGTTAGGAGTCAAGTATCCTTACATTTCCGTTAGTTACATTTGTATCTGATTCTGGTG
>NW_017728929.1:1888028-1891129 GCF_001723895.1 Crocodylus porosus | reverse complement strand
CACAGGACTAATACAGCTTTAACAAGTAATTCTCCCCTACTTAGTTTTAGTGGGTATTTTTCCTGTTAGTTTAACATGTAACGAAGGCAGCCAAACAGTTCATTACAGGGAATGGAGGAACAGTGTGATACTTTACTGGCAAGGAAGTCTTGATGTACTTGTAAAATGTGTACTAAGCAAAACTGTAATACTGATAATGTTACCAGTGGTGGCTGTTTTGAGGGTGCCAAAAAAAACCCGTCTAGCACAAACACAGAAGACCAACACTTAGATAAAAGGAGGGAAAGGAAATAAAGGCACAGAGAGAGGAAGTGAATTACACCCAGGTTTTCTAACTTGCAGTCAAGTTATACCTGTAGAGCATACTTTATATTCTCCATATTCCACAGGGAAACCCTACTTAGCTACAGAATCTCAATTGTTAAAACACTAAGGACATACAAGAGTATTGGATTATGCGATTGTTTGCTTAAAGTGGACTATTCCAGAAGTAGCTAGAATGATGCTGTGTGGCCATGATGGTCCAGGAAATATGAGAAGCAAGGGCTTTTATGATATCATATATTGGACCAACAGCGTAACTAGGAGAGCCGTTAAATTTGTCTTTCCAGCACAAACCCGAGGAAGGGTAATTTGTGCCCAAAAGCTTGTTTAACATCTCTCCCAACTATGCAGTTGGTCCAATACAGAATCTCACCAGAAAACCTTGCTCTTTATAACAAAAGTGCCAGTCTTTGAAGGTGTTGATGTTTGAAAGTTATTTATCACAACATTTCTGTAAGCACAGTGCTTCAATTTCACAGGTGATGGCATTGAGTAAAACTAAGGGAGGACTGAGGTGCTGTTTGTGCTCTCTGATGAATTTGCCTGTTCATTTTTTATGGCTGGTATGACGTCCTATGGTCCTTCCAAAAGGGACCGGGTAGTGGTTCACTTGAAGCGTACTTACTCAGAATTATGGAAAGGGACATTTTTTGCTTTTCTGAAGTTTATTGTGGCCTTTTGTCTAATGATTTAAAGATCTGGAAAGGGAACTAGTCTAGATTTCACCAGTGTTTTCCTTTGGTCCCTCTTATTTGAAGTATCTAAACTTCTGTCTTTCTGTCTTTTGCCCATTGTTCACTCCAATGCTGCTGTCTTCTTTTCCTTCCTGCTGCTTTGTATTATTATGAAAATCTCCTTATACATAGATTTATATATTCCAAAGGGTGCTCTGTTTCCCTAAGAATTTACAGCATTGTTGACCTGTGAGACCGGTTGCTTAAAAAAATCTGAAACTTTTCCTCAGAAAAAATTCTAATTTCCTTAAAACTTCTTGGAGTGGCTGAAGCCAGAATTCATTTTCTTTGTCTTTTGATGCATTTAAACCAATTGCTCCTTTTTTCCTAGTTAGGTAGCAAGTTCAGGAGAGAGAGATCTAGGTTTTACAAAACACTTCACCATTCAACTCCATCTGTTACGGAGAAGGAAACAGCAGAGACCAGCTAGCGTCCTTCCCCCATCCCAGTCAGCAATCATTAACTGTGCTCCCAGTGAAACTCCGGCACTTTTCTGCATTTAAGTGGGCTTCAGTGAATCTACCACAGCCCCAGACCAACCATTCACCTTTCTCTTGTTTATCTTTACCTTTGGTTCATTACTCATTAGAAAAATATTTATGTCCAAAACTTTAGTTTTCTGCTTTGTACTCCTAGAACATAAGAATTGCCATTTACTGATCAGATCAATCTTACCCGATATCCTGTGCCACAGACTGGCAGAGAGTAGGTGCTGGAAGGGAGAGTGAACTGGGTATAACTAAGGGTTTTTTTCTACTTATTCTCTAACTTGCAGCCTCCAGCATTTAAGATTCAGGAAATTCTAATCCAGAGGCTGTCCCCATAACTCCCCTGGTCAGTAGCTTCTGATCCCCCTTTCCTCCAAGAATTCTTCAATACCCTTTCTGAATTTGGCTGTCAGCTTCTACAACATCTAGTGGCAATGAGTTTCACGCTTTAGTGGTGCACTGTGCGGAAAAAAAACACTTCCTTTTGTTAGTTTTAAACTTACTACTACTAGTTTTATTTTGTGACCCCCTAGTTCGGGGCGGGCCAATTATTTCAGGCATAGGGCTGCTTACTGAGTTTTGGCAAGGCATTGAGGGCTGCATGACAGGCAGCAGGGGGAAATAAACATTCATTTTTTCAATTTTTAGGGGCCCTGCGGGCCATATAGAATGGCCTGGTGAGTCGCATCTGGCCTGTGGGCCACATTTTGCCCACCCCTGCCCTAGTTCTTGTATCGAGAGAGAGAAAATAATAAATCCCTATTTACTTTCTCTTTACACTTTTTAGTATTTTGTAAACCCTCAGCATATCCCCTGTCTAAACTGAATAGGCCTAACCTCTTGAGTCTCTTCTCATACCATTAATCATGTATGGCCCCACCATACCATTAATCATCCTTGTTGCTCTTCTCTGGACTTTCTCTAGTTCTTCTATATCTTTTTGGAAGCATGGGGAGCAGAAGTGGACACAGTATTCAAGGTGTGGATAAAGGGGTATAATGATACTTTCCATTTTGTTTACAATTCCCTTAATAATAAAGATAAGTGCAAAGTGCTGCACCTGAAAAGTCTGCAAAGAAAATGCCGTCTGCCCTGAGGTGCACACGCAGTCGCCGCCAGCACAAAGCTGATGTTGGAGCTGTGCAGCCCGTTGGAGCTGTTTGTACTCTGTCTGCTGCTTGCTGCAGCTGCCCAGAGCCCAGGCTAGCTCCAAACAGCTGCGCTGGGCTCATCGCGCCCATGCCAGGAGCAGGGGAGAAACTGGGGCTGCACTGACTTAGGCCCCTCCCCCACGCCCACTCCGACTCACAGGTGCACACACCAGTGTGGAGCTGATGCCGGAGCTCACCACAGCTGTTTGAAGCCTCCCGGCTGCTGCCAGCCCATGCTCTGGGGAGCTGCTGCCAGCCAGGATCCCAGGCTACTCCCAGCAGGCAGCTGGGAAGCTGCAAGTCCTGCTGGGAGCAGCCCGGGCTCCAGCACCTACCCAGAGCCGAGTATATGCCGGTAGCCACAGAGCCCAGGCTCTTGGGCAGGGGCTTTGGGTGGGGGGCAA
>NW_017728929.1:1874015-1887818 GCF_001723895.1 Crocodylus porosus | reverse complement strand
AGTTGGAGTACTGTGTCCAATTTTGGGCACCACACTTCAAGAGGGATGTTGACAACCTCGAGAGGGTTTAGAGAAGGGCCATGCATATGGTTAAGGGCCTGTAGGCAAAGCCCTACAAGGAGAGATTGAGGGACCTGGATATCTTCAGGCTCCACAAGAGAAGGCTGAGAGGGGATCTTGTGGCCTCCTACAAATTCATGAGGAGGGGCAGCAAGGAATAGGAGATTCTCTGTTTACCGTGGCACCCCTTGGTGTAACTAGGAACAGTGGCCACAAACTGACAGACAGCAGATTTAAGTTGGACATCAGGAAGAACTTCTTTACAGTAAGGGTTGCCAGAATCTGGAATGGGCTTCCAAAGGAGGTGGTGCTGTCCCCTACCTTGGAGGTCTTTAACAGGAGGATGGACCTGCACCTTGATGGGGTCATCTAAGCCCAGCGCTCTTTCCTGCCCGGGGCAGGGGGTCAGACTTCCAATCCAAATATCTTTGTATCCCAAACACTTTGTTTGCCTTTTTGATGATTGTTGAGCCACTGAGCTGACGTTTTTAGTGAACTGTTCACAATAACTCCCAGCAAACCCTGTAGGGTATGTCAATAGTCCCAAACTGTGCTGTTCTGCACCTGTTCTGCACCTGTCAGCTTCGCCCTCCACCCCGTTTTAGTTTAAAAGCTGCTTCTGTTGGAGGAGTGAGTTCTTAAGCAAGTGAATGTGAGTAGAAATGATTGGTCTCTGAGGATTGTGGTGTTTTTACTTACAAGACTGCTTGCAAGTCTGTGAATAGACATGACTATATAAATGCCAGTTGGCAAATATGAGGAAAAGAAGTTATATAAAGGTTGAGAGTTTAAGCTTTTGAGTGATTGGACAATAAATGGGAATATTTAAGGCAGAAGTACAGAAATGCTCACAGAACAGGCTATATGAACTTCCAGGAAAGTTTTGTGGCTTTATTTGATTAATCGAATGGTCCTAGGAATTATCTGATCCAATCTGGAAGATAGCATACAAATTAATTTGTTGACAACAGATGCAGCTATCACAAGAGCTATGCAGTTTATCCTGACCTGAGACTCAGGCCCACAGTCTATAAAAGTATCTCATAAGATCTGTGCATTTTAATATACATGTGCTTTTCCAAAGTTGCATTTATTTGGAGCCCTGTGAAAAACAACTCAATTTATCTTAATTTTACCTGATTTTTATTGGATAGTGAAGAGCTGTTATTTCCCTCATTTAGACTGCCACAATGCGTTCAGACACATTAATTGACAATTAGCTAACAAGCAACAGGAATAGATCTCTTGCTGGGCTGAAGCCTGAAAAGCCCATTTGAACCTTTACAAAACTCTGTTAGCTCATTTAATGAGCTAACAATGAATTAGGGTTTCTACACTTTCAGTGGGAATTCATCCTAATTGATAGCTAGTTACATTTTTTCCCCTATTGAAGAATATAATTAGAGTAGGGTGGGGATTTAAAAATTCCCTGGATACAAACTCTCCATGGGATCTGTTTTTTCTTTTTCTCTTGCATAAGGTTAGATTGAGCATCGTACCCAAATTTCAAAGGGCTGGCAGCTGAAATTCATTATTCAGAGTTCCTGTGATTTTATTTACAAGGAGAGTGAGGTCTGAATGGGAAAGTATCGCATTTCAGTTCATTCTGTGAACTTAAAAACTAAAAGATGCTTCCTGCTGGTGCTGAGGGAAAATGGAAATACACCTATAGTTAGCTGTAGAGGAGAGATCAGTTAATTTGATTCAGTTACCCACCTACCCTCTCTGATCTGAAAATTGAGCAGCAGATCTTGACAGTAGTCTTTCTTTTGCAATATCCAATGCATGCTGATTCAGTACCAGCCACTTTTTCTGTCTTTTAGTATTTTCACACACGAAAGAAAGTTCAAGGAAACCTAGATGTTAAAGGTTTTGTTTTAACTCACTTTGTGCTGTATTCCCACTTGTTAAGTGATGGAGATAATATTTTGCCTGAATGTTGAGGATTGAATAGTCAACACTGGTAAAACTCCTGATTTTTAAAGTGTAAGTCAGATGTGACATTTTTATACTTTTTTAACAAATGTTTTTCAAACCTAAAAGAAGTTGAGACTAAGGTTCTTGGTAAAGACTGCAGCTTATTTTGGTTTCTGGGGAAGTATATCAGTGGTAGAGTGCATGCTTCCCATGCAAGGTCCTGGATTCATTCTTTGATAACTTCAGCTGCTTGTTTACGTAGGCAAATTATGAAATCTTTCATTGGAGGCTTTCATGTGAATAATACTTATCTGGGTGGGTTTAGTTGAATCCTAGGTCTTTGCAAGGGGTTAGACTAAATAACCCTTGAGGTTCCTTCCAGCCCTATGATTCTCTGATGCTTAGTTTCTATTGACATTAGAAATTCTTTATCAGGAAAGGAATATTAATGTGGCTTACTGCCAGTGCGTCTCTTGTGGACAGAGCTACCTTGGCAAAGCTCCACTTAGTGTGGGTCTAGTAAGATCTTGCTCTCCCTCCCACAGAAATGTGTTCATGCTAGCTGTAACATCAAAAACATGGTTTTGCAAGTATAACTGTCTACACAAGGGATTTCTGCTGGCCTTGCTGTGTTAGCGGACATCAGATTTCTTCCCATCCCCGACAGACCAACCTTGTCTTATATTATCTCACCCAGCTGTGGTATCCCTCATGCTGCTGAGTACAGTATAGTGCTGGTCAAGAAAACCCAACTTCTTAGTGTCACCCTGTCCCCTAATCCTTTTTAAACCTATTAAACTCTGTCTGTTAATACACTTATCAGCAACCTAATTTTTATCTTATACAATGGTAGGGAGAAAGCTTGCATGGAACTAGGTGCATCAATTTTTTTAAAGCATTGAGTGATGTAACTTGCTAAATGGCCTAGGCTCTTGACCAATATAGTGGTTATTTTGAAATCCCACAATTTTTAAGAGTTGTGCTTACTGCTCATTTATAAAGGGGAGTAATATAAACACATCTTTGCTACTTTCCTGGAAAATCCTTGCTGTTGTAAATTATCATCTTCCTACCCATTGATGTCAGTGGAACTACTTGATATGTACCAGCTGAGCGTTTGGTGCTTTTGGTCTGGAATGATAAGTGGAGGGGCTAGAAGGAACTACTGTGTATGCTACACTGAACATGTCCATGTATACCCAAGTGACCAAGATGTCCCAAGATTCCTTTGGGTTTTAGATCCTATTTTTAATAAACCAGAACTCTGTAAGGCTATCTCCTCTGTACTGGGCATTCACAGTATATATCTGAAATTCAAATTCATTTTTATCTTATGTATAAACAGCACGAAATTTTATACATGCCTCTGAATTACAAATGGTACAGCGGCACTGTTTGTAATTCACATGTGGCAAAGTTGGGAAGGACTTGCTTATTTCTCAGTCAGCCCCAGGAATAAAGGACAGAAAGCAGATGTCTGCTGTTCTGTGTTGAGAGGAGGGGATACAAGTTGTGGCATTGAAATATTCTTTCCCCACCTCAGTAGTGGCAGAAGATAAACTTACGCAGTTCATTCAGACCCCATTATGCATCTTTCTACATTTTGTCCATGTCACTCTATGTGCAAGAAATGTTATAAATGACTTGATTTCGAAAATGGTATCTTTGTGCTAAAGTCTGTTTTGGATACAAACAGATCTTTGACTTCATTATCAAGATGACCTGTACCTTTCCAGCAGAGCATTGTCTCTCACGGTCTGTGGAAAGCTGTAAAATTCCCTGCCAGTGCTAAGTCTTTTGTTTCTGGTCTGTGTATTTTTAGGTTAGGTGAAAGAATATTCTCTGCTGAAGTTTTTGCGGATGTCGGACACTTGATGCCTGACTTGGAGGTAAAACACAGAATGCATTTCTTGTAGGGCTGTCGATTAACACGCTAATCGCAATTAATTGTTTACGAGTTAATCGCGCACGTGGTTTTGGAGCCTGTGCCCGGGCTCTGCTCTGCTGCCATCACTGCTGCCTCTGGGCCACCCTGCAAAGCAGTGGTGGCAGCACAGAGGACTGTGGAGCAACCCGGGTGTGGGCTCTGGGTGGCTGCAGGGGGGGGCGGTATGCACAAACACAGACATGCAACCGCAGCCTGCAGGTGATGAGGAATGCAGCCCAGTGGTATGTGAAGCAGCGCCCAGCAGGCAGGTCTGTGAAGGGAAAGGGGCGTGAGGGCAGACTGAAGCCCCCATGTTGAGGGAGAAAGTGGAACAGAGGCAGGGGCTGGGGTGAATGGGGCCTCAGGGCCAGGGTGGGTTGTGGGATGGAGCCTTGGGTGGCTTGTCCAGGGTCACAGGGGGCCTCCCTCTGCTGTGCACACCCCTGGGGAGGCATGGGGAACACATGCCCCCTTGATTTGTGTGCAAGGTGGAGGTGGGCTGCTGCTGTGGGCTGGGACTGCGCCCTGCTGGCATTGCCCTGGGAACCATGTGATGCCATGCTGTGCCTCCCAGCATGCAGCTCCCAAGGCAAAGGCAGTGGGGCACAGAGCCCCAGTCCACGTGCACCCTGGACACAGATCCGGAGGGCGCACACCCTCCATGCCTCTCCGGAGGTGCACACGGCGGTGAGCTGCCCTGGCCCCTGGGCCCCATTCACCCCAGCACAACTAATGGTGATCAATGTTTTTGAAACGCTTAACAGCCCTAATTTTTTGTGTTCCTCTCTTTCTGTTATTTCCCCCCTACCCTCAGCCAGCATTCTGAATGGGCTCAGACACCTCTCATGACTTTAGTCAGAAAACTCATTTATTGCTCTTCAAATTTGGATTCAGCCAAAGGCAACAGTCTCACTTCCCTGCACTTGACAGTTGGAGGTCTAACTTAATAAAGTTAAGGGATAAAGTACAAAAATGGCTTAATAATCCCTTAATAAAGGGATAAAGTACAGAAATGGCTACCAGACCCAGAAGTCAGGGTCCTTGGCTTCTATTAATAAGCATCCTACCTCCCTTGTAGCCATGACACCAGACTTTCAGTCTGCCAAGGTATGTCGTCTCAGCGCACGGTGTCCTGTAGTCATCCAGTGGTTCAGGACATGAGACCCTTTCACATGTGGCTGTGCTGCGCTGTCCTTGAAAGTGATGCCTTGTGGCCCACACACTACCATCCTTATTCCACCTTCAGTTCCATTGAAATTATTGTGATCTTCATGAGAGCTGGGGACAGGATTTAGGCAAAATTTTCAGAAGCACCTGTTACATAGAGGCAGTATGTCCATTAGTGGAGAGGGTGCAGGGTGATACTTAAGAGACCCAGGATCTATTTTCAGCTCTGTCCCTAGCTTTCTGTGACCTTAGGCAAGCTATTCCACCTTCCTGAGCTACTTTCACCTTTCTGCCTCTGCTGGTCCTTTCTGTTTAGGTGTTCAGGGCAGAAATTATCTTATTTATACATATGTCAGTGTCTAGCATATTGTAGCTTCAGTGTTAGTTGGGGCTGCGATAAAATGATACTAAATGTAGGTGCTCCATTTCTGAATGCTGAATTTAGGCCTGACCATTGGATAGGGGTGGGCAATTATTTTGGCTGGAGGGGCACTTTTAATGAGTTTTGGTGAGTTGTCAAGGGCTGCAAGGGTAGCCCTACTCCTTGGCAGGTGACCTATCCCTTGGTTGCCATCTTGGGATTGGAAGTCCCAACCTCTAACCCTTGACCTTTGCCTCTGGAAGTTCCTCCCAAAATATTCCTTTCGGGAAGAAGAGTTTGCCATCTTGGAACTGGAAAAAAAACAAACCATATACTAAAAATCAAACATCTATGATAACAAAAAAATATTGTCCTTATTTACATATGTTTGCACAGTGTATATAGACACGATTGCAAAAGAGCTCAAAATAAAGTCTTACTTATGTATATTGTGTGTGGGGTGTGGTTGGGGGGGCTAGATGCAAGTGGGGGGGTTGTGGAAGGGAGGGATGTAGTGTTTGTGAGTGTGTGTGGGGGGTATGGTGTTTGTGGGGGGTATGACTGTGTGTGGGAGAGGATGTGTGGCTATGGTGGGGTATGCATCACACCTACCCACACACGCACACATGTAGGTGTGCACCCCAGGGTGACAGCCCTCCCTGTGCACAGGGCACGACTGTCAGGCCCGCTGAGCCGTAGAGCTGTGGCTGCTGTTGGTGACAGCATATAGCACCTGCAGCCCTAGTTATGAGAGCCTCCGTTCTGCCTTTCCCTAGTGACCAGGGATGCCTGGGCCCAGGCCTGCCACTTCCCTCTCCCCCTGGCCCTCAACATTTCTTTGGAAGCCAGTGGACCCTTGCAAAAGTGGTGGCAACAGCTTCAGGCTCTGGGCTGGTGGGTGCAGTATAAGCGAGCTCCTGGGGCCACCACCTCCAAACCCCTGGATTAACATGGCTTCATTGTGCAGGGGAGAAGGGATGGCTGCAAAAGAGCTGGTCCAGGGGAGAACACACACATGTGAACAAGCCAGTGGGCACGCCTCCCCCACTACCCCCAGCAAAACCCCAGACATTTGCTTGCATCTTAAAAACCTGCCTGGACAGAGGACAAGGGGCCAAAAAAAAAGACCTGTCTGCAAAAACCAGGACATATGTTAACCCTAGCCAGGTGGGATCAAGGGACCCTCTGTGGGCCAGACAAAGTAATTATCACACTCAAACAGACTCCAGTGTCTTGTGTATTAGCATCCCCACACTGAGAAATGGCAGTGGGAGCACTTTAACTAAAGCTTGTTTGAGCTTTAGTTAAAACGCCCCCACTGCCATTTTTTAGTGCAGGAACACTGAGATATTCTGGGTGCTTTAATTATTGCCGCTCTAATAAAAGTGCCTCCCCTCCCCCCATGCACACACTCTCCTGGAGGATATCGATAAATGCCCCCAGTGATTTTTTTTTTTTTTTCTTTTTTGTGGAGCAGTGAGTGCTCCATGCTTGTAAAATCAGGCCTTTGGCACCTTCTTTCAGGTACTGAAAAATGAGGGCTGTAAAAATGAGTGAGTTCGTTAGAAAATGTAGGTCTTGTTTTCCTGTTTCCTCACCTGTTCTTCTTCCTGCTGTATGGCCCAAGGGGAGGGCACAAGAACAAAAAGGGTTGCAAACCTCAAACAGGATCAAATGCATTGCAAATTGTAATCAGACAGGCTCTTGGGTATCCAGATACGCCCTCCCACAGCAGAATGACACACTGACAGCTTGGTATGAAATGCAAGGGAGAGTTTTCAGTGTGAAAAGAGCTTTTCCCCTCAGTTTGTATTCAGCCGAAAGAGGAGGGAAGAGATCATGGAAATGCATTCATTCAAATGTAAAGAATTTTTAATTGTCGGGGGAGGGGTTTTCAGAGCATGTAGGCTTGAAACAGTTGAGAGAATAAGTGGGGGGGGGGGTGGAGACAAGTGGAGTAATGGCAGTCCTTAAAGATGTATTAAACTGGGGATTCGAAAGTAGGCTTAAAGATGAGCCTAAGTAACTGGGACAAAGTCTGCTCAGAAGCCACAGATGGGCACTGTTATCTGCTTGGATTCACAAAGCAGGGAGTTTAAGGTGCTTCTTTCCCTTCTCCTGCTCCCCCCACCCCACCTCCTTTTGCATTAGAGACGACCATTGTTCCTTTCCCCTGCCACAAAAGAAGCAAGAAAAAGCGGGGGTGGGAGGGAACAGCAGCTCCTGGTAGCTCTGGGGATCAGACAGTATGGGATTCTTCCATCTTGCCTCTGCCAGGCAGGGTGTTAATGTGGCGTGAAAGCAGTTTAAAGCCCTGGGCCTCTCTTTCAGCCAGCAGGGTGTCCTATGCAGGCCAAAGTCCCCAGTGGGTGGCTGTCAGTGACAGTTCGGTCAGTTAGGCAGAAATTTATTAGTATTATATGTTCCCCCCCTTTTTTTTGTTAGAGTGGCAGGGAGAGTGAAAGTGACAGCTGTATTAAGAGCTGAAATGCCTCCAAATGGGATCAGAAGACATCTGCAGAGGGGTTTCTGACAAAAACCTTTTCAGTATGCTTTGGTAGCTTTAAAAATATCGTGGCACAGGAAAAAAAACAAGAAGCAAAGTTTTACCACTTCTGTGAGGTTTAGGCTCCTGTTGTCTTATTTTTCTGTTAGTTTTAGAAACCCATATTTTTTGCCCACTTCTTAAACAATGCAGGGACCCCTCTGGGTCAGAACCCCCAACCCCAGCAAGAGATGACTTCTCCCCTCCTTTCTGTGCTTGGTTCCCCACCCCTCTTTGTCTGATTGCCAAACAGCCAAGCATGGGGGCTTCAGGGAAAGAAGAGCCTGAGTCACATCTGAAGGCAGGACGCCCACATGGCATTGCTTAGCCCTGTTGCCACCAATGCTATCAGGCCAGCCAGAAATATTTTAAACAGCCTAAATGTCTTTGTGCTTTTTAATCTCTTTGTCCCCTGACCATCCTTTCCTGCACATCCTATCATGTTCAGCTGTGTGGGTTGGGAGAAAAATAATGCATTAGCTTTTATCATGAACCTGCTGAGCTGCAAATCCCCCTCCCTTAGCAAATTCACACATATATTTGCATATGCAATAAACCATAGTTTTTATTTCTATAGCACCCTTCTATTAATGACTTGTCTCAAAGGGGCTTTCCAGGAAATAAAATCAGTAGAAATTAAATGCAAGTAGTCAGCCACCCTTGTTCAAATACTGAGTTTTGGGAGGGAAGCAAAGTTTGACTTGCCCTATCACTAAAACTGCTAGTTTTTCCATCTGCTGTCCCACTGAGATGGGTATTTAACTCAGCAGATCAGGTTCTGTGCCAGTAGCTGTGGGCATCCTTGATGTATTCCTGATCTTAATCCTTTATTATCTTAAAAGGTTTTACTGTCTCAGGGTTCAGATTGTTTCTAGGCTTTGAAGTACTATATAGACTAATACAGCCTTATTTTTGCTTATTTAGTTGGGCTCCATTTCTCCTCTTGCTCCAAATTGTATTTATTTCATTTCTTAGAGAAATTGAAGACAGCGATGCTGTTAGGAGTAATACCTGTGGGTAGGTTAAAGGAGGCTTCAGTATATCTGAATCCTTGTCAAATGTGGCGCTGGTTCTATCACTGGCATTATAGGTGATGCCTATATCTATGATGATCATCATCTGTAGTAGGAATTTTATGTTTATGATGCGTCTTACTTAAAACCCAGACACTGTGAAAATTTGGATGAATGAAAAAATATCTGGAATAAATGACTCTGGAAATTTAGGTCCAAATCCTGCTCCTATTTATAACTGTTCTGTCTGAGCAAAAATTGGCCCCCAGACCCACAAACAAATTCATGACTCCTGAGTTTCATTCACCTGGATGCACTTCTGCGTGTGCTGAGCTTCTATTGTCAAATTTGTGACAACTAAACAAAACTAAGCTATTTGGGGAGAAGGGAAGAAATCTTTTTGGACTAACTGCATGGCTGAGAGAGATTTTTAGACAAGTTCTTCATCACAAATGTTCTTTCTTAGGTGCCTGAGGAACTAAACTAAGTAATTAGAGTTTTAACTGGAATTTATAATTTAATAACCCATGACTGCACCCTCTTGTATCCACTAGGTGCATCTACATGTGCTTTACTGCCGAGTTAAATAATTAGCTCTGCAGCAAAGCATCACCTTCTATACGTGCACTAATATTAAGGCATAGCAAATTAATTAACTCCACCCTAAGATAATACTATCCCCAACAGTACTATCTTATAGTGGAGGAATTAAGCATGACAAAATGCACACATAGATGGTGACCAGTGCTGTAGTAGAGGGGCTGCCTGCTGCCAAGCCACACAGCTCCACACTTTCACCGCTCTCGTGCCCTTTCCGGCCCCTCCACTGCTACCCAGCGGCTGGGGCTGACCCTTCCACCCCCTGGCCAAGTCTGCTGCCAGCCTAGGCCAGCTGTGCCCTGGCTCAAAGTGCTGCTGTCCTGGGTGCCCGTGAAGATGTTGCACCCAGGAGTGATTTCCTCCAGCTCAAATAGCTGCGGAGTTTGCATCCCATAGATTGCTCATGTAGATGCACCCAGCTATGAGTGAATTTAGATCAGGTTTTTAATGGAATGAAAGAACAAGAACTGTCATTTTCCACAGGAGGATGGGTAAGTGAGAGCAGGTGCCTTGCATATTCCCAAACCTTCCTCCAGGCTGCTGAATATAATGTATGGCAAGTGTTTACAAAGTGGCAGGTGGAATTGAGTGTTGTGATCATCTGTAAGAAAGGTCACTGATCAGAAAGTGAATAGACAGGGATGGTGCTCTCAGTTAATTCTCATTTGAATTTCAAAACCCCACTGCCCATTTGCAAAATCAAATGGGAGTGGCATTGTACAGAATCAGTACCAGGCTAGGATCACAGCCATCAGTAGCATCTCACATTCTGTTAGCTGTGATGACAAGAAATTCAGCAGTAATAATTATTCACTTTCTCTGTAAACCAAAAATAGACCTTTTATGTAATGCATCTAGTGATCTATTTAGGCAAACTCCTCCTACCCAAGAAAGCATGGGGCTTTTGTTTTAGACTACCACTCGGCTATTTTTAAAGATTTAAGTTGCAATGAATATCACAAGACCACGATTTTTTTTTTAAAGTTTATGGAATTGGGAATTAAGAAGAGTTAAACCTGGGTGAGAAAAGGGTATTGTTAATTGGTCCATTTTTTTTCTGCTCTGCTGGTTTTGTAACCATATATGCTATACTTGGCATTTTGCTTCTCTCGAATCTACATGTAAGAATATACCGCCAATACCTTTTAGAGGATGCCAGTGGGACTGTTAATACCAGGTTCTTTCTATGGATAGAAATGAAAGTTAAATAGTTTACTATTCCAAGCTCCAACACTTAATTGAGGTTTAAGTTGAACGGTGTGTGTGTGTAAATAACAAAACAGCTGTCTGCCATGATCAGATAACTGAGAGATTTATTCTCTTCTGTTTACTTAGGGTCCATCTGGCTTACCTATTGCTTTTTTTTTTTTTTAATAGGGGGATGTGTTTACATTTGGATTTTATGGCAAAAGCAAACTATACTAATTTTATTGTAACAGAATAGATGAAAAGGGATTAGCAGAAGTAAACAGCCCCTGCAGCTCCTCTTGATACAGTCTCATTTGCTGGTGCATGATATACAATAAAATAAGTTTTCCCCTTCTTTCAGAGACAGAGATCTTTCTAAATGCTCTTTATCTTTATCCTCTCAGTACATTAATCCTGCACTACATATATTGATTTTGGGTGGCCCTTAGGTGGGATGACTAACTAGGTTTGTAAAAATCTTTGAACACAAAGTGTCCTCAGATGTGTTTGGAAGCAGAAGAGGTACGTGGGGAAGTCCTGCTGCTTCTCCTAATCACCTTCCTCAAAAGAAGAATAAACTGTCTTGTTGGACTTCTGCTTTTGTTGGAGTTCTCAAGAGCAAACTGTAAACTTGCCTTCTGAGTATTTGTCTAAGAATGTAAATACCTTGGGACAAATTATATTTGGACTACCATTCTTTGCATCCATATCCACATACTTCTTCCTCAGCAATATGAATGATCTGTTCCTAGTGTCTGTTGTTTCCCAGCCACCCCAAGCCATAAAAATATTGTCTGCAAACTGTTTTTTCCATTTATATGTTCCAAGTCTGTGTAGTTCCAGCTTGAATGCTTATGAAACGCACCAGATTAGAGGGAATATGGCTGCAACGTGGAGCCTTTGACTTTGGTGATGGGATAGGAAAGGGAAATCATCCACAAATTACCCGTCTCACAAGTGATGATTTCATCGTTTGAAAGACAGCCCTCTGGTCCCACTTTGTAACAAGTATGTTGCATGGACGCTCATTGTTGGAACAAGGACTAAAGAAAAATGGAGTGTGTACTACTGTATTTACTTGACTTTGAGATGAGGGTGCAGCAGGGGACCCTCGTCTTCAACTCAAGTACAAGATGGGGGTGGGGGTCACAGATGGCTGTTGCGTTTCTGACTCCAGCCCCAAATCTGGGTTTGGGCCGAAGTCAGACCCACGACAGCCACCTGCCCACCCCCCACCTGCTTCCATAGACTCTGCTGTCTTGCCTTCTGCCTCCTTTTACCATCAGATGCAGCTTTGGCTCTGGCTCTATTCCCTCCCAGGGCATGGAGCACATGGAAACTCCATCCCTTGCCAGGCCAATTAGCAATGGTACAACTTCATCCCTAGGACACTGTTGTGTTTCCATGTACTCTTTACCCCACGAGGGAATGGAGACAGAACAGCATCTGGCAGCAAGGGGGAAGGAGGATGAAGAGGCTTTTGCAAGAATGGCAAACAAGAAGGCCCTATCTATAGCTACTTGCCTGACAACTCCCTACCCCTGTCCCTTTAAACCTATTTAAAAGGAAGCACTCAGGGGTGTAGGTAGCAGGGAAACAGGCAGAGGGAGGGTAGGTGGCAAAGGGGTTTGGGTAGGCTGAAGAATGAAGAAGCAGGGGCACACAAAGAGCGAGGAGGCTGCTTGCCCCTCTCTTTTTTTTTTTACCCACTGTACCAGTGAGGGGGGTATTTGAATTTAAGGCAGTCATCTAATAAGATTCCATTAAGATGATCCTCCAGTTAGATTCTATACCTGGAAAATGGAACAAACTTGTACATTTTCCATATAGAATTAATTAGCGGGGGGTTGGTCATCTTAAATTCAAAGTTGTCCTGGATTCTGGTAAATGTGGCACTTCTTTCATCCTTGGGTGGGCTCTTGGAGTCAGGCAAAGGTGCCATATTGGGAAGGTGGCCCTGCAGCTGTCTTCGTTGTACTGATCTGTGGATAGAGAGGAGCATGGACTTCAGGGTTGTCAGTTGCAGACTTGCTACAAATGCTGAATTTGGTCTTAAAAAATGACAGGCTTTGCCCTCTTACACATTTCTCCCTTGGGTGTGATAATCTGCCCCATAGCTGGATCTCCTCCAGAAAAATTACAATAAAAGAAATGCATACCTTACACTCATAAGACATCAGTAACCTTTTTTTAGTCATTTTAAATTTTAACTTGTGTGTACTTTTCCTTGTAATTACAAGACTTATGCTGCAACCCTATTGTAAAACATTCCATGGGGGGTAATCGTTTTGATAGTTTAAAGGGACAGGGGTAAGGAGTTGTCAGGCAAGTAGCTATAAATAGGGCCTTCCTGTAGCAATGCTTTTAGTGGAGAGTAATAGCAGACAGTCTTGTAATGAAGAGAGTACAGATTTATTTTGCAGGGCTATCTGCCTTTCTCTGAAAAATTAGTTGATTCTGTGTCAGTATCTTCAGTTTAATTCTCATGCTTCTGAAAACCCCTTTTGCCTTTGACTTTGTCTGTTTGTAAATGATTCTTTTCATTGCAGTACAGAGAGTGCTGGGATTTTTATCTGGCAGTGTTCTGTGATTTGATTTGGGGAAACGGTGCACCTGATTTATGGGCACAATTTATTTCTAGAGCATAAGCTCCATGTGAACCAAAATATGGTTTCACCACATCCATACCATCAGATGCTCTTGGAGGTAAAGCAGAGCCTATTTCACACAGTACCAAATGAACAGGTATAAAATAGCAGAAGGAAAAGATCCTGCCTCCATTAGCAGGGAGAATTTTTTGTCTAATTGTTTTCCGCAGCAAATCAAAAGCAATAACAAATCACCGAATTGCAGAGCCTGAAATTTCACTCTGTTTCCGTTTTCTCTCTCTCTGTACACAAACTTTCTTCCTCTCCATATCTATATACTTGCTGTCTGACTGTGGCAGTTTGGTGGGGATCCAGTGCCAACTGTGGCCAATGGAAAGGATCTAAAGGAGAAATAAGTGACACCTGGGCAGTAGGAG
>NW_017728929.1:1741194-1874004 GCF_001723895.1 Crocodylus porosus | reverse complement strand
GGCTCAGCTGTGCTGAGGCCCTCCGCCCCACTTACCTTCGGGGGATCAGCTGCTGCTGCCCCCGCTGCCGATTCCTCTGCTGCTGCTGCTGCTGCCGCCGCCGCTGCCTCCGGTCAGAAGTTAGTTATGGGGCACACGTGCGTGTGGGACACACGTGTGCCTGATTCCTCTCCTTCCCGCTGCTGCTTCCCGGGTGAGGGAACTACGTCACCCTGCGGCTTTATTTCTCTTCCCTTCAGTTTTCATCTCCATTGCTCTTCTCACTGCATTTCCTTCTTTAGCTATACAGGAAATGCAGGTGCACAATTTGTTTTATTTTTTCCTAAAGATTCATTTGTATCAAACTTCACTCTTAGTGAACTTAGCAAATGTCCTTTTGGCATCTGCTTAGTCAGGAAGAGCCAGGATTAGATGTAGAAGCACTTCATCCCACCCCCAAGAAGAGCCTGATGGCCAGCACTAAAAAAGCCTCTAAGGACAAAATCCTAAAGGTCCTCCTCTAAATATCCAAGTAGCTTCATCCCTGAAAGTCGGAGCTGGTAACTCAAGGAGGGAGAAGTCTTGAAAGGCTCATTGTAAACACCTCACGCATCTCAACATCCCATGGGCACACAAACAGAAATCTTAGCCAGTGTCAGATCCACCAGGAGCCCCTTTTTCAGCGGAAAATGACTCAGCTATGTCAAATATGCTACTGGCAAATTCTGTGGCAATTTGTGTTCAAAATAGATTTGTGTCACAGACCATCTCTCTAACCATGAGGCATATCAAAGTGACTGTATTTAAAAATTGGGATGGATGGCAACAATTCAAATATCACTTGTCTAAATATTATTGTACAAAGCAACCATAAATATTTCAAATGTGCTGGTCCTGAAAGCCCCCCTGCACAAGGAGAAGGAGCTTATACTCTTTGTACAGGACTTCAAAGGTAAATGTGAATTTCTACCCCCCCTCCCCTCTTCCCCCGGGGTAATACCTCAGTGGTTGTTGGGTGGTGATGGAGGTTCCTTAGTATGGCCTCCTGCTCTGAGGTGTCCGTTGTAGAACAAAAACGTGGCATTTACTGATAGGGTCTGGTCTGATGTGACAAATGCCACTGAAGACCACCAGATCTCTGGTGCCACAAAATAAGAGGAAAAGAATTTCTGTGAGTTGGCACAGACTGCAAGGTGCACTCTTTTTTTTTTTTTTTTAATCGTAGTGGGAGGGAGAATTGAATTTTCTTTATTTTCCTATGGTTGTCCTGTTAGCCAATTTCTTAATGACAGAATCTGGAAAAGATACAAACGTTTCTCTTTAGTTTGCTATATTAGATTGATAGTGGTATGTGGGAAGACCGCTGTGTATCATCTCAGCAGATATAGGAGAAAATCAAAGGTTCATCCCAGATCAAACCCTCCTGTCAATCACAGCACATCATTAAGCAAAATGACCACCCCCCTCTTGCTGGCAAACACCCTTGTGGGGGTCCGTTGTTAAAAAGCCTGTTATCAGAACAGACATGCTGCAGTGACATATTTCATCCACAGGAAGCTTTAGTGACTTTGTATGTATCGATCACATCAGCTTAATCAAAGAATAGGTGCTGAATGAACATACAGTGATACTCAAAGAGGCCATTAGTCAGAACTGGAAGTACTTATTTTGTTCAGATATCTAAAATATGTGTTTACTGCGTTCTGTTGACCCATTTATAAAATGTTGCAGTATAATTGAAGTTGACACATCATCCAAAGGAAGAACCCTCCTCCATACCTAATATTGACTTGCCTTGACAATCCAGTGGACCATGCCATTCAGGCTCTAAGCTCATCAGATTGTACAGGTTTAAGCAGAATTAAGTTAGTTAGTTCTTTTAATTCTTTGAGAACCCAAGAACTTAAAGAATGTGGTGCTGGTGCTTCAGTCAGGACACAGGCTTTCTGCTTGAGTTAGAGCAGGGGTTGTCAACTGGGAGTACACATACCCCGGGGGTACTTAGGAAGGCCCTAGGTGGTACATGCAGGTGGATGGGAATGGAGCACTGCCACCCACCACCCCATGCTACCATCTCAGGAGCAGGGCCCGGGGGGCAAGAGTAGTGGTGCCCCTCTGTGGGCCATGCAGGTGCTGTCCAGCCAGCTGGCCACAGGTGGGGAGCGGGGAAAGCTTTTGCGCAGTGGATGGTGCCACCACCCACCACCCTGGACTGCCGTCACTCCAAGTCCGGCCACGTGACGCTCCCCTGCTCTTCATCTGGCCACCAGAGGTACACTTATTAAAAAAAAGTTAAAAACCCCTGAGTTAGAGCAACAGGCTAGCACCTTCAAGTGTCATAAGCTGCTATTTAGAGAACCCTTCTTCCAGGTGATGTTTTGAGGATGATTCTTCATGCTTGTAGCTAGTGAAGGGTCTGATAGAGGGGTCTGCCTGGATTCCAAAAATGAGCCTGTGAGGGGGTCTGGGCATGGAGGAGCCTTTGTTTGCCATAAATCTGCTAGCACTAAACCTGATTGGCACTAACACGAGTGGGATTATTTTTCCTCTAAGGATCAGGGAGGTGGTGAGTGACCCTTTGTGCCAAGTTTGCACGATCGCTTTGTTTGTTTAAATCTGCTCTGTGTAACAACTGAAACCACCAGAATCCTCTTGTGTCGGTGAAACTGAAGCTCTGTAGGAAAAAGTCTTCACAGTTGCCATATAAGCTGCAGCAGGTTGATTACTACAGCTATATTCCCCCTTCCCCTTTTCTTTTCTTTTCTTTTCTTTTCTTTTTTTTTTTTTTAAAGGAATACCATCTGTTTAGTCATTAGCCCCATCAGCTCTCATTAATTGAGTCATGTCTCATTTAGGCTGCTGTATTAGCTTCTCATTGTTCCCTAGATAGGGAGTCACAGGCTTTTTTGCAGATGTCTTGCTTCCTGTTGAGCTCTGTCCAAAGTCAGGTGTCAGATGGAGAGCAAGAGTTGGATCCAGATTCAGTCTCTCTTTCAGACGTTCATGCCAGAAATGCCAGCTTGTTTTCAGGGCACCATGTGCCAACTTGTCTGTGTTGGCCCAGCTTTGGAGAATCATGTGGAATGTGGACTTGTCTTGACTAAAAAGAGGATACCTTCTATCTCTACAACTCTTTCCTTTTTATTTCTCCACATTTCATCATCTCTGCTTTAGTTAATCTTTTTCCCCGCTTCCCCCCTCCCTCAGTGGCACACAGTGAATGCATCTAATTATCAAAACCCTGATGCTGAACATATATTAAAGAAAAAATCACCAAGAAGGGAATTCTGTGTTGCATTTCAGTTAGCAGACTACAGTAATGCAGACTTAATCCGCTGACAAAATTTTATTGAGAAAGCTTTAAGAAAAGCAGGTAAGCAAGGAGAAAAGAGAGCCCCCTTGTAACATTGAATTTGAACACTGAAGGTTTATGGATTGTTATAAAATCTTCAGTTCCATTCTGTTGTTCCAGCTGTATGGGTTTTACCATTAATTTTATGGCACTTGGTGAAATGATTTTTATTCTTGAAGGGTGAAAGGAACTAGTTATAGTGCAGGCTTTTTTTACTTTATTTTGTTAAAAAGGAGTCCAGATTGCATGGGAGGATGTGTTAGAGATTAGCTCGTTCTCTATAAGACAACTGATTGTTTAGACAACAAACTGTGGGTGTGAGTTTGTGAAAGCTGCCTTGGAGCAGCATTAGGAAAGTGTTGAAATAATCAAGACTATTCTGAGTGATTTACAAAGCAGTGAATTTATTGGAGCAAATTATGAGCTCATACTTTGCCCTTATGACCTGTCTGAGTGGTGCACTTTGGGGCCTTACACAGTATTCAACCCATAACCACTTTTAAAGCCTTTTGTTCCACTCGGAAAGAACTGGACGAGTATTCCTTTCCAAAACGATAAAGTCCCCTTACCCCTCCAGACCCTTCCTAGCTGACTTAGCTCTCAAATAATTAAAAACTCTCATCAATTTTTACTTCTGCCTTTAGTATCTCCACTCCTATTCCCTTTCTGTCAGTTCATTTTCACTTTGCAGCAGTGATATGCATGTACTTTCCGATTAGGATTTCTCCAGCAACCCATTGGGTCCATGGCGGCCTTCAACTCCCAGTTTACATGTCTATTTTGCCATTGAAAACTGCCTTCAAATTGCAGCCTCTGTCATCTTGGTGTTGTTCTCCAATGATGGATAAATAGGATTTGATTAACTAATTCTGGAATTAAGTGGCATATATAATAATTCCAGGGTTGAATTTAACCTAAAGCTGAATTAATTTATTTCACCGTAGAGCTTAAACCAGCTTGGAGCCCATGGTGCCACCCATTCTGCTTCTACTGCCACCCCTTTCTGGGTACGGTATTTGCTTTATCGTGATATCTTATGCATTGATGGTGAAATCTAGAGGAGACTTTAGTAAACCACAGTGGGGCTTAAGCCCTGACATTCCACGTTAAGCACATCACCTTTCCATTTACCTTGTTTCCTGACTGGTACATGGTTTAGCTGAACTAGACACAAACTGTTTCGTCTTGCCCTCATGGCTTTCCACCACTGCCTCTTGATGTCAGTCCTCCAGTGGATCTCTTCCTTTTGTACTTTAACATGGAGCAGTTGCCACCTATCACTGTTTGTGTTTTGGATATTATTATTGCCCCCAGAGAGGAAAAATACTAAAAAGGCACTTTCCTTCCTCACTGACAAGAATTATTTGATTATTGTATGTGGCAGATAGGGTTCACATTGTGGGTATGTCTTATACAAATGCACAGCAACAAGATAACTCCTTTTCCAAGCAGCTTAGCACTTATTTGTTTATTAATGGACCATCCAGTAAGCACAGATTCCAGAAACCTGAATGAAAATAAAATACATGTCAAGGCACATTTTGTGGTGAAACTCTGAAATCATTGGGACAACTAAACTAAATGTGTTGCTGCCATTTTCAGTACCTCAGTGAATTTAAAATTTCATTTGATTTCCTGGTCTCCTAGCCCTCACACAGCTCCTATAAATTATATATCTTGAGATAAGATGTGGCAAGGGATTGGGTTTTTTTGGAGGAGATATTTTAGGGTGATGTCTTAGCAGTGTAATGGGGAAACTGGTTTTGGACTCCATTGCATGGTAGACTGGCTCTCTATGATACATAATGGTGTCCAGAGTATCTATTCATAGCTTTCTAAATTAACAATGAAGATGTTGAAATCAGATTGGATGGCATCTGATTCTTCCCTCTGGATGGGGCAGGAGCTGAATAACCAATAAAAGGTAGTTATGCAGCTGCATTGAGAGGCCTTTCACCTTCCTGTATGCTGTGCAAGTGACCTTGGACCCAAAGCTTGCTGTGGAAGTGCACAGCACTCAGGATTAGGCCCTTAAACCAGTGCATGGGAAGCCCTCTTTTTATGTCCTGCCATGTTTGTTTATTGGCAGGGTATTGGGATATTAAAAGCAGAGGGCTTGACAGTGCTATCTGTGAAGGGCAACAAAGCCCGGGCTCCTTTGGTGGTTTAAAATCAGCTTGTCATAGTGAAGCAAATGCAGGCATTTTGGGATTATCGTCTGAGGAGGGGAATGACTGAGGATGGTTGTTTGCCTGCAAGTATCATTTCTAGGAGCTCAGAGGCTTAGTGGATTAATCTTCCTTCTGGGACTCTGGATCAAGCTGAAGTACAGTGCAAGATGATTATTAAGACTGAAATTCTCTGTCAGTTTGTTGGCAGAGATGGCTCCTCTGCATGAATGCAGGGTGTGGGCATGAGTGTCTGGTGTGGCACCAGGGCTTCAAGGCAACGGAGGGAACAGGCAGCATCTGGGGCAGGAGGGAAGTGATCTGTCCCCTCTCAAAGTGAAGGGGGATGCATTTGTCTACTAGGGAGTTGTGTGGCTACTTAGAGCTTTATGGAAGCCTGAAGGGGTTGCTGTTGAGCAGTTGAAGGCTTCTTCCCTTCTTCCTCCGAGACAATGGGCACAGCCTTTGCTAATGTTATGATTCCCTTCCCTTCCTCAACTAGAGGAACAGTTATCCAGTCTTGTGCATCATGACATACTTCCAAGGACTTGAATCTGGGATGCAATTTTGTTGTGCCATATTTAGTTTTTATACTTGGTGAGACCCTTAAGCACATTCTCAGTCATCTCTCTGCCGAAGTCCCTGCCTGTTCAGCAACTGTGCTTTAAGTGCCTGGCTGATGAAGGATGTTTTCCATATTTCTTATGTGTATTGCAGTCGTACGTAGGAGCTTCTGTCATAGGCAGGGACTGCATTGTGCTAGATGGCATAAGAAGAAGCACCCTGTCCCTGAGAGTATTACAGTATCAAAAAGAGATGGCAGGTGGAGACAGATGGGGGATGCAAGCAAAGAATAAAACAACACTGAGCTTGTGATGGTCATGGATCTCATTAATTCCTGAATTGCAGTCTGAGGTAGTAACAAAATTAAGTGGGGAAAAAAAGCCCAGACCCTTCAGCTGTCATGATTTTAGGAAAACATTTTTCTTCCTTTTGTTCATTCTTGCACATGATTCAAATGAACCATGTTCATTTTTAGTGTTAATGTTTGTTTCTTTAAACCAGTAGCCTGCAGAATTCCAACTGGGCTATTTTTAAAGGATGTTAATATACAAAATTGCATTGGAGCAAATATAGTACAAATAGATCAAAGGTAGCAGATTTATTTATTTATTTATTTTGCTGGAAGACAAACTTAAGTCCTTCACGTGAGAGATTTCCTAAATTATTTAAAAAAAGAAATAATAATAATTATAATAATAAAGCCCCAGGAACTTGTTTTCAAAAAGATCTTCACCAAGCTGGGCTTGTTTCAGCATCTTCTACTCTCTTAAGAGTCAGTGTTGTTCTTTGGGGCTAGTTTTTGTTTATTAATGTCTGAAGTATATTTTCTGCTGATTTTTTTTTCCAAAGCTTCAGGGATACACTTACTCTTTATGCACTTTTTTAATACAAGTTTTATGTTGAGGGAGTTCTTGTGTTTATTGGCTCTGTCTGCTGTTCCTGTTCATCCTCAGCTAGTCCTTCTCCTTTGGGCATTGTAGGAAAGACATGCATGCGACTGACCTTGGCTCAGTCCTGCTGCAAAGCTTTCACGTCAAGGGACGTAATCCTTTTTATGCTGCACCTCTGCATAATCAAGGCCAATCTTTTTGAAGGGAGTGTAATTATTTACAGTGGCAGGCTGGGCAGATGGCAGGCAAAAATAGAGGTGGGGGTCTCTTCATTTAGACTGAAGTGAGCTGGAGGCTGCTGGGGCACTGTACATCAAAAAGATTATGGTTGTAATTTGAACAGTCACTTGAAATTTTTCAGGGGACAGTAGTTGGGGTTGGAGCCAGTGGAGAGATGTTCCACAGGAGTCAGCAGATGTTCCTCAGTGCCAGTTGCCTCTTGAAAAGGCTTTGGTAGAAACCACTTTGCTGGCCATACAATGTTGCAAGGCTAAGGGGACCTTTTCTGCATTTCCCTGGTGTGCCCTATTTAAGTTGTTTTGTAACTTTTTGTTCAGACAATGGGTTTTTAATCATAATAGCTAGGTTTTGAAATGCATTAATACATAGTATAGGTTCACCTCGGTCCTTGGCACCATTCCTTCGGCACTTCAGAGGAGACACCCTAGCTTCCAATGCACACGCCTCTCCCATCTACCCCCAGCAGTTTGGGAACTAATGAGAATTAACATATCGGCTTAGGAGGCATGCATGTCACCTAAGGTGTAAAACTGGTTTGGTCCCCTGGCTGGATCCAGACCACAGAGCTCCTTAGGGACTGGATCTAGACCCACCCCCAGCAGAGCCTCAGGAGTTAATGCAGCCATTGCTCACCTGGTCCCCTCTCCCCCCTTCCCCTGCTGCGGATACATGTCCCCAGTGGGTCTCTATATGCCAGATTTCATTGGTGAGCCTCACCCACAAAAACGAGGCCCCTCCAGGAGCCCTAAAAGCTGGATGATCCAGCTCTGCAGACTACTTCCAGTCTATGGGCCATATGTTTGATACCCCTGGTCTGAGGAATACCCATTGCTAGCAGATTTTGGAAATTCACTTTAGTAGGAGGTGCTAGTGCTAAAAGCAGGTTCACAACCATGTAGATAGCTATTCTCTTTTTACCTTAATAGAATTACCTGCCAAGTCATTGCTGACCCAGTGACACTAGTCAAATATGTTCATTCTTTCAGTCCTGAAAGAGCTAACTAAAATGAGAAAACTATCAGAGCTCAGGGTATAAGTCAAACATTGTCCTGGTTCAGAGTGTGCGGGGCTGTTGGGCAGTCCTGGGACAAAGGTTATTGATGCTCATGGTGATGAGCTGAAATCAGGCAGATCCTTTGGCATAAACCTTCTCATATAAAGAGAGAATGATTTAAAATTAAGCCAAGGCATGTGTAATATCTAAAATGTTTTCAGCCACAACCATTAAACCCTGTAACATTGTGCTTTGGAATGTGGCCACGAATCATAAAATGTCTGAACAGGCAGCAAGAGTGTTAGCAATGTCATAAATAATAATGGCGTTGCTCTTGGAACATGCATGGGCACAGAGAGGGAGAGAGAGAAGTAAGGAGCACAGTAGGCGGGTATTGTGAAGATTTATTAACTTTAGCAGATGTAAGGTTTAAGACTAGAAATATCTTGGTCAAAAAACAAAGCAAATATAATAGGGTCTCCTGAAAGTGAAATTAAAAGGAAAGGGAAGGCTCTATTAGGTGTTTTCTTTGATGCTGAATGGTTTTTAGCCGAAGGTAAGGAAAAGAATGATGCAGAAAAGATTATATCGCATTTTACTTAATTGTGACATACAGCATATTATGATGTTTATATGCTAAGTTTATATTTTTTTAAGTGCAAACTAAGCAAAGCAGTCTGCATGATTTTTGTGATGTTGAGTTTTGAGGAACAGACGTTGCAGGGAAGGTCTGTTTGTTTGTTTACTATTTTTACATTGTCAAAAAGATGCACAGAAATATGATCTTGTTCTGAAGAAACTGTGGATGGCATTACTACAGGTCTTAAAATCCTATCTCAGCCTCTACATCCTTTTGCCATAAATTAAAAATGCCATACCATGAAGACCAGGGTAATAACCCAAATAAAAAAATCATCAATGAAGTTGAATCAAAGTGGCTTTAGAGGAAGACTTGTGCCAGAGGATTAAGGAATTCAGAGTCTGTGCCATGGCTGAATCGAATTGAAAGGCATAGTAGTTTAGGAAGAAAGTGCAGGGCAGTCCTGCTTAATTATACCAACCTCACATAGTTACAATCTTAAGACTCCAAACGGTGGTGTCCAAGGCAGGAAGTGAGAAGCCAAAGCGTCATGACCTTATTGATGAACAGCATGTAGCTAAGAAGACAAGAAGCTACAGCAGCAGGACTTATTTAGGGAATAGCATATTGGAGTTAGCTGAGCATAATTGGTAAACTGAGAGGTGATGGACTGAGAGAACATCAACCATTTAACCAAGATAGGAAAACCCATGAGAGGGGAACGCATAGCTGACCTGTAGGGAATGAACAGATTGATGCAGGGAGGCCCAGTGCCCGCGGTCCTGACTGGCCCTCACACCTAAGGGCCACAAGTCAATACCAAAAGTGGGTATGACACAACAGGGTGTAGGGCAGGGGTGGACAATTATTTCAGGTGGAGGGCCGCTTACCCAGTTTTGGCAGGCTGTGGAGGGCTGCATGGGTAGCCCCGCCCCTTGACAGGTGCCCTACCCCCGGTCACCATCTTGGGACCAATGTCCTAATGTCTTGGGACCAATGTCCCAGGGCCAGCACCGGTGGGACCCAAAGCAGGGCGCAGGCTGGCAGGGGTCTGTGGAGCCAGGCTGGGCTGCACCAGCAGGGAGAGGGAGGAACTGGCCCGGCTCCATAGAGCCCCTGCTGGCTGGGACCCTATACCCCTGCCGCCTTGCTCTGGGCCCTGCTGGTGCTGGCCCCAGGGCACTGGTGCGGGCCTCGTGCTCCCCCTGGCTCCCTGCCCACTCGCACCCAGTGTTCCCTAGCCCTGTGGTACAGGTGAGGGGCAGCGGGCAGCCCCAACCCCCTGCTCACTGGCAGGGAAGAAGCTACTGCTGAGCATGGGGAAAAGCAGCCCCTTGTGCACCCCATGGCCCGTGCTCCCTGCTGCAGCCACTCGCAGCTTATGCAGGGCTGTCTGGAGCAGGCACAGTCAGGCCCATGCGGGCTGCAAGTAGCTGCAGCGCAGGGCACCAGCCACACGGCAAGCAAGGGCAAGCTCTTCCCTGCTCTCAGCACCAGCTTGCCACCCGGCCCCACTGACAACCTGGCAGTGGGGCGGGTTAAAAGGTGGTGCTGAGCATGGGGAAGCAGCCCCTCGTCTGCCCCATGCCCAATGCCCATGCTGCAGCTGCTTGCAGCCAGCCTGGGGCTGCCTGTGCCTGTTCCGGACAGCCCCGCATGGGCTGCAAGCACCTGCAGCAGGGAGCACCAGCCATGGAGCAGGCAAGGGGCCAGTTTTCTCTGTGCAGGGAAGGAGACCAGGGAAAAGCTGAGCGTGGGGGGAAAAATGGCCCCTTCCCTGCCCCATGGCCAGTGTTCCCTGCTGCAGCCGCTTGCAGCACACAAGGCTGTCTGGAGCAGGCACAGGCAGCCCCACACAGGCTGTGAGCAGCTGCAGCACAAGGCACCAGACACGGGGTGGGGAAGAGACCACTTCCCCCCACCCCCGGGCTCCTTCCCTGCCCGGGGTCCCCCCCCTGCCCTTCTACCCCACAACTTACCTGCAGTTCCGGTGCGGGGCAGCCACGTGCTCCCAGGCAGGGGCTTCTAGCTGGCAGGGCAGAGCGAAGCCCTGCAGGCCTCGCTGTTGTTGGAGCTTGCTGGGCTTCCCTTGGGTCCTACTGCCCTTGGTTCCTGTCATTTTTGACAGGAACCATGGGCAGAGAAATACTAATTTTCTACATTTTTTTAGGGGCCCCGCGGGCTGGATAGAATAGCCTCGCAGGTTGGATGCAGCCCGTATTTTCCCCACCCTGGTGTAGGGTAGGAAGAACCCTGTGTATACATCCCAGTCTTCAACAGTTTTGTTAACTGCTGATGGTATCTGCCTCCTTATCATCTCATTGATTACATTATAGCATGGTGGGCAAGTGAGGAAAGGCAATGATGGAGTTGACGAGATGCACTGAGAGCCTAATACAGACCTCTGTGTGCTTGAGTGTCATATGTTGCTAGTGAGATCCATAACTTAAGTGAGGCGCTGCATCTGTTTCATTTTCAGGCTTGGTTTGAGGTATAGCCCCTTGCAAGATATCATAGCAAAGTAGCATGGATTTTTATGCAGGATCTGCATCCAAACAAAAAAAAAAAGTCATATTCGCTAGATAAAGATGAAGAAAATCTTTATGGTCAGGACTGCTACATGATAGTATCTGAGACTGCAATAATACATCTACATTGCAAGCTCTGATAACTGGGCATGGGCATAGTTATCAGGAGGCAGAGCAAGTAATATATATATTTTTTTTAACGTATCATTTCTTTGACTCCTCACCTTACCATTTCCCCAGTTGTATCCACAGTACAGTTTCAGTCAACTTTTCATCCATCTTCTGATTTCACCGGGAGGCTGGATGATTTAAGAAACAGAGTGAGCATGAGTTGTATTATTACCACAATGTGTTAACCTGTCTTTTGGCCTGATTCAAAACCATCCTCCTAAAACAATCAGCAAGGAAGGAAGAGCTACCCAATCCAGTCTTATCCCACTGCGTATCTTATCCCCAGAACAGTCATCAGACCCCTATGGCAATGGTACTTAAGGCAGTTGATAGATCTAACAGTATCTACATGGACTTCTGATATTCATGTCCAGCATGAAGATCATTATTTTAACCACCTTCTCTGTTTTCTGTGTGGTACTCTGACAGTCTGTACCTGGATCGGCAAGGGTCAAGAAAGTTTTTTACATTGCTGCTTCATTTTAAGATGCCCTCCTTTCCATTCACAGGCATTAATGCTGAGATTAGTTGTGGATTCTAGTTTTATGATATCTTGCTCACAGACACTAAACTGAATCTCACAGTGGTCTCTATTAAGTACTTGGTGAACCTTTTGCACTGTGGTGATGACGCATCCCATAATGAGTGGTTGAGCTTGCAGAACAGTGGTGTCTTGTTTAACCCTTTTATGCCAAACAATCTGACAGGTGGATCCATGAAATCCATTGTTCTGGTCATGCTGTCTGTCTGACTCGATAGCTTTTTGGCAGTTCGCTAGAACCTGTGGTCTAAGAAAATGGATTGCACGTGTGATCCAGCAGTACCAACAGGGGCATAAAAGGATCCAGACTCTTTGCTAATCCAAGGATTCTGGTCTCAGCTCTGAAAGATTGTATAATGCCTGTTAAATTGAACCTTGAATGATGCAGATTTGATACTTCTACAGAATGAGGCCAAACATACTGGACTTAAAATGTTCGGTACTTTCCCATTTATCATTAAAGCATCGATTAAAAGCTGCCTTCTTACATCCCTTCTCTGAGCTGTAGCAAACAAAGCTGAGATTTTTAGCTCTGTCTCTGGAATAGAAATGGGCATCAGAAGCAGCATGTAAAATAACCAAAGCAATATACAATTGCAAACTCAGATAATCTCTTTAGCCTGGTTTCCTCCAGTAAGCGTCGGCTCTTTGAATCACTATTGAGAGGCTCAGAAAGCACCCCTAGAGCTGTGCTGCGGGAAACTTGCTTTTCCTGACTTCCAGGCTGCGTTTCTTTTTTTGTTTTTATTCTTTTCTCCTCCACACCCCCTGTCTCTTTCTCTTTTTTTGTCCATGCAAACATTATAAAAGGCCTAAAAGTGGATAAATGTCTGCTTCTAGTGTATTTAAGTGGGAATACCATGCAGAGAATCCCCCAAGACAGCTGCTTTGGTTCCAGGCCAAGCCTGCATTAGTCCTAAAGAGAATTAATTATAATATATTAATGTATAATAGGTGATAAATTATATCTGTTGAGATATGCCCATTCATTAATTTCAGAATTATAATTTGTTGCTCTTGAGCATTTTCACCGAAGGATCTCAAAGCACTTTGTTCTAGTTTATGTATAAAACGACCCAGTAGCAAAATAAACTTTGATGCCCATTTTCTATTATAATACCCATCAGGGAGCATTTTTTTTTTTTTTTAAAGAAATATTTGGTATAATGTAGCCTGATCGCTCTCTGAGCATAGGACATTAAACAGTGTTGTTCATTGCCTCTGGTCTTCCGAAAAGCTTTTTTGGAAAAGCATTTCACATCAGAATACAGAGTTATGTTGTAAAATAAGAACAGCCATGAGAGGAAACTATAGGAAAATTGAGTGTCAAAAACTTCATTCTGAAACATTAGCATGCAGAAGAGACAAAATGTGGAAATGAGTTTTAAATTTTGAATATATCCATCCAGCAGTTCAGTTTCTCCTTTACTTTCTCTGTTATCTAATTAGGGAAATTTAAAACTAATGCCACAGAGAGATGAAAGGTATTTGGTGAACATCAGTTGCACAAGTAAGGCCTTATTCTTTTATTAAATGGCTAATTACAGACCAGATCAACCCTTGTTTTGGAAAGAACTGTAAGAACCTGAATTCTCCACATTTCTGTTTAAAGTATGCTGCAGCTGATTCCATCAGTGGCAAGCTTGCAAGGCTGGCCAGACCCATGGGCATGCAGAAATACCCAAATTTCTGAATGCCAGCAGATGCCCACAGCTTCTCCCATCATCCATCCCACGAGTCCAGCCCCTTCAAAATACTACCAACAGGTTGAGGAAGGGACACTTATCACATTATTTGTTGGGGTTAGCAACATATGGCCTGCAGGTCAGATCTGGCCCACAAAGCAAGAAGGCTTTGACTTTGCCCTCACCCAGTGCTGGGGCTGCAAGCTGCAGTCTCACTTACACTGCTCGTCCCCTGTCCCGTACCTCCCCTTCCCTAGCTACAGCACAAGTGCAGCTTCCAACTGGTGAGGAGCTGAGCCAGGACTGGACAGCTGGAAGCTGTACCTGCTCTGCACTGCTGCACCTGGGAGAAGGAGGGAAGGGGATAGCAGGGAGAAGTGGTTGCAGTGAGGATGCTGCTTCCATTTGTGCAGCCCTGCCCCAGCTTCCCACTGACTGGAAGTCAAACTCATGCCCTAGTTGGGAAATGGGGGGACTGGGAAAAACAACACTTGCACATGTTTCTCCAGTTAAAAATAAACTAAAAGCCTTACTAATATGGTAGAGGCCTAGGGCTATATTATTCAGTTTAAGATTGAAGCAAAAACAAACATGGCTTCAATGGAATGAGTTGAAAGCCATCTGCAGGGCTGTGAAAAGGAGCAGCTAACAAACAGCAGAGCAAAGGCTAGTTTGATTGGTGGAACATCAAGGTCATTTAAAAAGGAGAGGGTCATTTAATACCGGTCGAATTACATGTTTAGAAGAGAGTAGGTAGATTATAAAGAGCCTTGAAATCATTTGACTCTCTCAGCACTTCCTGACTGGAAGTGCTGCTACCACTTCCAGGCACTTGGGCTTAAAATTTAGATCAGGGGTGGGCAGTTATTTCAGGCAGAGGGCCACTTACTGGGTTTTGGCAAGTGATCGAGGGCTGCCTGACTGGCAGCTGGGGGCAGATAAATACTAATTTTCTCAATTTTTTAGGGGCCCCGCGGACCAGATAGAATGGTCTGGTGGGCCACATCTGGCCTGTGGGCCACATTTTGCCCACCCCTGATCTAGATGGAGCAGGAATCAAAGCGGGTGCGAGTGCACCTGTGTACTCCAACTGGATCTGTCTGTGCTTGTTCATTTATATCACCTCCAGGTAATATTTATGGCTAGACTAGGAACACCCTCACATGGGTCCACCCTCAGGATTTACCAGGAAAGTGCTCTGGGGAGGAAATGTAGTTAGGCTGAGGTTCCTTTTGCCATCTTGAGCAGGAGATGCATATCCTATGATACTACATTAAGTCACAGAAGATAGACTTCTTGTCATTATTTAAATTCCTCTTCTCACTGTACTGACCAAAAGCTTATGAGGGTACTGCTGCCTTTGTAGCTGTGGCTCCATTTGCCTGCATCACTCATATTTGCTTAATCACCATTGTTTCCCAATTCCCTTTGACATTCCTGGGTTATGAAAACTTCATATAAAGCTAAATTTTATATTGAATTTGTTTGAGTTGTCAGTGATCTGGAGCTCTGTTAGAGCTACTTATTCTGTAAGGAAACCTTTCTGCACCCCTTGGTCTGGCTGGCATTCAAGGGAGAACGAACATTTGCAGTGTCCTTAGTCTGAGTAGTCCAACCACAACAGCAAAAAGTTCAAGATGTGAAATGATTCAGAGTTTCGGAGGTGGGGGGGATGTTTTTTGTTTGTTTTTATTTTTGTTTTTTTCCTAGAGAATTTAAAAAAAATCCTTAGTCCAAATTCAGCCCTACATTTTTCCCAGCTCCTACTCTCTGCACTAAGGAAAAAGATGTCTCCACAATATCTTCTTAGGGGGTCACAGTTTCAAATGGACAGGATTATTACGAGGTTCTTTTCATTGCAAGCAAAAAGAGCAGAGTCTTCCCCTCTACCCGCACTTCACTCAAAGAAATAAAAAACAAGACCCCAGGCAAGTCAATTAAGTATTGTGTGAACCTGCCAGACAGATAAGAAAAAGACTTTCAAGCTATGGTGAGGCTAAGAGAGAGAAATGAATCCCAGAAAGTCTCCTGAGTAGATAATAAATAGACTTTATCTGGGAGGTGTGCCTGCGTGTATGTTTTAAGGAGGTGTGATGGGCAACCTCCTAGACTTGAATTCTTTGTTGGGCAGACACTCAGTTTAATTAAAAACCTCTGAGGGAATGTTAATTGGCCCAAGGAAAGAAAAATCATTACTTCATCTTCTTTCCCTGCCCAAGTACATACACACACATATGCACAAATACACACACTTTCTTTTGCGGAACAGACGAGCAGTGACAACTACTTTGCTGCCAAAGCCTTGTTTCCTTCAGTGTGACTGTTTGCATGTCACAGTCTGGCACAAGAACAACAGATAAATGTGGTGCTTTGTTTTGTTCTTCCTGAGGACAAGGGAGGGGAAGATCTGCCAGGTTCTTGTTGTAAATGTTTCTGCACTGAATGAACAGAGGTCTGTTGTGGTGGTGTTTTCTCCCTCTCATCCCCTACACCACAGGCACTCAGAGGTGTGGGCTTGGCAGAAAGTGGGAGGAACCAGAAGCAAGTTCAGTAAAAACAATTTGTTCTAGGTTGCAAGACAGGGTGAAGGCAACTCATAGCCGTTTAACAAATGCAGCAGTCTTATTTTGGCTTTTCTTTTGAACACGCTTTTTCCATTGCTTGATTTTTGTGGAACTGAATAGCTTTATTCCCAGTTTTGGTGTCAAAAGCACATAGATAAGAGCACAGACTGAGCTGTGTGGTGCCTCTCCAGTCTAAAAACACCCCTTTGCTTACTATTTGATTCTGTCCAGTGGTTCGGAGATGAAAAGAAACAGACCTCCTATGGTTCAATGGTTACTGTGTTGTTGTGGTGTAAAGTAATATCTCATCTCCTGTTTTTCCCTTTACGTTGCCACTCAGAGAAATAATTTCAGATGCCCGGGACCACACTTTATTGAAAACAATCATGCTTGATTGTTTTCTGATTTTCCTTGTCTGCAAAGTCCTTTCTTTGTAGCAGAAGAGTATTGTTTTGAAAGACTTAAGTTCTTTTCTTTTGAACCTGAGATCTGGTTGTACCAGTCATTCTTAGCTAAAGATTTGCTTTATGGCTTTAAAATACTATTTTTTTCTCTTCCTCTTGTTACATTATAAGGTTATCTGCTATGATAACTGATTGAGGACAACCCAAAAATAACATAGGTCAGGAAAACCTGCTGCACACAACTTGACAATCACTAATTGGCATCCAATTAGTACTTTTTCTTCCCTCCATTTTCATAATTCTGGAGCAAAGATGTCAAAGTATTCAGCATAACTTCAGCTTGCACTATTGTGATTGTCTTTTTTAGTATTATTAGTGCAATATTGACCATTGCAAGTCTTTTTAAGGTAGGGGAAAACAGTTTGCATAAGAGGCATTCCTGCTGCCTGGAGAAATATTGGTAACCATATTAACCTTTGGTCAAGAATTATAAGAAAAGAGGAAAGCCAAAGAAGATCTTGTATCAGGATCTTAAGCTCATTGGTTATGGATTCTGGCAGAAGAGCTTTTGCCTACCCCTGGAAGGGGGATCCCCTGCAAGCAACATTTCAGGTGAGGAGTGAAGGTCTCCAGCCACACTGGGCTGTTAAATATCTCAATGAACACCTTTGAGAAGAAACAAGACAGTGACAAAGACTTGAATGTCATGGATTTTTTTTTTCTTTTAAGATCATGAGATTTGATCCTGTGTGGTTTTTTTGGTGGTTGTTTTGTTTTGTTTGTTTTTTCCAAAAACCAGGTAAATAACATGTTTCTGTAGTGCCTTATAAAATGCCTCAGTCTTTTGAGGCCAGTAAGACTGCAAGCAGTTCCCTGCCCTGAAAAGCATGTAGAACAGGAACTGATGCAAGCCCTGGGAATGGTTGCCCCAGGATCACACCCAGGATGTCTCATAAGTGAACTGCAAAGTTGTTGTGTTTTTCTTAGTTTTTTTTAAACTCATTTTTTGCTTATTTATCAGCCATGAAGAGTGGTTTACTTTGCTTTTTCCATGTTGGTTTGACCTTTCGAAGTTTGGCTCCCACTAGTTTTCACTGGAGATTTCCTACAAATCTTAGTTTCAAATATTTAGCCAGTTTGAGTTTAGCTTTGATATAAAATGTGTTTGCATCTGAAGAAAAATCATAAAACCAAGAATAAAAGGCTGGAGAACATTTGAATTTTGTAAAGTTCTGTGATAAAAGGTGCCTTGAGTGGGGTTCCCTAGCTGATGTACTACCTGCCAGATGTGGAGCCCCACCCCTCAGTTCGCCTGCCATGACTTAATATTATGTAAAGAGAGGGGGGTTCAGTGGAGATCTTCCCGGGGGGGGCTTCACGGGGGGAACAGCAGTACTCAGTTCAGGTGCGATGTTCCGTGGGGCTCCGCCTTCCCTACACCCCGTCCACTCGCCAGCCGGATGGGCATCAGCAAGATGGTAGTTCGGTCGTGCTGGCTCAACCCCAGCTTGTTTTTGAGGAGAACCCCATGTTCGAGTTGGCTTTGTTGGTACTTATACAGCTCCCCCTTTTCTAGATACTGGCAAGCCATATTTACATGCCTGTTCTCCATGCCTCAGAATAGGGCATTTTGCTCCTCCGCCTCTCTCTTTCCTTTTTTTCTTTTCAAAAGAAGTAGACCCCTGGGCTGGAGAGGGGTGTGGAATTGCCTTCTTTCCCCCAGTCTCCTACAGGGGCTATCTGTGGGGTTTGGGTTCCAGAGGGACTATCCTCTCCCCTTCAGGAGCCTGTGGGGGCATCTCACCGCCACAAGTGCTGTAAGTAAGCAGCCATCTGTTTAGTCTGTCTTTAAGTCTACTTCTGATAAATATGTTAACCTCACTTAAAGAGAATCAGGCCTAGAGAGATTAAGTGCTTGTTTAGGTAGAATCAAATGCATAGATTTAATTGATGTTACCTGGTTGAGGGAGCTTGTTGAGGAGTTAACATCTTTAAGCACCACTTACCCTGTCTGCAAGAAGATTTAATTTTTTTTTACTTAAAAATGTGCTGGCTCATGCATTTTCAAAGAACACTTTTTATTCTTATCTAGATATACTATACATTTCAGTCTTCACCATTGTAATAATGTAAAGGAGCCTTAAGGAGGGCATAACTAGAATTTATGGCCTCTTTAAAGCTGCTAGTTATGGAAAGGAAACTTAGCATAAGAAATTAGATATAGACAGCATGATTATGTACACACACTTACCTATGTGCTGAAATGTATACCTATCCTAGTCCCTCTGCAATTAGCAGAACGTTTATGCATTCTTATTTTTGACAGGTGAGAAGCTTTGCAGGATTGGACCCATTACTTCTAGTTATTTTCTAGTCCATTACTTATCTTCCAGTCCCAGAAGATAAAATGAAATTGAAGTGAAACTGAAGAAGTGTACTAACTGGAACACTTGCCTGGGTAAAATAGTCTTGGATATTATCATTAATATTAATTAACTTACTTTACATTGATTGGGTACCTGGGGTGTCTTGCTAAATTGTAGAGAGGCCTTATGGGTGGCTGTGTTTCATATTTATCAGACTACAAAGACAAGCATGTCCAGATCCAGTTGTCATAATGTATTTTTGGCATCATATATTTGAACTTTAAGAAAACTCTGGACAGGATTCCTCAAAGGCTTTAAAAAAATCTAAGTTTCCCTGGGATTAGAGGGAAGGTTCTATTGTGAATTGAGTGCTGGTTAAAAGATAGGAAGCAAAGTGGGGTGAGGCTAAAAGATCACTTTTTGGTATGGAGGGAGGTCAAAAGTGGGGTCCCACAGGGATCTGTGCTAGGCCCAGTCTTGTTCAACATCATCAATTCAAAATGATCTGGAAATGGAGATTTTGCTGCACATCCACAAGTTTGCAGATGATACCAAATTATTCTGGGTAGTCAAGTTCCAAGCTGACAGAGGAGCTGCAAAACGATCTCGCCAAGCTAAGTGATTGGGCAAAAAAAAATGGTGGATGAATTTCAGTGTCAACAAGTGCAAAGTAATATTCCTTGGGAAAAAGAAACTCAGCTGTATGTACACAATGCCAGATTCTGAACTAGCTGTTCTGACTCAGAAAAGAGATCTCGTAGATAGCTCTCTAAAAGTCTCAGCTCAATATGCAATGGCAACCAAAAAAGTTAATAAAATGTTGGGCATCATTAAGAAGAGGATTGAAAACAAAAAGGAGAACATCGTCCTGACATTGTACAAATCCATGGTGTGCCACATATTGAATACTGTGTATAGTTCTGGTCTCCACATTTCAAAAAGGTGTAGTTGAATTGGAAAGGTACAGAGCAGGGCAGCCAAAATGAAAAGGGGCATGGAGCAGTTACCATACTGAAATAAAGTACTTTTTTGCTGATGGAATTCATTGCCATAGGAGGTAGTAATGGCAGATAGGACAGCCAGGTTCAAGAAGGGACTAAACAAATCCATGAATGATGCATCTATTAATAGTTGTTGAACAGGTCAGTTGGAGATGTTTCCTCTGGCATCTCTAAACCAATAATGGTGAATGCTCAGGAGGGTAAATTAATAGGGGATAGATCACTCTAGATATATCCCATTCAGTGCTCTTCCTCTAAATCATCTACACCTGCTGCTGTCAGAGATGGGATAGATGGACCATTGCCAGTATGGCACTTTTTGCATCCATCCCAGGCAAGGTAAGAATCAAAGAACTTGCATATATAGTTGTATGCCTGGGCCTGGATTGTATCTGTTAATTAAAAGTATATCCAAGAAGAGATGATTAGCCGACTTGTAAAACAATGCAGAGTTAGAAGACTGAGAATGTTTGCTTGAGTAATCTAGCAGTTTGATTTCCTGGTAGGCAGTGTATCTGATACAGTGAGGTACCAATAAAAAGGAAGGCTAAGGTGAAGAACAGCAAGGGGTTCTAGAAGTTGATTTTTAGGTAAATTAGCAGCAGTTGTATGAAAAGGCTGTGTGCAAAATCTGCTATGTATGTGATGCATTAAACCAGTGTATTGTTAGTCCTTCCTCTGCATGAAAACTCAGTCCATTTACCCTACAGGCAACCCCCGCTTAACACTGTTTTGCTTAGTGCTATTTCGCTATAACGCTCATTTAAAATTGATACCTGATTTCACTTAGCGCTCAGCAAAGTTTGTTATATTGCTCATGGTTGCCATCTTGGGTCATTAAATACTTTCGGTTTCACTTAATGCTCATTTTGCTTAATGCTCAGTATTTCAGGAACCAATAAAGAGCACTAAGTGGGGGTTGCCTGTACTCAGAAATGAGGACTGGGGCTAGCCTAGTGTTACATAATTGCTGTTTTCCCACCAAAGAGGAATAGTTGGCCATTCTTGTGGCAGGACAAACAAAACAATCTTTGAAATAAGTCCTCCAGTGTGTATGTCAATGTAACTAAAGAAGAACGTTAATAAATTGTGGGGCTGCTTGAAAGGGTACTTAGTGAAAGTGAAAATGGCCTGAAATCATTCTAGGTGCTAGTTAGGCAATTTGTGCTTCTAAAAGTATATTTTTGTAAAATACAGGAGTTAACAGAAAATGATCTTAATGACTCAAATGTGTCATTTTCTCTCTCGCATTCCTTTCAGGAGAACCCATCAAACACCAATAATTCTAGTCTTTTACAAGTGCTTAATGGCTCCCAGCCAAGAAGGGTTTTAAGACCTAAATAGGAACTCTTAATGCAATGAATTTCAGTTTTGCCTAATCTGTACAAATTGATGAATTAAATCCCTTTGCATCTCAAACCCAGTTTGTGATTTGCATGGGGATTATTTCAGTTTTCCTTAGTTTCTGCCTCCCCCGAATAGTTTCCTGTCAGTTCTGGGGAACAGAGTTCTCCAGCTACAGACCTGAATGAGTACTGGTATATTATGTAAAATAGGTGGTGCAGTTTTTAAACCTTATCTATATGTATTCAGATAGTGTAGTAACAGATACTATATGGAGAAGCATACAAAGGGGGTGGAATTTCAACTGGCCTTCATGCTGTCCATCTAATATTTGTGGATCAACTTGCTTAAGTAAGGAAGAGTAAAGAAATGTATAAACTTGATTCAGCAAGCAAACATTAGGTTGTGTACCTTTTAGATTCTGTAGAAGTCTTTAGGAAAACTGGTTGAATGTTGAGCCATACTGAACTTTCCCATGCACTAATGTGTAGAACGTGTATTAGTAAATAAATTTTACATGTAAAATGATCAGAGAATGGATATATTGTTGTATAGCTTATTAGCTAGGGCGGGGAGGGGAGGGGGGCATGCTGCAGAGGGAGCCGCGTGGAGAAGCACAGGCTGAGGCCATTTTCTGACGCATGCAAATATTTTATAATGTGTTCAAAGTTTAATCTGCTCAAGCTTTCATTAAAGATTCTCTTCTAGAATACCCCCTGCATTTTGGAAGGGGGTGGGATTTTTCATTGTTTTTGGTTTTTTGGGTGTTTTAACGGGTTGTTTTTGGGGCTCTTTAATAGAGGTTTTGTTCTGTAGATCTCACTCACTTGCTCTCATACTCCCCCCTCAATATGGCATAATTCATGGAATAGGCATTGGTTTATGTTTCAAAATAGGGTAATGAGAGGCAGCTCTGAACAATAAAGCACTTCATTGGGGTGAGCGCTAACAATCTACAATTTTCAGGGAAGAGCGGATTGTTGTGGAATGCTTTATATATATGCGTGCGTGTGTGTGTGTGTACGTAGTTTGAAGTACCCTTTCATGCCTGAAATGCCTTCTGTACACACATGAATGTATAGACATGTATACATTTTGTGTATATAAAATATATACATAAATATATTTAATTGTATATAGGTATAGATATATTTATATATAGGTAACACATACATGTGTATATGTAGATAATGAATAGACAGGTGGTAGATAAATATAGTATATTTATGTACATACACATTACCTATATATTTATTTATATTCTACCTCATAAAAAGTTACGAACTAAGTAAATGCCTTAATCCCTGTGTTATGAAATGAGAAATCCGTGTGAGAGTAAATGTAATTGTTCAAAGACTAACAACAAATCATTGTCAGAGCCAGATTTAGAAGCAGGTGTCTCTGAAGCACGATGCTTTTTGAAAACTTGTTTAACTTTAAGCTTATCCTAGCTATACAGTTGGTCCAATAAACGGTATCACCCCAAAAAATCCTTGCCTTTCTTTACACCCCATAATCCTTTGGTTGCTCCCTGTTTTATTCAGCCACGGGATGTCTCTGTGTGCCCCACCGAATTCTAGGCCAGATCCATGGAGGGGGAGACACAAAGCAGGAGCTCAAGCAGTGTGGACACCTATTGTTTGTCTGAAGTAAAGAGTTGGTTTCCTTAGTTAAACCTTATTTTAAAATGAACAGTGATACCACAGATCACAGTAGTTCCATTTTCTAGCTCGTGTCCTCTTAATCATACAGCTTTCTGAGCAGCCATTTAACTTGTGAGGCCTAGTTTATGGACATAAAAAAGGGTAAAGTATTGTAAGAGGCTGGTGTTGTTATTTGTTTGAAACCCTCCACCTTCTTAGCAAATGCTTTTATCTTTCTGGAAAAATACACTTGTCATCAGCGTATCTGGTTTATTACATGACCTAGGTACGAGGTGGATGAGAACAGACATCAGGCAGAGAGAGCTTGGATTTGAGGCAGATTATTCCTTTGGGGGGGAAACTTTCCCCGGGAAAGGACCCTAGGACAGCCAGGCCTGGAGAAAAGGCTTAGACTAGGGGTGGGCAAAATACTGCCCACAGGGTGGATTCAGCCCACGAGGCCATTCTGTCCAGCCCGCAGGGCTCCTAAAAAAATTTTTGAAAATTCAAATTTATCTGTCTTTGGTTCCTGTCAAAAATGACAGGACCCAGAGGCAGTAGAACCCAGGGGAATCCTTGGTGGGCTCCTGCAGCCCAGCCCAGCCCCCCCAGCTGGGAGCCCCATCTGGGACTTCTGGCCTGGGACCACATGACTGCCTCAGCATGGAAAACTCAAGTAAGGGGGGGAGAGCAGGGAAGGAGCTGGTGCGGAGCGTGGGGAAAAGCAGCCCCTCACTCAGCCCATGCAGGGCTGTCCTGAGCAGGAACAGGCAGCCTCACGTGGGCTGTGAGCAGCTGCAGCGCAGGGCACCAGCCATAGGGCAGGCAAGGAGTCACATTTCTCCTGCACTCAGCACCACCTTGTAACTTGGCCCCACGTCGGCTCCAGGCTTGCCCATTGGGGCTGCGCCGCAGTGGCAGCCACTGCAACCCCCACACTTGCTGCACTGGGCAGCATTGGCTGCTGCTGTCCACCCAGAGCTTGCGCTGTGGTAGGCTGCGGTGAGGCTGCTACTGCCGCATCTGTGCTGCTCAGTGCGTGAGCTCCGGGCAGGCAGCAGCAGCCAACACTGCACGGCAAGCGGTGGGGCCACAGCTGCTGCTGCTGCAGCACAGCCCCAACAGGTGAGCCCAGAGCTGTCACGGGGCCCAGGCTGGCAGCGGGAGTGGGTTACAAGCTGGTGCTGAGTGCAGAGGAAAAGCAGCCCCGCACCCGCCCCGTGGCTGGCACCCCGCACTGCAGCCGCTTACAGCCCGCGTGGGGCTGCCTGTGCCTGCTTAGGACAGTCCTGCACAGGCTGCGAGTGGCTGCAGCAGGGAGCGCGGGCCACGGGATGGAGGAGGGTCTGCTTTTCTGTGAGCTCTGCACCAGCTCCTTCCCTGCCAGCAAGCAGGGGGTCGGGGCTATGCATTGCCCCCCCCCCCGTACCGCAGCACTGGGAATGAGCGGGCATGGGAGCACAGGGCCAGTGCCAGCAGGGCCCAAAGGGCAGCAGGGGTACAGGGTTCTGTCCGGCAGGTGTTCTATGAAGCCAGACCAGCCCCCCCTCTCCCTGCTGGTGCACCCCAGCCCGGCTCCACAGACCCCTGCCAGCCTGCACCCCGCTCTGGGCCCCACTAGTGCTGGCTTGAGACATTGGTCCCAAGATGGCGACCAGGGGGCGGGGCTACCCGTACAGCCCTCGACAGCTTGCCAAAACCGTGTAAGCGGCCCTCCGCCCGAAATAATTGCCTGCCCGTGGCTTAGACTGTGTTTTCATGCACCGTATTTAGGCATTACCTTTTGTTTTCAGTAATTGGTACCCCCAAAAATTATTTCTTTCTTAACTCTGAGCACACAGTCTTGTCTGGTGTTATATATAAGTTCTTCCTGCTCACTACTACTTCACTAGATACCCTTATGTACAGGCAGTGGGAATTTCTAGACTGTGAGCACCACTTTCTCCTATTTATATAATGCTAAAGAACCCAGAAAGGAATTATTTTGCTCTGCTCTTGCAAAACCGCTGAACCTCAGGCATAAAGACAAGGAGAGAGTACCAAGGGCACTTGGCTTGGTTGGTGTAGATAGTGTAGAGTAGGAGCATAGCCATGTGTTGTGGCCAGTGGCTGGAGGCACAGACTCCCTGTGACGCCTCCTGTCCAGCACTTCTACTGCCCCTAGGCTCCAGCTTAGGAAGTTTGCTCCATTGTGTTTAGAGACTGCACTCACATTAAATTTAATTGATCCAGTTATAAGGCTGAGAAGACTGGGATACAGAAGTCAGGCAGCCTGAGTGAGAGGTAGGTGTTCATCCATTCAGATCTGCAGGCAGAACTCAGGACAGCTTAATTCTGATCCTGTATCTGACCTAGGTTTGCTGGGTGGCCTTGGGCACTTCAGTTCACTTCTTCCTTTCTCACTGTGTACATTAGGAATAATAAACACATACTGCTGCCATTCTGATGTAATTGGTATTTTTTAAGTTAATACATGACTAGTAGAAGGTGCTGGTTTGAAAGTACTTGACATTGGATTTCTCTGTTTTTAGTTAAGGACAGGTTGAGCATGCGGAGCAAAAGAACCATCTTCTCTCACAGTATTCTGGGTCCAGACAGGCCCTTTTAAAGGCATTGGATGAAATGTTCATCGGCATAAGTGCTTATGGATCAAAATGGTAACTGGGTTTCAAGACTGCTTGAGTCTTAGTTTCTCTGCTAGCCCAGCCAATTACTGTCCATGGTGATGGTGTGTTGTTTGATTTTGAGCTTTTGCTGTTTCATTTTATGCAAATCATGTTAACCATGAACTGAATTAGTATTCCACCTGGGATACTGATCAGCCTTTCATTGGAAAAGTCTTGCAGGGCTGAGTATAAGGCCTTGGAGTGAATGACTAGTTCATTACCTATACTCTGAGCGATATGGCCTGCTCCGTGTGTGTACTCCTGGACTGCCCATGTTTTCCATTCAAAAAGTGTTAAGTATGTCTTCTTGAAGGTACCTCAAAGCTAATTACAATTATAGCACACAATTCTCTTCTTAATGTTGTAGATCAGGACTGTCCAGTTGACAGCCTGCAGGTTCCTCCCTGGGCACCATGCTGCCCATTGCTCATGGGGGTGGAAGCTGGGGTCTCTGGCTCTGTCTTCCTCCTTTAGTTTTTGGTTCCTGCCCCCACTACTGGGGATCGGGCAGTGCAGCAAGAGGGGCCAGGTTGCCTGCGCTGTATGTGCAGCATGTAAGGACACTGGGCTGCACATGTTGCATGCTTCACATCACAAAGGAGGGAGACTGGATGCCCATTCTGCATGCACAGGAAGGGGGAGCCAGGCTGGCCATGTGGCATGTGTGGCCAGGAGGGACAGCTGTGTGCAGCAGGGGGGAGCTGGTTTGCACATGTGGCAAAGGGGTGTCCAGAGGATGGGGGCAGCCCCCACAGCATATGACTTCCAGGTTTGTAGCCTGCACTGTTGGATCTGCCTGGTTGCAGTTGTTGCATGCACTCAAGCAAAAGCATTTTAATGGTATCTTAATCATATGTATATTTTTATGTATTCGAGTTGGCCCTTAAAATACTTTTACCAATGTTATTTAGTCTTGAAATGGGTAAATGTCATTCAATAGCTAAGGTTTCTTAAAACCTGCATACTATGAGTCCCGATCTGCTACTTGGGGTACCTCTTCCAATATTCATAAAAGCACAGTAATTAGCAATTACATTCTTCTCCTATAGGAGTCTGCCTATACGCTCATAATTAATTTTGGGCCCATAAGGTAACCGCAGTTAACAAGTTAATCCAGAAAGGCTCATATTTGAAATGTTAATTGGATAGAGAAAATATGTACGCGGACATTTTAGAGTGGCCTTTTTCCATTTGCCACAGTAACAAAGAAGTTACTGAGTATTTCTTACTATAAATTGCTCATTTTATCTCTTACTCCAATTTTAATTCCTTATTCTGAGACCAAAAGAAAATATGTTAATAAAAACCTGACTTCTTCAGTAAACAAGTAAATGTATTGTATCTGCTTATGACATCATCATAGTGATATTCAGCCCATAACAAGATTATGAAATGTGTAGTCTGTGTAACACATGCTGTGTGTTTCCAACTCGGTCTGTGTGATTCTGGCTTCTAAAATCCATCTGTTTAGAGAGACAGCTGAAGTAAAAGAGCTTCACAACTTATACAGAGCTAAGTGTCTTACTCATCATTGCATGATGATGATTATCCCAGGCTAATAATTAGTATAGTGCCACTTCTAACATGAGTCTGGGAAGGTTTTTTTCCTCCAGGTTGAAACACTGACTCTGCCTGTCTGTCAGAGTATCTGATAGCAAGCTATTACTTAGGTTCATTTGAGAGATTTTCCCAGTTTAGGAGCTTAAAAGCATTACTTTGCAAGGCTAGAAGATTTCATAAAGCCATTTGTCTTGCATTTTTAAACAGCTTGTTTCCTGTTGATGGTAAACTGATGTAAAAATCCTGGAGTTGTAATAAACTTCATCCACAGCAGATTTGTTCAACAGTAGTTGGTTATTGTAATGATACTGTGCAAGTTTTATATGATTTCAAAGAACAAAGCTAGGCAGATAGGCAGTTTATTGTTTCCTGGAAAAAACTGGTGTCTCATTTTTATTCTTGCCAATGTTTAGTTAGGGAGCAAGCAGAAGGAGGAGCCAGCTTGCTAAGGATGTCTCTGCAGTTGTCCTACAGGCATTATGACCCTGAAAAACTATTTGGCAAAAAAGATGAGCACAAATTTATATATATAAATCACACTTATACTTGTCAACATTTATTTAGTTATAAACGAATGAATGGAGTAAACTTGCCTTGGAGGTCACTATATAAAATGCCTAGCTAAAACATCAGCAAATATAAGAATGATTTAAGTGCATGGATTTGTGCTTAACTTCTGCTTGAAAAAGTTTTTAAGGTTTATAAAGGCTTTATGGTGACTATTTGAGAAGATAGCCAGGATGGAAAGGACAGCATGGTGGTTTACAACTCTTTGCCCCCAAAACTGGCAATCAAGTTGCCATTTATGAAGTTACTTGTTGGGGCTAGCAAAAGCTAAGGCAAGGGACAGATTTTACACACAAACTGGATTAAATGATCAGAAACTGGTTTAAGCCTGGAACAGAACAGATGTTCAGTGCACATAAACCAGTTTGAAAATAGCTGAAACCAGTTTGAGATAAAACTGGTTGAATGTAGTATCAGACTTAACGGATTTGGCTCAAACCAGTTTATGCAATGTCTTCCTGTCCCAGACCCCTTGCTGGTTTAAGATAAATCAGATTACCCAAGCATTCCAGCATGCTCTCTGGGCTGGGTGGGGCTCTCTGCTCCACAGCAGGGCTGACCCCTGCTCCCTGGCTGCAGCTCCTGCAGAGACTGGAGACACAGCAGGGTCTGCCTGGCTTCCCCCTGCCCTACCCCTCCTCACTGCTTGGTGGACAGACGGGGATCCGTCCCTCCCATATACCACAGCACGAACCCTAGGCATATGGTATGCTAGCTAATGCTGAGAGGTGTCTCTGTGTGTCTCCAAATTCACTGGGACAGACAGACAGAACAGTGACTGCTTAGGGCTTTTTGGAGCTAATCGCTGGTAAGCTGTTTAAGAAGAGTTGGAACTAATGGAGAGAGGCTGTTGTTGTGCTGATGATGTAATGAACACTGTTATCAGCCCCCTTCTGGCTTGCTTGCCTGTCAGTTTGCTGCAGACAGCATAAAGAAGCAGGGATGGAGATTGAAAAGCTCTGTATCATCAACAGGTGCATGCAGTGCACACCCCCCTTGCCTTGGAGTGCTAGCAGGGAGCTGCGGGTTGACAACATTCCCAGCCCTTGAGCAGCCAGTGGGGAAAAAGCCTGGGATGGCACAAACAGACCTCCCTAATCAGAGGTCCTGCCTGGGCCTGGCCATGCCCCCCTTCAGCTCAGCCCTGTGAAAGGAAAGGGAGGGTTTCTCTAGAACTCCCTGGCTTCTAGCCTGAGCCACTGCAGGCATGTGCCTGAATTTCGTCAGTCCAGAGAGAATGTCTGTCCAGTTACAAATGAGTTCAGCCTGGTCAGGTTAAACTAACCTGCAAAGATTGAATCAATTCAGGCACAGGCTTTTTGAATAACAGTCCTTAGCCTAAGGGGGCTATTCAATATGAAAGCAAGCTTCCAGTTCTGTCAGTATGGTGGTATCCATGTTGAACCTTGTAGACGTAGTACCAATGGAAGGAGTGGATGGGATTAAAATGAGGGCTGCCTTGAGGATGTAAAGCAGTTCACCTCTCCAGTCTTATCTAAGAAGCTGAGATGAATGGGATGAAATACTAGTTGTATGTCTAGTCTTCTAGCCTTTCCCAGGTGTCTCCATGTCTCAAACACATAGTAAAGAAACTTCAGTTTTAAAAAGTCAGACTACAGGATAGACTCGGTCAGTGAGAGCTCCATCTTCCCGCCCCCCCCGGGCAGCTAGTGCAACTTGCTTCATTTCTCATTTTGTGAGTCTTCCCACCTGTGTACAGTCAGACAGTCCATTCCCTAGACCTATTGGTGTCTGTTCAGCATGACTTCTCATTGGAAGCAGGTGCAGAAAAGTGAATATTTTTCTTTGAGAACTGATGTAAAACTATCTGATTACTTCTTTCCTATTACTGCTACCATCACTCTTCCTCCCTTGGCCCTTTATTTGTTTGCCTTTGCATGCCTTTTTTGTGACCTCTTATGTTAATTTATTAGCTGTTTTGGCCAGGGACTATCTATTCTGTGTTTGTACAGTGTCTCATGGTTGGAGCATCTGGGTGCTGCTGTAGAATAGAAAAAAACAATGCACTGTGGCACAGGAATTGGTAATCCATGCATCTGAAATGCTGCCAACTTCTCTTATCCTTGTAGCAACAATCTGATATATTGTTGTGCTGGAAGGTATTAATGGCAGTCATCAGTCACAGACCTGGCAAACGGCATTGGATTTATGATGCACCTTTTATTCGGGCAATTAAACACTTCTTTGTTTAGTGATGGAACAAAAGAAGCCACTACCCAAGGTAGGGAGCAGCATGACAGGTCTTGAACAAATCTAACAGTGTGGCCGAAACATTTTTCCTTGGAAGCCAGTTACAAATGTAGGAGCTGTGGCATTGATTGGTTGCAAATGCATGTGTTTGGAAAGAAAATAATATTTCTGCAGACGGTGAGAGTAGCAGTGATGTGTAATCCTTGGGAAAGCCAAGAGATGGAGCCTTCTTTGGGCAGAATACTTGCCAAAAAAGCAGGCATGAACAAATGGACAGGAAAGCTGCCTCCTTTAGCTTCTTCCTATGGGATTGAGGAAACAGGACTTTGCACACTAGTTCTAGAGGGACAAGATTGCGCCAAAGAAACACCTGACTCAAACTATCAGACCCTAAGTATTAGATAATCACTGGAGCTAAAAAAAAAGCAACATGATGCATTTTAATGAACAACTTTGAGCTTCTCCTTATGAATAAAACTAAGAAGCAATTTAAAAGAGTTTGGGGCTACTTCTGAAGCTTATGAAGGAGATAAAAGGAAAGAATTTAAAACATTTCATTTAAAGCAAACCCAGAACTTGTTTGAAGCTCAACATTTCACCCTGCAAGCTCAGCAATATTCATTAACTTCCCCCTGAAGATTGTTGAACAGCTGGATCCAATTTCTGAGGAGATAATCATGAAGAAATTAGATTAATAGTCTTCAAGTGGAACAACTGAAGATCAGTTGTGGCAAGCTCTTTTATATGTAGGATTTTGTTAGCTGTTTTCCATGCGAAGATGGTTGCTGCAGCCCCAAGAGAAATGGGCTTGTTTCTCAATGATATGGATATCAGTTCTCCTGGACTCTGAACATAGAAAATCATAGATAAGCAAGATTGCTGCTGGCTCCCTGCTCCCCATCTCTCATATCTTCCTAGACTGAACACATCACCTCCATGACACACATGCATATTAGCTGAAAGAGATTTGGTGCAGTTTCAGTATCAAATACAGTGGGTTTATTACAGGCCAGTCAGAGCAGGAAAAGATTCTGCTGGCCTAGGTGAAGATTACATACCTTCCGGATACACTTCCTTGTGATATGAAGTAAATGTAAAGAGTGACCTATCCCCTGAAAGCATAGTCACAAATACCAGGGGGGATGGTATTTTCAAAAGCACTTAGCACTGGTATAACTCTGTTCCTGCTGAATTCAATGATAAAACTCCCATTGACTTCAACAGAAACCACAATTTAATCCAAGGCCAAGCCCTTCTGAAAAGCGCAGTCAAGGAGTTGTCTCAGCCAAAGTGTAGTTTGGTTTCATCCAACAGATTTCTACAAAAGAGGGAAAGCTTCCCTTGCTCTCCTCTCAGCTCTAGCCCTTCTTAAGGAGGTCCTGGTTCCCTGCAAGTCCTTGTCCCCTTTGATCAGGCTTGAGAGAAATTGATGTCCCACAGCTGGTCCATGCTGCTGCTCTGAACATCCCCGTGCTCACTGTACACAAGAGTGGCCCATCCTCAGCCAGTTTCTAAACACACCTTGTCAGTAAATTGTTGCATATAGGATTGTTTGTAAACTGTAATTATATAATGCAACAATAACTTTTCGGAGCGCAGATGTAAAGGCTGTACCCATGATTTCTATGAGCTCTTCACACTGTGGGAATATTATGTTCTACACAAAAGAGGCTAACAACATTCTAAATTTATGGCACAGATTGAAATTACAAATGCACATTTACTTTTGCAGAAGGGAGCATTTTTATGATTAAGGTGTGTGCATTGGCACTTCCTTCCAGAGTGTGAACACTCGGTTTTGCTTCTTAGCTTTCTCATTCTCAGACCTGTAAGTGTATTCCCATTCATGCATATAAATGTAGAATAAGCTAAGGGCCTTTGGGCTTTGGTTTTCTGAGTTTCATAGTTGGTAGGATGGGAAGGGACCTGAGCAGATCATCAAGTCCGACCCCCTGCCACAGGCAGGAAAGAGTACTGGGTTCAAACGACCCCTGCTAGGTGATTATCTAGCCTCCTTCTGAAGACCCCCAGGGTAGGAGCCAGCACCACTTCCCTTGGAAGTTGGTTCCAGATTCTAGCCCCGCCGACTGTGAAGTAGTGCCTCCTGATATCTAGCCTGAATGTACTCTCGGTCAACTTATGGTCGTTATTCCTCGTTACTCCCAGTAATGATCGGGGGAGCAGGGACTCTCCCATAGCCTGCTGGTCCCCCTTGGCCAGTTTGTAGATGGCCACCAGATCCCCTCTCAGCCTTCTCTTGTGGAGGCTACATGACCAGATATGCCATCAAACAGTACTTCCTGAATCTGTATCTGCTGGTTGCTTGTTATTTATTAGGGCCTTGTTCAGTTGATTGTCCCTTTTCAGACCTTAAGAATGTGCCTAAACATAGGCAAATGCTTAAATGATCCACTAACTAGGGATGGGTATAATTACATACTTGAATCTTTTGCTGAGCTGCAGCCCAGGAAATTTTAATTTTAATGCAACTTCCCCAGTCTCCTGTTGGAGGACCCCTTACACCAGAGGTCAGCAACTTATGTCAGATTCAGCCCTCAGAGCCATTGGACCCACCATGTGTATGTGGAGCTTTAACTCCAGCGTTCAGTGCCAAGGGATGGGCTTCAGCTGCCATCTGTGCTGCCACTGGGAGAAGTGCTAGCTGTCAGCAGGTCCAAGCACCCACCTTCCCACTTACCTGTGACCCAGGTGTGTTAGTCTGGCCCACATCCAGAAAAGGTGGTTGCCCACTGGTTTGTACCTATTGCAGCAGTATGAAATAGGCCTTGCAAGACTTCTGGAAGAGCTGAAAGACAACCAGATCTCTATAAGCATTGCTCTTTGCAGTCCTGCAGGGGATATTTGAAGAGACGAACACACAAAGCTGGATTGCTGGGTTGTGTTTTTTTCTTCTTTCTTTTAATAAATAAAAAAAAAGTGCATGTTTCAGATGTGATGCTATTGTTTGGAATTTCCAGTTAAGAGGGGTGTAATTGCCTCTTGGGTTGAAGGACTGACTTCCAGAAAGAAATAATGTTTCTGGCAAACTGCCCTTCATTCCAGGGCATGATTTCATTCAGTAACCAAGCCAAGGTAGTCAATACTGGATAATATCGCTGTGGGTGCATGTATATCTCATCAACTTTTATTAGACCTTAAAAAAGGTCCACATTATTAGAACTTCAAATACGTTCCACATTTCAGTTCAAGCAGTCTTTCCTCTTACATTTGCTGCAGTATTATTTAATTAACCCCAGCATTGTCTCTCAACAGCAAAAACATAATGCCATTGTCTCTTTCCCTTTATCTATTGCAGTGAGAAGGAGGCAGGAAAGTTGCTATATATGAGCAGAAGGGAAGAAACTGTACCTTCTTTGTAGGGAACAATTCTTTAAATGTGTTGGTTTGAATCCCATCCTGGTTGCCTCATGTGCAAGGCCCTTTTTTTTTCCGGGCCATAAAACCAAATATGTACTCTGTGCTGGCTCCCCCATATGTGGGCCTAAGGATGAAGCAGCTGTGGCCCTCTTTCAGTGTTTTATCTGTGATAGCAAGATAAAACCTAGCTGGTGTCTGACCTGCTGGTTTTTACCTTGGACTAAACATATTTGTGATTTTTGGAGAACCTTCAGATCCCTTCTTTTTGAATGCTTTGACAGCCATGGATTTATCAGACAACTCTTGGCTCTGTAAGACTGTTCTCCATAATGATGGCTTTAAAACCTGCAGTTTTCAAGTCTTGCTTAACTTGTGAGGACTAGTTTCCCTTAAAGACTGTAAGTGCTAGATTCCTGGGAGGACCCCATATTTCTGAGCGTGTGCTCATTCTGCTTGTCATTCTTGGGAGAAATTCCTGGTCCAAATTCCTGAGGTTGGAACTTCAGCAGGACTTCAGTCGATTTGATTGACAATTCCTCACCCTCTGCCCAAGGGGGATGCTGTTTGCAGTTGCTTACAGCGAGATCCATGCTGACCAGCTATCTGGGTACCCATGATTCTTGGAGGTACTATATGTATATGGTAGCATGGCTTCCCCCCACACCTTCCATTCCTCATCTTCCTCCCCCCATTTTGGAGTCTTCAGGAACACAGACGTGGTGAGGTAAGGAGATGACTACCTCTCTCTTCATGCTCCTTTATGGGAACACGAGTCATTTGATGGAAATCAAGAAAAATCTAATCTCATGTCTGTGAGATGCACTTGTAAATACAGTTGGATTCACAGGGTCTCAAAGAACCAGTCACTCTAAGGTTAGTAACTTTTATTTTAAATGTTAGTGTCCTAATCCAGGCAACAGATCTCTTTTCAGGAGCAAAAGCTGAGAATCAAAGACATTCAAATACTCTTGTGGGGGGCAGATAATGTAGGAGCCTAGATGCCTCTTGATCCTATCATCTCCTCTCTTTGTAACAGTTTGATTTATCCAATCAAGGAAGAGAAATGATGCCATGTGACTAATTGTACATCAGTAATAATAGACACCATAAACAGTTTGAGGAATTTATAAACTGAAATGTTTGTTTGAAGCATCTGTTGCATCATTTTGAGTAACAAATACATTCTGAAAAATCAAATTCTCTTCAGAAGCATTTTACAAACAGAAAAAGGTAAAAATAATTGGTTAAATTGTTTAACAGTATTAGTTAGCCCAGCTGTACAGTTAGTGTTTGTATTTCTGTATATTGATGGGAGGTTTTATACACAGTAATTTTTTATGTTGGATTTCAGTAAACAGAGTGAATCAGAATAGTTGAAACATGTACAGCAAACTGAAGTGTGTGTGGCAGGATTGCAGATTTGTGTTTTTTTTTCAGGAGAGTCACAATATTTGATGTTTTTCCTTTAACCTCAGCTGTTGAAATCCTCTTATTACCTGTGAATCTCAGTTTTCATTTAATAAAATAAAATAGTTTCTAGCCTTTATGGAAGCAGACAAAAACTAGGAAATGCAACCCATAGGGGCTCCATCAAATAAATAGATAAATAGATTTAGTTTTTAAATCTCTTGATTTTTGTTTTGGGGGGGGAGGGAGGGAGGGAGTCATTCAATTCATTCTTGAACACTTGAACTTGGCAATATTGTCAGTGAAGCTGTATGTTGTAAATGGAGGCAAAACTTCACCTGCTGCTTATGAATGCCACATTTACCAGATAAAGTAAAATAAGTACAAAATCAGTCTTTCCAGTTTGAGACTTCCTCTGATTTTGTTAAAAAAAAAAAAAAAAAAAAAAGGTTTGAGGGCTGAAGTGACAAAGCGGCTTAGCACATAGTGTTTTATCAGCAGCATTATTGTTATCACTGCTATCTACTGCAAACTCAGCATCATAGGCAGACCTCTTTCTAGAGGTGATTGACAGCAGTACATGGACAACAAAACAACCTCCAAGGAGGAAGGGGAGACTAAACCAAAAGCATCCCCTTAGTGAAGTATTTCTTTCTATATTTGTGGGGTGGGGGTGGCAAGAAGGGGAAGGTTTGCAGGAGCAGGCCCAGTGCAGGTGAAGGTTGGAAGAGAACCAGAGAGAAGAAGATGACATGCATTCACAAAGCATGTAGCAGCAGGGGCAAAGACATTTTGAAAGAGGAGGAGGGTAGAAAACAGTACAGCAGGACCATGAGATGAAGCTACCCAAGGTCCTGTAGGCTCAGGAGGTTGGAATAGATGGTTATGATTACTCCTTATTTTTTTCTTTCCAACACTTTCAGCATCACGTTTTTATTTGGCAGTGAAGGTCAAAGCATCATCAAGTGTTGCCATTGCCTTTTTTTTTTTATATAGCACTCAGGTTGGGGTGCCAGTTTCTCAGAAGACATAACTGGATACTGTCATTTTCCAAAAAAGAGAGGTACAATAAGGTGAGATACTGCCTCGCAAGCTAAACATAGAGGTTGAGGGAAGAAGACATGGCCTGTATGCTGTTAGGCACCAGTGACTGACTCCTTGACTCCCAAGAACTGCCCTTTGTGATAGAGGCTCATTGTAGCATCCTCCCAGGTCTAACTTGTGCCAGAGGCCAAACCAGCCACAGGATGGAAGAAGCTTACAAGTGGGTCAGTTGACTCCAGCTTCAGATCCTGTTAGTGCCTTTTCTTTATTCATTTCAGTTATTTTTGGCAGTCTGCAGCAAAGACAGAGGTTACCATGAAGGCAGCTCCTGTCAGAGTCATCACAGTTAAAAGTTTGTTATTGTTTTTTATTCCAGAATAAATTTGGGATTGAAATCTGGTTTACAACAGAATGTGTATTCAGTCGTTCAGCTCTTCTTATTTTGACTGCTAATTTAGAGGAAAAAAACACAGGGGGTGGATTTCAGATGTTCCGTTTCTTCCCTCCACCTCCCCAGGATTTTGAGTGCTATTTCTCAGCACTTTTAAAAGTGAGGGAGCAGTAATTCTAATTTAAACCAGACATCGAGCAGTTTTCTTCCTTTTCCTTCCTTTCCCAGTCAAAACATTGCCCATCTCATGGTCATCACCCCCTTCTGTTCTCACTGTAAGCCCAACACAGGGTCTTAGCACAAGACTGAGGTGCAGGATTTTTGCTGTTCCAATCCTTGCCCTTCTTTCCTTCCCTTCCCCAGTCACTCTACCACCACCCCTCATCCCACCAGTGCTGCAGCTGTGCTACTTAGGAATGCCCCATGAAGAGCAAAACCTTATTTAATTAAGGAGTTTTGTGTTTGAGCTGCTGTGAATTATGGCAGGCAGATATCTCCACTAGACTAGATCGAAATAACAAAACTTACTGTTCATTGTGACATAAGTTAGGACTTTAATACTGATCTCCATAGGGAATTGGCTAATATGATGCCCTGTCTCCTGCTGTTTAATTGGGAAAGTCTCGAAAGTTGAGGACCCTTGGTTTCAGGCCAGACTAGTCCCAGAATTTTACTCCACAGTTAGAGGGAGTAGCGTGCTCTGCTCTTAAGCCATAGGCACTACTGTTTTGAGCTGAGTATGTTTTGTTTTTTGTTTTGTTTTGTTTTGTTTTTATTTGATTGCATCACAGGTTATCAGTGAGTAAAGCCAGCCATGCTGCAAATCTGCAGAAGTGTCTGGGTAATGTGCCATTGCAAGAAGTACCTTTATTCATGTGTGGTAAAATCTCATCAAAAAGCCTGAACTGAGAGATCATTGCTCTGCACACCATTTTCAAAGGAAGAAGTGGCACCTGTCCTGACATTCAGGCCCATAAAACCAGAGGGCAGCAGAAGTGGTGCTGCTGTACTGTATGAGAAGGTGTAGAGCATAGAAGAATGTGTCCTAGTGCCCATTATAGAGCTCCTTGAGGAGCTGTTTTAGGTTAGGAACAGAAGTTGCACACAAACTGGTTTACGTGATCAGAAACTGGTTTAACCCTGTAACAGAACAGAAGTTCAGTGCATATAAACCATTTTCAAAATGGGTGAAACTGGTTTAAATTAAACCTGGTTGAATGTAGTATCAGACTTAACTGATTTGGGTCAAACTAGTTTATGAAACTTATGTCCTAGGCCCCTTCCTGGTTTAAATTAAATCAGAGCCCCCCAGCATCCAGCATGCTTTCCAGTCCTGAGTTGGGCTGTGCCGTGCCATTCCATGCCATGCTGTCTGTTCCAGCAGAGAAGGGTTGTGGTGGGGGGCAGCGGTGAGGGAGGGGGAGAGGAGGCAAGGACCGCCTCCTTCCTCCCCCTCCCCCCCTTTCAGACAAACCCCAGCTGGGTCTGGGGCCAGGGGTGGGGGTTAAACCCCGCTTCTCCCAGTTAAATTCCCCTTCTCCCATACAGAGTACAGAGCTGCCCTGCCCTACTAAACATACTGAAAGTTACTGCTGGCTGCGATGGTGGACTACAAATCCTAGAGGTACCTGGATACAGAAAGAGGGAATTATGAGTGCCCCTGCAGAGTCCTACTGTTGTGATTCTGGACTGAAAATCCTAGAGACCTCAGGGGTAGCAGGAAGAAGGAGCAAACAGCCCAGTCTGGCTGTGCCAGAGAGCTGTGCTTTAGCACCCCCCAGCCTCTGGCCTGAGCCACTGCAGGCATGTGGCTGCATTTCCTGAATCAAAAGTAAATGCAAGTCCAGTTGTTTCTCAGTTTAATCTCTGCAGTTTAGACTAACCTGCAATGACTGAATCAATTCAGCCTCGGGCTTTTTGACTGTACTTAGCCTCAATAGCAGCATGGAACATTATGGAGGAGAGTTAGCCCAGGGAGAATTTGAGCGTGTATATCTGGAATTGGCAACTAAATCCCCCACTTACGGAAGGAGACAGAGGCTGCAGGAAGAAGGTGAAGTCCAGCTTTCTGAGGAACCGTGCGCAACACCTATTTTCACAGGTTGTGTAAAAGGAAAGAGGATTGGGAAATGTTTGCCCCTTAAGGCCAGAATGTCTTCTAAATATGTGCCAACAGCTTTGTGCGTGTCAGTGCAGGCACAGAATTACAAATGTGGGTGAAGCTGCTGAGGCAATTTGGCTTTCAAATGTTATATATGCTGAACATGACTAATGCCCATGTACTTTCCTAAAGCATTTCTAGTATGCGGATTTTGGATATTCTTGTTTTTCTTTCACATTTAAATGCAGACCCCAGGATTTTACATTTTCTAATAAAAGTCTATTTAATGTTTGTGTGTCTTGCTAAATTGAAGAGCAACATTAATAGGAATATCACTCCCACACACACTCCCAAAATATTACTGCACGGGTGACTCAGTTATAGAGGGTGGGGGAGGAGTTGTCTGGATTTGTTGACTAGATTGGGAATTTGTAGATTCTGTGTTGATAGGCACCTTAGAAATGCACAGGAGAATGAATCCATCATCATCCAGCAAAGCACTTAAGTCCCATTGATAAAATGGGAGTGAAGCACAAGTCTGAAATTAAGCATGTGTTTGAATGTAATGCTGAACTGGATCCTGAGTCATGTTTGAGATAATTATATGTTTAGTTGCAGGGTTATTGGTTGTATATATATTTCATTGCATACTTGCTAGCATGTGCTAGCTTCCACTCTCCTATTGTAATCGAACTTGAAATGTAATGATTTAATAATATTAGGAAACTTACAAAAGGGGTGGAAAAGCTTTCCATCTTTGACATTCTGTCATCGATGACTTTTGAGGAAACAACAAAAACTTGAAAACCATGTAATAGTTTCCTCATTTGTACTCTATTCAAAACCAGTTGCAGTAACATTATTAAAAGCTTCCAAAACAATGTTGTCTTTTGCATAAAAAATACAGAGAGACCAGGAGTGTGTTTCATTCTAAAAGCACTATTTTGTTGACGTTTTAATCCCTGTAAAGCACAAGTTTATAATATAAGTGATATGACACACCATTAACTTTCATGACACCAGAATACTTTGCAATATCTCATTGATTTCAAAAAGACATGGTGCTAAGATTTACATCAGAAATGGGTCTGTCCAGAGCCATTAACATGTCAGTTTTGTGCTTAGACTTTGTAGCACTCAGCAAATAACTAGCAGCAAATGGAATAGCACAACTGTGTTTAGTAGATTAAAACCCTGATTGGAGAAAATGTTTAATCAACTCTAAGAGAATTATAACAAACCCAATAGCATAATTGTGTCTGGAAGATATTTGTAAGAGCTGTTTCAGTTACTGGTATGTTATTTAAGGTTAGCTTCAAAGATTTTTCTTTAAATACAGTGTAAACTCCCAAATCAATAGCAGAATGTATGGTTGCTGTGGGGTCAAAAATTTATGGATGGGGCTTTCAAAAGCACTTAGCATTGACTTCAGGTAGGGGAAAGGTAAAGCCAGTAAAGTGATATCATTGATGTCTGTGACAGCAGAACTGGGCCAATGAGCATTTAAAAAAAATGCCACCCTACTAGTGTATTTATATTTCAGAAGAAAAATACATGAGTATAGGACAAAGGCTGTTTTCATCTACTAAGGTCTGGGATCAAGATCCACTCTGGGCCGCTGCAGAGGCGTCTTCAAACAGTGAAACGGACTAGTCTGTGCATCTGCAAAGAGTACATGAAAAGTGAAGTCCAGAGTGTAGTTAGCTCTCCTTCCTGATGCCTTGGCTGGGATTAATGAAGATGAATTGAGTCTGGGACCATTGCCTTACCTCTCCTCCATGCCAGCCCTCAGAAGTGGGTGGGCAGAAGCATCCTGCTCCATCTGTAGGGAACATTCCAAAAGCCCCTTGAGTCGGCCCAAATCGCTCCTTGGAGGTTTCGGTGGCCAGGCAGCTTCTCTTCTACCTCGGCTCATCCAGCATGCCTGCAGGCCCACAGGACAAAATCTGACTTGTTGTCAGTGATGTTGTCTGTAGACGCAGGACAAATGCTAATGCTGCCTTTCACTAATCTTTGGCAGGTAAATAAGGGTGCAGGTTTTCCATATTTGGGTTTTAAAATGTCTGCTGTTTTTGGATTACTTTAAACATACAACTGTTTTAGTGACCAGGGAGACCAAGCTTCTCATGGATCTAGAGGCCTTTGCAGACCTCCTGGCATCAGCCCTTAACAACAGGGTCTTTTTTGGTTTTGTTTTTCCAAAATAGACCTGAAATATATATATATTTTTTAAAGCTTGATTTAAAAAAAAAAAAAAAAATTGGTAATACATGTAAGTTGTTCTGGAAGGGCCTGCCAATAGGAATTGCCAGGATAGCGAGTCTGAAAGCGGGAAGTGTTTGAACAAGAGTAGGACTGAAAGCCTTTTTCTAATAGGTTCTGAATCAGGATGATAGTTTCTTGCCTGGGAGTTCTTGGGATTGAAGCTGTGGGTTTGGCAATGGTTCATGAAGGGGTACAAGGAAAAACATTGCAACTCAAGATGCTTGAATGTGGCAGACTAAGTTTCTTTACCCAGTTATGCACAGTTTTGTGAGCTCAAGTAATAGTAAAGCTTTTTTTCTCTCATTCAGAATTTAGGATTCAAATCATGAAAATGTTTATGTCCCAGAGTTACTTTACTGATAAGCATTGTTGCATCAGGACAGTGCATATGAGTAACGTTACTCCCCTGCTTAAGTATTTACAAAACTATGACCTATATTGAGTGCACATTTTACCCTCTGGCTGTGCCCCAAAACAGGATTGAGACAACCAAGTGATCTAAATTACTAGCTGTTTATACCCACAGGTCATTCCCATAAAACTAGAGACTGCTGAGAAAATGACTCACAATCCATAATATCACAGAAAGGTGAATTTTACAAATGTCACAGTATCAATTCTCACTTTCGTCTAGTTACATCCATTTCAGGGCTACTTTCCTCCCATAGAACTGGAGAACAGAATTTTATCCCTCAAAGTTTCTCTGTATTTTTTTAGATGGTGGTTTCTTCTCTCATATTCAGATGACCTTGTTGCATGTCTTTTGTTTCCCTAGAGATCCCAGCAGACTTAAAGGCCTACCACTACTTTTGGCTGAGAGCTGGATAAAGGTTCTGCAGAGCTGTTGATTTCCTCTCCCTCCCTTTCCTCCCCACCCCCTTGAATTCAAGCAAAAAAACCTGCCACTATATTGATGGCATTGGAAATGCTGAAAGGAGGGGCTGGGACAGATATTTTTCCCCTTACAAAAGAACAGCCTCTGTTGCTTTCATCTGCTCAGATACGAGTATCAGTTCACCATTCTTAGAATTCCAAGAATTGCTGCTTTTAAGACAAAAGCCTGACTTGTTCTGCTTGCATGCATGGGCATATCTAAACATGTTTCCCACATCATATTCATCTGGTGTTCTCTCTCTCTCTCTCTCTCTCTCTCTCTCTCTCTCTCTCTCTAAAGTGAGGAACCATTCTACCAGCCCATTGATAATTATTCCAGACCACCCTTTTACTATACCCACCCACTCATGATCATGTGTTGCATGGAGCAGTCCTCACTTCGCATGCTAGCGTGGAAACAACAGGGTTGAATAGGTGTAGCTCACTGGAGCATGCAAACATCCTTTCCTGAAATTAGAAAATCCGAATGGCATTGTGATTCAGAACTCTATATTAACTGCCAGATGTAAGAACTTTAAAGCAGTGCAGCCTGATCATAGCACTGTTACCATCAGTGGTGTGTTAAGTATCAACTGCAGCTGTGTTGAATTATTCATTATTGTGTAAACATGGTGAGGTTTCAGATGGCAGAGTTTTAAGATCTATTTCAAAGCTGAAATAAAGGTCCTGTAATTAAAAATATTATTAAACTTCATTTAGTTAGTTTTTATATTCCCTGTGTGATTATTATTAAAGTTGTTATATAGATATAGATCTATGTCTATATAGATATGGATGTTTTTATTTTTCTTCCCTCTTCTGCTTGCTGATGAGAAATAAGTGGTTTTAAATTAAACAAGTAATCTTGCTCTTTTAAGACAATCAGACTGAACTCTCATCTCGACCAACCAGAAAGAGATTTTCTGGTGTAGCTTGTATTTGCGCTGCTGGAGGTCTGGTGTTCACATAAGCAGGCACCAACAGGAAATAAATTAAAATGAAACCTCCTGGTTTTTTAATGCCCGTGAATCTTAGACAAGCCCTCACAGCTGACAGTGGATTTGGAATGACTGGAATCTGGCATGGGCTCAGCAGAGAATGAAATTTAGCTTAGATGAAGATGATGTGCTTTTCATTGAAGGATAAGATCTCATGTCAGAGCAATGGATTCAGAAAGACCTCAACAAATTGTGGGACAACCAAAAGAAATCTCATGAGGTTCAATACAGAGAAGTGCAAAGTCCTGCAGTTAGAATAGAATAATCCCATGCACCGCTTACAGGCTTGGGGCCCACCCCTGGCTAACTCATTTGAACTCTTGAATGTTTTGCACAAGGAAAGTCAAGCCGTTCCAAAGAGGCATGGTAAAATTAAAAGCAGGATGGAAGTCATGTGTGACATTTATCCTAGAAACCCTTCATCTTTTGGTTGTATAGTGCAGCTTTAATATAGGCTATCAGTCAGATCCCCTTAGAAATTCCCAGAGCAAATTCCCTTAGGTTTGGAAATGGCCCTTAACAGAACTGATATATGCTTTGCAGCTCATATAAGCCATCGGTCTGAAAATCTTAGGTCACAATGCCTCCTTAGGAGACAAAAAAAAAAAGAAAGAAGAGGATTCTTTTGCAACAGTGCTTGCAAAACTCTTCTGTTTCCAGTGACCCAGCTCCCTTTTCCCTATCCCAGAGACCAGAAGAATTGTTTTTCTAGGATTTGATTTCAAACAGAATTGAGAAATGCTCAGATTTAACCCTCTGCTTGAACTCCATATCCTCTTGGGTTCCCTGCCTTATAAACTGTTAATTCCATTTAAAGTCTATTCTCCCACTTCCCTCGATTCTTCTACCTCCCACTTTCAGGGGGTGAAATTCATGAGTTTTCATTATGACTAGCAGACTTGATATGTTGGACTATAAAGAAATGTTAACAGGGACCCTGTTAATAGGTTTGTATGTTTTCTGGTGAGAGTCAGAGAGACAGTTTATGTTCCTGCTTACTTCGGTGACCCTGTGAACCCAGTGAAATATGTATCATATTACAGCTGGTTTTGGTCATTATATCTCATTAACTTAAGTAGTTCTGCTAGAATGAGATCATAACTGGAATTTAATGAATGTGTTCTTTCCATCCTTTTGGGTCTTTCCATAGACTGACCTTATCCCAAGACTTCTCTCCTTTCCCTGTTTCAACATGTGGTATAGTGCTAACAGAAAGAGTGGACAGAGAAACCCCTAGTGAAGTTTGCTTCCACAGATGCATGAGCGGGAGACTTGACGAGACAATCTTTGTCTCTGATGTTGAGAATTTTTAAGTCTAGCCGCGGGTTTCTCAGTAACAGATCCAGACTGGGGTGGGATTGGATAGGAGTTTTACATGATTATATTTTGGTGCTGCTGTCAACTGCCTTTTGGCATATCAAGCAGGTTTTGCCCCCTGGGTGGCAGAGGCCAAGGCTGTAGCAGCTGGGACCGGGCTCTCTGACACCCAGGACCAGTGTCCCAGTCACCCACCCCTAGTTATGCCACTGGTTTAGCCCCATCTATTTACTGTGTTGAAAGACCCATAAATACTACAGAAATGAAAATGAACAATAAATCATATGGTTTATATTTTTTGTGATTACTTCCTGCTTTTTCGTATAGTATTTCACACACAGGCAAACTGATGGGTGGTAACTCTTGGCAAAACTCCTAAGACCAAGGTCTGGGGGAGGGTTTTTTTTCTGATTTTTCTGTTATTTTACCATCAACAAAAATGGGAGCTGTTGTGAAAATACTAGTACAATTAACAGAATGATTCTGACATTCTCCCAAGAACAACAAATCCATATGACCTCTGTGTTTCTGTCTGTGAGGGAAGGCTTCCAGGTTTGTTGTTTGTTTTTTCTATTTATAATTATAGGCATTACTTTAAAGCTTAACGCCAATGTATCAGGGCCCCTAGAAAAAGAACCTTGAACAAATCAGACTTGCCACTGCCTATCCATCAGCAGCAATAGATGCTTTTTGGAATATCTAATAGGTTCCCTGGGAAGCTCTCAAGTTTTCTGACTCAAAAAATCCTGTTTTTTTCTCACAAGTAGTTATCAGATTGTCGCACACTGATTTCAGTGAACTTGTAGTTGTTCTGCTTTAGTTTGAACCAATCTCTAGAGCTTTGTTGTGGTTCAAATATAGGAAGTATGTTGGAAATAGCAAGCAGTAATCACTGAATATTAAAATGTCACACACAATTCTGAGATAACAAGCCAAGTGCAAGGGGCTGATCGTGCACTGTTGGAGTCCATGGGACTTTTTTCTGCAGGGATAACACTGTTTAAGTGTGTGTAAACAAGTATATCGATACATACCATCCCTATTGTGTATATATGTACGAGTTTCTTATTGTTACATTTCATAGCACATAAAAGATCTTGCTATTCCATTGATGACAGCAGGTCAATGTCACAAAGGAAAGTTGATGAAAAAGTCTTTGCAAAAACCTTTTGAAATCTTTATCCACTGACAGAAGTGCTTTCCATCACTTTCATGTTCTGTGCACTGTTTCTCTTTTCGGTTTGCTCAGAAAAAGTAAAATTAACTAAAGCCTTTTTTTGGTACTGTTTAACTTACTTACTGAAAAATAATGCAATATAAAACAAACGTTCTTTTTTTTTTTCTACTTCTTGCTTTCATTTGACCTGGTTTTGTCTGGTGATGGCTTTGACATCCTCATGTGTCTCTTTTATTCTCTGCTGCATTCAAGGTAAGAACATTATTTATTCTGTCCGGTGCAATACATAGATCTCAGGTCTTTCTCTAGATGTGGAAATAGCATTTGAAATCAGCTTGGAGAAGAGGTCTGTAAGGAGTCAAAATAGTTGGTAGCTAGTAGAAGGGCAAGTATTCAGATTAGGTAGCCAGTTTGATATTTCATCTTCACTAACTATTGACTGTGGGAAGATATGTACCCAGAAGAGAAGACTCTAATACACTTTTTAACTGATTAAAAGGGTTTTTCTTTGGTGGTCCTTTGGAATCTGTTGTCATTTTGCCAGACCATGACAGGTCTTTCTCCTGCTATTGCACATCATCTCTGCTTGCACAGGTCTAGATGCAACTGAACGGAGGCAAATTGAAATGGGGAGGTTGAGCATCCATGGTGAATTTCATCTGTGACTTCTGAGAGACAAATGAGCTCTAGAAAATGTGAAGGTACAGGGACAACTTGGTAACCACCCATCATTGGCTTTGCTTAGGCAGGGCTTAGGGAATTAAGCTTTTATGTATGTTTGTTTATGCTCAAGCCATAGATCCTAATCAAGGTCAGGGTCCTAGTGTGCAAGGCTCCATACAAACACTGGCAAAGATGTTATCCTTACCCTAAAGAGCTCAGAGTGTGTGTAGTAGAGTGGATTCCTTGGCATTGGCATGAACTGCATTTTTGTGCCATTCTCAGGGTTTCCCATGCCGAAAACAGATTTCCTCCAAATGCTCTTTACCAGAGCTCACTCTTCCAGAGAACTTTTAAATGCTTTCCATTCACCTTCCCCAGCTACAGTGTAGAAATTTGGAGATGGTTTGTGGTATGGTATAGGCCAGGCATTTTTTCCCATTTTCAGACAATTATCGTGGTTAATTTAGAACCTGAAATGTAGACAACTTTGCTGAAGATTTTAAAGAAAGAAAAGAGGACTTTATTCCACATTTGTCACTGGCTTGTTACACACCCTAAGTGCTTAGGAAAATAATCTTGCCTGCTCTCCACTCCTCTGGGAGTCGCTTTGGGTCCCTGCCAAAGCCCTGGAGATCCTGTTATTTTCCCATACTTTACTGCTCCCACCCTCGGAGTCCAGTAATATTTACCATAGGGCATGGGCCTTTCACCAGTCCTGCTAAAGTTTGGCTGTATTCCAGAGGGTGACTGGCTGAATGGGTTGGAACTAATAGCCTTGTGCCTCACTCTACAATAGAAGGCTATTTCATGCATTTACATAGTGACAGCGGCGTCACAGAGGACTCGATGAATATAATTAGTAGGAACGAAAAATGTGTGTACTTATTATGTAAAACATGTACATTTAACCCTTGAAGTGGAATAGTCATTGATGCACCCTTGTGGCAGGATGCCAGCACTAGAGGCAGAAATTACAGAAATTGGAAGTGTGTTACAAGAAATTAAGTCAGCTACATTAAGTTTGCTGTGGTTTTTTTCACACCACATTATAGTCTTGAAGCCCTGTTGGAAACCTTTCGTTTTCCATAGAATAGTATGCTTCTAAGTAGGATGGGTACATCTAAGAAAGCTAATTGATAAAAGCCTAGCAAAATGGGCGAAGTGCTGGGGAGGCAGCTTGGAGTTGTACCAAAGTGCATACACTGAGTAAAAGGTTATAATAAACATTGCACAATATGTGGCAACCACTAGAATACACCAGTCTCTGATGTGCTTTGCTATGCCAAAAAAGACTGCAGGGAAAGTTTATGTACCCACTAACTGAAAATGTTAATGTACAAACCTTTGGGCAAGTTACATGATGGTGGATTATCACTGTGGGATGCCCTGAGGTCTGATTCTGCTTCATTGTGCAGAATATGCAACAAAGAGTTTCCCAGTGAGCTTTGGACTATTGTTTTCCATACGAAAGGAAGGAACTTAACCCTCGGGCTGTTGCTGACACTTCTGGATCCCATCCAGAAATGGGTATATAGCAGCAGTCATGGCACTGTGCACAAAAAGAAATTTTAAGGTCTTTTTGAACTGTTGCCACTAGAAAAGCAATAGAAGCATCTGTAACAACTCTGAATATTACACCTGTCATGTGGTAAGTGAACCTCAAAGGCTCTAGTTTTTCCTTCATATCCTGGTGGCCAAAGTGACATTTTATTATCATCAGCATAAGCCTGAATGGATGAAATAGGCCTCATAATAGGAAGAGTTGCAGGAGCTTCCCATTGTTGTTGAGAGACATAGCAGTTCAGTGTGGCTGAGATGTACCTGGCACATCATTTCTTCTTGCTTTGTATGACTTCCTGCTTGTTGACAGAATACTTTGGTCAATGAATATGTATGTGACAGCAGTGAAGAACTTAACAAGGTCTGGCACTACTAAGTATGCTGACAGAGAATATCAAAAAAGGGCTAATCAGCTGAACTAGAATTTAAAAAAGAGAGGAGTGTTTCAACAGTGAGATGAATAGTGAGCTGGGGCACCTGCGTTGACTCCAAGGAAATCCAGTCCACTGTCATTTATTCTTTCAGGCTTCGTCTGGAGTTTCAGTTTATTTACTGATGGATTCCAGATTTTATTAATTTTTATTATTATTTATTCAAAAGCTGCTGCCATTAAACCATGGCTTCCTCACATTTTCTAGGGAACACTTCTGCACGTAACAGTTTAGTTTCATTCGGTGACTCACACTCGTGCTGTGATTCTGTCCCAGACTGTTCTCCAGCAGCCTGCTTCCAAAAAGGACTGCAAAAACCGTCTTTCTTCACCCTTGTAAGAATGTGGCAGTCCAGGGATTATCCGCTATCCCCAGATAGTCTTCCTGGAGCAGGCAGGTCCAGAGAAAAGTCTGAGGTGCCACTGACTTGTGGCTGTAACACCTGGCTTCTCTGAGGAGAAACCAAATGCTACCAAACTAGGACCTGATTAGACACAAGGCTCAATAATCCTTTAACTAGAAATCCTGGATCACAAGAGGTACAGTTCCATCTCCCACACTGCTGTCAATGCACATGTCTCTTCCCCAGCTCATAGTCACCAACACCGCGCTACACCCTCTTCTGTTATTTCCAATGTCAGAATCTGACATTTGATCTAACCATCAGGAGTGGTGTCCCAACCAGAGTTGAGCACATCCTTGAGATCACAGGTGTGGAGAACAGCATACCAGAGGATATGGGGAGACCACGTAGTATCTGGCTGGTCCTTGGAACTGAAAACAACGTATAACAACATGCTACATGCCTTGTGCTGTGTGAGCCATGCAAGTGGTGTGTGTGTATCTTTGCTGCTGTGAATATCGCCCCTTGTTAGTTACTACAGTTGGTTTCGACAGCTCACCTCCCCCAACATCCGCCGTCACTGCAGGCACTTGTGTCTTGCATGCTCAGTTCTCCCGGCTCTCTGAAAGGAAGGGGGAGGAGACAAGTCTTCAGGGAGCTGCTTGCAGCTATTTGACACTCAGCTGTCCCGCCTCTGAAAGTTGGAGCAGGAGTGGACAGAATCCCAATTCTGCTGCTAATATGAAGTTGGTAACCAGGCTCCATCTTGCCCATGGATCCTTGGGACCGTACCCCTTCCTTCCCCTAACTCCAGAAATATGGAGAGTGGCTAGTATAGAAAATAACTGGGCACCTCTGCAACTGCTTGTTACTGTTTAGCCATGCAAGGTGAAATACCAAGGGTTACCTCCAGCACCTTATACTGCACAAAGTAGAGTGCAGTCATTCAGAAAAAGGTAAGGGAGCCCATTCTTTATTGTTCTTTTGCTTGAGGACAGAAATAAGTATTTCTCAACCTTTTATTTTGTGCTACATGCCCCCATGCTCTTGAGGTGAAAGTGAGCAAGGGCTCACACAAGCAGTAGATGCAAAGGGAACCAAGAACTGGAACCTCTGACCTAAAGATCATTCCTCACTTCATTATAAGGCTTCCCTTCTCTTCATCTCTTTCTGTCATCTCTTCTTTAACAGTTTCCTCCATCAGCTTCCCACTTCCAGAGATTCAGAAATCATGAGATTTGGTTTAAAAATTGAGAGTTTTTTTTTTTTTTATTTTGTAGGATTCTTTTTATTGGTGGTCTTAGCTTTAAGCATGCATTCAGATCATGTTGTTATCTTTCTTCTCCATGGCCACGAGAGCCAGAAACTGATTTTTTTAAATGGAAAGCTGAGATTTATAGCCAGTCTCTTGCTTCCAGTAACTGAGCCTTAAGAAAAAATAACCAGTATCATGGCACCCATAACAAAGAATGAAAAAAGCAATATACCTATCACTCTATCTCCTCAATCCTGGCATCCTCCCTGATCTCTCTTCTGAAGAGAAGTGTCCTTCTCAGTCTCTTCAGCAGAAGCACATTGAAGCCTTGAGCAATGTTTCTTGCCTCCTTTCATCTATTTCACCTGCCTAGGAAATGTCTTCCCACCCTGCCAGCCCCATCGTGATCCTAAACTCCATAACTAATGTTTTTTATAAGAAATATATTAGTAGTCTTGTGTTCAACCTGCGTCTCCTGTGGGGTGGAAGTTTCTGTTAGGTTCCCTTTTCTTGGCAGGTGCCACTCAAGACTAAGGGTTTCCTCTCCTCCAACCAGACTGATTTTCAGGTTACACTTACTCCTTTGATAGCCTATTTCATCCCTGCATGATAGATTTTCTGTCAGGGTTGTTTTCCCTGAGCGACAAATAAGGTGAAGGGACTGCCTCCCCAAATGATCTGTTTTTCATAGGTGCCAAACACCTGCCTCTCACACCCCTTTCTTTCTGGGAAACAACTGCACAACCTGGGGAATAAGAAAGGAAGTTTGCCTAGCTGAGGCTGTGTTTTGAGCTAATGGTTCATGTATATTATAGGGACTGGGCTAGTCTGTAGAGGGTCTGAGACAGATATAAGCACTTTGAAAGCATACTTCACAGGGCAGATATAACACACTTAAATAAAAGCGTCAAGATGAGTTGACAGAGACTGCCTGGCTGCTGGCTATAGGAAATTGGCTTCTGTCTAAATTGAAGCGTAGTCTGAGTGGTTAATCCATTTGCAAAATCGCTTCTCCTCTCCCCGCCTTTTTATTTCTTGTGTCAGCTCTGTGTGGAATAGGATTCTCAGGCCAGAATGTCATATGCTTAAGATGTTTATTGTAATATTGCTTTATTTTTGCAGCTCTTGCTGTCTGCAAGGGAGCCCAAGGCAGTTACAAGTTAGGGATGTTTCACTAGATCAGAGTTCAGGATTATTCCAATCTCGGGTCACCATGTCAAGTGCTGCTGTTTTACAACAATAGTTTGAAGGATTTAGCTTTAGTCTCCAATTACCTAGGGAAGGAGCTCAACTCATTCATTTAAAGGTGCATGTTGTAATCATTGTACAGATATAGATATATATAACTTGCAGTGTGACTCAGGAGCAGGAGGAAAGGATATTGGCAAATGTTAAAGCAAGTAGGTCTGTACCTTTCCCCATAATGGGAGGAAAAGGGGCAGGAGACAGTTCATACTCCGCCTCTTTCTTAACCACATAACATCCTGCTCCCTCAGCAAAGCTCCAGCGTTCTCCTGTGCCCCCTCAGTAGTGTGCAAACTGTGACACACTTCTGCACTCTGGCTTCAGTTTCCACTGTGCATATGCCTTTGGTGTACTGCCCCTCCACAAACAAATTTCACCCACACACTTCCTTGCTTGGGCTTTTCTATCCAAAGTGTTCTTGACCCCATTGTCCTCTGGTTTACCACTGCTGCCAGTAGACATTGGAGTCTCTGCCAACATGCATCTTTATGGCAGAGATTGTAATGCGGGGGAGGCAGAGAGACAGGACCAGAGAGGGACAGCTTGTCCTTCTGTCTACAAACTAAGCATGGTATTTCTTCATTGTATATTAAAATCTTTGTAGATAAAAAAGTTTATGTTCAAGAAGCAGAGCTGAAAGGGACCCAAGATATTGTTGTACCCACTTCCAAGGGAAATGGGGAGCCAACTGAACAAAAAGAGTTGGTAATTGCAGAGCCTGGCACTTCAGTAAGTTCACCAAATTCTGTTGGTGGAGTCTCTCTGTTCCCAGAGAGGATGCATCATGGTCTGCTACAGTCTTTGCATTGCTAAGGAAATGATTGAGCTACTGTTGAGGGACGAGAGAGTTGTCTACATCTGTTCCTTGCCCTCTGTGCTGAAATTGCCAATTGTAGTTGTGGTTTTTATGGACATTTATCCTCTGGACTGAGGCGATAAAACTATTTCTGCACAGGCCACTAAACAGTAACAGCTTTCAGTCACTGCTCATCCAGGCTAATTATAAACATTTGACCTAGAGGTGAAAGTCATTGCGTCTCATCGCCAGTCCCATAAGCCATTCTGTTCCCTAATATTGTTTGATTTTACTGTTTCAGCTTGGGGTTCCAAAGTCTCTTACAAAGATGGCCTTCTTGCTGAAATGGCAGTTTTAACACCGACAGTGTGGCATGCCTGTCATGCAGTAGAAACCAATATCCATCTAGTGTTAATACATTAGCAGTCATTAGATGGTAATGATTTTCATTGACTACTGTCCTGTGTCACATTTGAACTTGTGACCTAGAAGTGAAACGCAATGAATCCTATTACCAATCCTAAACAGTCTAGTCACCTATTATTCTGAATAACTTATTATGCCAAAGAGTGCCCTGTTGATCTGGAACGGCCCTTTTTAAAGGTTCTTACTCAGATCATTTCAACTTTCAGAAAAGTCTCATCTGTACTGTTTCTGGGAAGCTGGAGCTGCTTATTGAGTCAGGAGATGCAAGCTTGTTTATCAGTGCTAGTGCTACTCCCAGCCTAAGAATGTGAGACCCAATAAGCAAATCTGGAGCTGTTTCTTAGGTGAGGTCAAGATTGGCCTCTCCAGCTAGGCTTCTTTAGTGTTAATTAGACAAGCAATACAGCCATGTTCTTACGCTTTTCTATGAAGCTGTACGCACACCAGGAAATGCAACTGCTGACCTCTGATACTGATTTTGGGCACATTGCCTGCTTCATCTGCTGTAGCTGTCCTTAGACAAGCCTGTTGATAACTCTTCACTGAACCTTTTCCAGTTTATTCAAAAGATCAGATGATTAGAAAATGTGTTTGAGAGAGAAACTCCAGGTGGTTGATCTGTTTTGCTTAAAGAGATGTTTTAGGTCTGATTTGTTCCCAGCGTATGAGTATTTACATCAGGAACAGAAAGTTCATGATAGAGGGTTCTTTAGTGTAGCAGACACATTCAGGTTAGAAAAACTTTAAACATCTCCAGATTTTTAACAGGAAGGGAACAGGAAGGTCAAGTAGCAATTGGAACAGCTCCCTGGGATGTGGTGGGTTTTAAAATCAAGACTGAATTTCCTTCCTCCCCCCACCCCGCAAGATAAGCCGTAGTTCAACCAAATTAATTCTGGAGCTCCAATGGCATGTGTTATGTAGAAGGTCAGACTAGATGATCACAGTAGTGCCTTCTGGCTTTATAGCTTACAAATCATACTGAGATGGGGATCCTGTTGATGTGAACAGGTTCCTATATAACCTTAGTTTCCCTTGAGCACTGGTCATTATCAGAGATGTACCCTGTCTCTTGTATGATGTCACTGAATTGAAAAGGAATCTGCATGCATTTTCCTTGGCAGAAGGACCTGCTAGTTTCACTTGGTAGAAGTATTTGTCTCCATGCTCAAAAAATAAATATATTTTTATAAACTTTTTGATGGCTGCTATGTCTGTGTATCTCATTTTGCTAATCAGTGACCCCGTTTGTACTAGCAGGAGTATGGGATATTACTGTTAACAACTTTTTCCTGATATCATAATAGCATGACACTAAAAGGAGAAAATGGCTGTTTTGGTATTTAGATAAAGTGTAGAGTAGACTGTTCAGTGGTTTGGTCTGGTTTCCCAGTAAACATCATCTGGAATTAATTGGCGGTTTCATGCCATTTCCTTAGACGCTTAGCTTCCACATGACAAAAACCATCATCAGAACTGGTGGTAAATGTTATCAGAGCTAGTCTCATCAGAAGCCAAGGACCCAAGTAAACATAGTGAACAAGTTTAGGGGTAGGACCGCAGTCCCTTCACCTTATATGTCACTAGGGGAAAACAACCCTGACAGAAAATCTATCATGCAGGGATGAAATAGGCTATCAAAGGAGTAAGTGTAACCTGAAAATCAGTCTGGTTGGAGGAGAGGAAACCCTTAGTCTTGAGTGGCACCTGCCCAAGAAAAGGGAACCTAACAGAAATCTAGGAATAGGATGCACTGGAGGACATGCAGTGTCAGTGCCCTTTAAGGAAGATCCTAATGACACTGATTCTTCTAGACCAGTAGTTCTCGACATTGTTAGACTGCGGACCAGAAGGAACCGCGGACCAACATACTACAGACCGGAACTGACCAGCATACTGTGGACCGGCAGCCAACCCTTTTTTTATACTTGGTAAAAAAAAAAAAAAAGGGTTGTTGGCTGCTAGTCTGCAGTATGCCGGTCACTTCCGGACTTCCAGTATGGTAGCCAACCCACCTGAGGATTGGCAGCTAACTCCTTGTGGTCCAGTACTGGGCGGCAGCCCGGGGGTTGGGAACCTCTATTCTTCCCTACTGCTATTCAAGTGTTAAAATCATCATAATAATGTGATTAGAGGGTCCTAAGTTAGGTTAGAGGACTGAAGTAGCCAGTGTAAAGTCACCAAGAGAGAAGAACCAAAACCCAAAGGTTTTCAAAGGACCTGCTTCCCAGGGAAAATCAGTTAGGCTCTTATTTCATTTTGGCGCTTTTTCTTTTTTTCCTAAATTGACTTTGTGGATGCCACAAAAGCTCTGAGTAGGGTCCCCCTCTACCATCCGTCTACCTCAGCTATGCAGTTTGGCTTGAAGTAAAGGGTTGATCGTGTTTTGAAATGCAAGCAAGGTTTCAGGCAGGCAGCATAATAATGCAAAGCTGTGAGTTACTGCTGCATTACCGGAGCCAAAAAATAGCCAATAGAGGATTATACCAGCAATCTTGGGCTGTAGTTAATGTGCACCATGGTAAGGGTTAAATGAACTGGAAAGCTCATAGAAAGAGCTCATACAGTGCAGTTTTTGTTTATACTGAAATGTTCCCATATGTTTCAGTTAATGCAGAACATAATTGGGTCTGTCTTGGGATGGAGACATTTTTCTTACTCGGCTTATCCATTAATCAGGTGTGGGGGAAAGCCCATTTGACTAGAAATAACTTCCTTTCCATTTTACATAAAAACACACCATTCAAAATCTTCCCCTTAGTGGCCCCCCCCCATCTTTTTTTCTTACCGCAATGAAATAATGTAGTGGGATTCTTTCAAACATGCTGTAGAAATATTCTGCCTTATACTAGCTACCAGTTTATACATACTTTGGTTTGATTAGTTGAGCAGCTCAAAACACACTTGGTTGCTGTTAAATTAGAAACCTTTTTTTAAAAAAAAAGTATTTGCTGCCTCAGAATTAGATATTCTGTTTTCATTTTAGCACCTCAAAGCAACAGTGATGGATTGAGCTTGACATTAATTACCTCTTTCTGCCTTTACTTTTATTATTATTATAGTAAACAAGCTACTGACTTGGGGGAAAGAAAAGTGAGGTGTTTGAGGTCTTGATTTCCTTTTCGTTTGGTAAACTTCCAGTAGTTTAGCTTGCTCTTGGAAATTCATTGTTGGGAGTACCTGTGAGAGACTTGTATTAGTGAGTTGAGGGAGATTTTGGTCACAAGAGGAGAAGTAGTGAAATTAGATTGTTGTTGGATATTTGTGCATTTGTGTGTTTTTTGAAAGCAAAAGAAAGAAAGAAGGGATGTTTGGAAGCAAAATGGAGGCATATACTCTGTGTTGCAATAAAAACAGTAGATTTTTTTGTGGTATGGCAGCACATGTTTTATTCACACACAGATCACTTGATATGGTACAACCATTCACACCACTGGTGCTCAAGCTTTTAGCTTGCAGGCCAGATGACTGAGGTGGGGTAGTCCGTGGTAGGACCAAGTCCTGTGTGCCACAGTTGGCCTCAGGGGCCCGGCACTGCCTCCTCTTATTCCTGCGTGCTGGGATTGGTCCCAGGGCCTGGCCTGCCACTGTCCCCTCCTAGCCCCCCATACTGGGATTGGGCCATGTCCTCCCCACCCAGTCTTGTGCCCTGAGGTCAGGTACTGAATTTAACATGCAGGGCCCAGGTCTCCCCAGGGGCCATGAGGAGCACCACGGGCTGGATCTGGTCTATGGGCTGAGGGTTGAGTACCCCTGGGTTTACTCGATACCAATGGCAGCTGTGGACTTGATTGCCTGTGGGTCTGCTATCCTAGTGTTGGGGAATCCTTTAGTTTCCTAAATTTAGGTAGTAACACTTGTGCCATTCCTCTCCTCCTTCTCTGTTGTTAGTTTAAGGGAGTTTGGCTGACTTTTCCTACAGTCTATCAATCCCTACCTGCTGGTTTGGTCTCCTGGGGCCATTGGTCTCCTGGGGCCATTGGCAGGCCATGTGATTTAGGTCAGCCTTCACTGAGCTTAAGTTTACCTCGGGCGTAGAGTATGCTTAGTGGAACTCCAGGGCCATACATATTCCCACTGCATCTCCATTCTGACCTGCTATGTGCTGTTCGGCCATAGCAGACGATATTAGTATGAAACAGTAGTAGAGAGAGGTAAACTTGGGTCGGTGCATTGTTGTGCTAAGCCCTGTACAAGCATTGATTAAATGTTAGTCTCATGGACTGCTGTCCTCCTTGACTCCATGAACATGCAGTTTGTCAGCTTGTCAAGACTGGCGCCCGTCCTAAGATAAGAGCCCCTGCCACATTCCCAGGAGTGTTCAGTTACATTTCCTTAGTGACTTTCATAAGGAAGCGGAATATAAACTCTAGTTTTCTCATCGTGATCACACCAGTAGTTTGTCAGAGTATTTGAGCTATTCATATTGGGGAATTCACTGGCATTAGTTGACACATTAAAAGCCAGATGCTCTAGTGCCTTATTTCTGAAAAGCTTTTCACTTCCAAAAACAGCGGTTTTCTCACAACCCAGCACCCTCTCCAAACACCCCATTTCAGTACCACACTTCCCTTGTAGTAATTATGGTGCTGGGTTAAGCTAGAAAGAATACTATGTTAGAAGTAAAGTGCTGATCTATTTTGATTGCAAGAAGCACTTTGTCACCTGCCACCCCAGCAAGCACAACTGGGGTTCTGCAAGTCCAATTGTGTTCCTTCTGGCTCGTGCATCATTCCTGTGACAAAGGCTCTGCCAACCGAATTATGTAAAACCCATTGTCTCCAGATGAGGCTGTTGGTTCCACCTGTGCACCACACCATACTGGGACTGAGCAGGTGCCTGTTGGAGCACTGTCAATAATGCACTTGATGATGCACAAGCCAGACTAGAATCCAGCTCATATTCCTGCAGTTGTGGTGACTGTGGTGCTAACAGGAGTAAAAACTGCTAAAAATAGCTTATTTGGAAGTCAGCAGCCATGGCATTGAATGCACCGAGAGCAATTCCAACAAGTAATAAATTGCTGCTTTTACAGAGTCTTTTTTCAGAGTTGAACTGCACTGTAAAGAGTCTAGATCACAGGAAGCTCCCTCTCATGCTGCAAGAACTGCAGCACGGTTATCTTCGCATTTTGTGTCCTGGCTGTTTGTTTCCTGTCATGGGATATAGGATCTTTTTTAATAGTAAATCTTTCCCTTGGCCAGTGTGTGGTATGGCTCTAATCCAGTGGTTTTCAACCTTTTTTCATTTGCGGACCCCGAAGACATTTTGAAAGGAAGATGCAGACTCCTTTGGTAATTTCAAATAGAGGTGCGGGCCCCTTTGAATTGTAAGTGTGGGTATTCACGTATATTGGATGGTTCATAGTTACCTTTTATCTGCAAGCCCCCGGGGGTCCGTGGACCACAGGTTGAAAACCACTGCTCTAATCTCTTCAGGTCACTTTGTAGTTCAGTCCAGTTGTTCCCTGTGTCTAGACCTGAAGTCATCCAAAAATCCAATCACAGAAAAGCAAAAAAAACAGTCAGAAGAGGCATAGTGCAATGGTGTAGGCCAGTGGTACTCAACCTTTTTGACCTGTGGGCTGGATGGGCAGTGCCCAGTCTGTCCGCTGGCCTGTTCTGTGGGCCCAATCCAGCTGTGCAGAGAGGGTGGGTGGGTAGCCTACCCCCAATCCAGCCACAGCGGAGGAGGCTGCATGGCTGAGGCCTAACCCAGCTGCATGGGGGAGGAAGGGAGCATGGCCCAGCCTATTTCCAACCTGGCCATGCAGGAGGAAGAGAGCATCGTCTGGCCCTGACCTGGCTGCATGGGACTTGGAAATTTGACAGTAGGGGTCAGTATTAATTGCCACTGCTCCCCTGCCACCAAATTTCCTGACCCATGGGGAGTCCCGTGGGCTGGATGTTCTGGCTTTGTGGGCTGGGGAATTGAGCATGCCTGGCATAGGCAGTAGAGTGATGAAAGTTGTTTTGCGAAGACTGGGAGGAGAGCAGAGATCTTAGCATTAAAAACCCTTTAGGATGCCTAAAATAGCCCTGGCCTGTGTTTCAGCCAGCAGGAGGCATGATTGCTTGCTAATGAGCACATGCTTCACTGCTGTGACAAAAGTGGTTTTGGCAGGGCACACTACTTGGCAAGTGGATTTGGAGCCAAGAGCACTCTGTGCTCAAATGCCAGCATTTTTAGAGTTAAATGGTGAAGGATCGGTTTAACTCAATGCAGTTTTTTAAGCTGTTCAAATGATTTTTTCAAGGGCCTGACTCATGGTTTTTGAATGCTTGGGGTTGGCAGTTCAGAGCTCTCTTGGCTTTTATAAGCCACAAAAATATAAAATCCACATCAAGTATGTGGGATGTAGCTCTCCTAGGTTGGAAGGCAGACCGAGAGGCTCCAGTGCCTTCATGGTAGGGAAGTGGTCAGAATAAGGTAGCTCAGCTTTATCCTCAAGTTTATATTTTCTACATTTTGTTTCTTAGTAAATCACCAAGAGAATTGCTTAATTCGCTCTACTGGCTGTTGAGTCATTGGGACCCCCAACTGCATCTTGTGAACGGGATGAAATCATCTGTTTGAATCCCAGTTGACAAACGGGGTTCAGAAGGTTGACATGGTGATGATAGCAAATGAGCCATTATTCTAGTGAGGAAACAGTATTTTGTTCCCTAAACAGGTCTCATCAGGATTTCTTTCTGAGCAGTTATTCTTTCAAGGGATTTTGGGCACTCATAGAATTGGTTGTACTATCTGAGCCTTTCACCGTTAAATCACTGGTTCAAATGCAACTCAGGTTATTTCCAAAACTTGATATTATATGTTTAGAGATTAATTGAGATGACTCTGTGAGTTCTTAGCAAACACATACTTCACAAAAAGCAGCATCATGACTGGTGGCTTCACGTGAAGGTCTCTGCTGAAGGGCCCTGGACTGAATCAGTATGGAGTTGAAAACATCTGTTCTATTCTAGAGTGGTACCCCCCAACCTGGGATTGAAATACAAAGGGGGTCTAGAAACATTCACATCATTGCTGCCTGTATTACACTTAGAACACAACCTACATTTAACTATGTATCAAACGCAGAGCCCTTTCCCATCTTTAGGTCTGGAATAGAATCATAGAATCGAAGGACCGGAAGGGACTTTCAAGATCATCAAGTCCAGTCCCCTGCCAAGGGGCAGGAGATTATTGGGCTCAAACAAGCTCAGTGAGGTTCTTATCCAGCCTCCTCTTGAACACCTCCGAAGATGGCTACTGCACCACCTCTGCTGGGAGCGTGTCCCAGATTCTAGTTACCTTTACGGAAAAGAAGTTTTTCCTTGCATCCAGCCTAAATGTTCCCTCTATTAACTTGTGCCCATTGGTCCTTGTCCTCCCAAAGGGTGCCTTTCTGAGGAGTTGCTCCGCTAGATCTTGGCGTTCATCCCTGACATACTTAGGCAGTTATCAAATCACCTCTCAGTCTTCTCTTACTCGGTTTTCTGTTATTTAGACTGAACAGGCCCAGTTCCTGGAGTCCCTCCTCATAAGGCCTATCCTCCAGGCCCCTAATCATACAGGTAAGTGGCCCTTCTCTGTACCCTATCAAGCTTATCCACATCCTTCCTGAAGTGCAGTGTCCAGAACTGGACACACTACTCCAGCTGAGGCCTCACCAATGCCAAATAGAGAGGGAGAAGCACTTCCCTGGATCTACTGGCAACACATCGGCTGATGCATTCCAGAGTTCTGTTTGCCTGCTGGCGAGTTCATCGCACAATTGGCTCATCTTCCAGTCAGTTGTGACCCCAGGTCCCAGTCAGATGCTGTGCCAGCCAGTGGACCACCACCCATCGTGTAGTTAAGGTGAAGGTTCTTCCCACCCAGATGAAGAACCTGGCACTTTTCCCTGATGAATCTCATCTGACTCCATTCAGCCTATAGAACCAGTCTGTCAAGGTCATCCTGGATCCTTTACCCTATTCTCTGATGTGCCTGCATTTCCCCAAGCTTGGTATCATCTCAAACTTAATCATTGAGCTTTCCACCCCCTCATCCAAGTCATTAATAAATGTGTTGAAGATCACAGGTCCAAGCACCAATCTCTGGGGTGAAGACAGCCCTCCAGGATGAGGTCACCCCATCAATTACAAGTCTCTGGGATCAGCCTCTAAGCCTGTTGTCCATCCACCTCACTGTAGACTGGCCTAGACCATTACCCTCCAATTTAACTGAGAGAATTACATGGGACACAGAAATCAAAGGCTTCACTGGAGTCTAAGTAAATTATATCAACCTCATGTCCCTTGTCCAGCTGGTTAGTTACCTAGTCATAAAAGGACACCAGGTTTGTCAACCCTCAACAAAGCTGTGATAGTTGCTTCTTAATACCCCACCAGTTATGAGCTTGTTATTGATGGTCTCCTTAACAATTTTTAAATTTTTTTTTCCAGGACCGAAGTCAGACTGGTCTGTAGTTTCCAGGGTCATCCCCCTTCCCTTTCTTAAAGATAGGTACCACACTGGCCCTCTTCCAGACATCCAGGACCACTCTTGAGTGCCACAGCTCTTCAGACCGCTTCACCAGAGGCCCTGCTATGAGCCAGTTCATTCAGGACTTTTGGAATCAGGTCATCTGGGCCAGCAGACTTGAAAACGTCCAGATGTTCTAAGAGTACCCTCAACTGTTCAGGACTGATTTAATGTGGTCTGTTGCCTTCCCCATATTCACTGGGCTTCTGTAGGAAGCTCCCGTGTAATTTCAGGAATATGAAAATAAGGAGTTCTGCCTTTTTGTGAGGATCAACTGGGCTGCCCCTCTGTATTTAGTAGGGGTCCCACAGTGGAGCTCAATTCTTTTCTTGCTCTCTATGTCCCTGTAGAAGGAGTTTTTGTTGTCCTTTATGTCAGTTGCCAACTGATCTCCATGCCTGCCTCAGCTTTCTGTGTCTCATCTGCTGATCCTGGCAATATAGGTGTACTCCCCTCTGGTTGCTGAACCATTTTTCCATTGCTTATATGCTTCTTTTTTCTTTTTCAATAGTTCTCAAATATCCCTGTTGAGTCAAGTTGGCTCCTTTCCTGCTTTTTGACTATGTGGGAATTGCCTCTTTTTGAGCAGTGAGAATTGCCCTCTTGAGGAAGCACCACTGTTCTTGAACTCCCAAATTGCCCAGTCACTGGTTGCAGAGGCCCTCTCTAACTAGACTCCTGAGTGTGCCAAAGTCTGCCCTTCTGAAGTCTGGGACTTCTGTTCTACTAACTGAATTCCCATGCTTTCAGTAGATAGTGAACCTAATCAGATTGTGATCACTGTTGCCCAGAGTACTTCCAATCCTCAGGTCCCCTACCATGTTCTCCCCTTTGGTCAGCACTAAGTCCATAGTCGCTTTACCCCTAGTTGGCCCTTCCACAGCCTGTCAGGAACAGGTCATCAATAGCTGTCAAGAAATTGGCTGACATGCTGGAGCTGGCCAAATGGTCCTCCCAAAAGATGTCAAGGTAGTTGAAGTCACTCATGACAGTCAGGTGTTTAGTGCTGGCTGGCTCAGTCAGTTTCCTGGAGAATGCCTGATCACTCTCCTCTTCTTGGGAGGGAGGCCTGTAGTAGACTCCCACCATCAGGTCTCCGTCTTCTGGACCCCCTTGTATCTTGATGCAAAGGACCTCCTTGAGATCTCATGAATCATGGATGACCTCGTAAGTCATGAGGTCCCTTCCAACCCTACTTTCCTATGATCCCACAACACTGTTCATGTGATTGTGTTTGATTCCACCTAGATTTGCAAGGTGTTCTTTAAAATAATTTAGAGCACTGTTTGCTCTTGTCCACACCTGTGAGCATGCTCTTTCTGAGAGGGAAAAGAGAAAGAGAACTCATGAATTCCCAATACACAGCACTGGTATTTGGTTGGGTTTTTTTTCAGTCTAGCACTGATGTATGTCTTTGTCAGTCACTGATGATGGCCCCTGATCTGAAGTGGCCTGTTCTAATCTAGTGCCACTTTGAAAAAAAAATATTGCAGTTTATGAAGCACCCTTAAGACTCTAGATGCAACATTTGATTTGTCTTCAGAAGAAGCAGTTGGCTGATGGAGAAACTGATCTGATTCAAAGCCCAGTGAAGTCTTTCTGTTTACTTTGGTAAGCTTTGGCTCATGGCCAGGAAGGATGAAAAAATTGGCAAAACAGTGCAATGAAGTGGTCATGACTTGGGAGTCAGCCAGGCAAGAGAGTTATACTGTAGCAGAAAACCAGAATGCTCTGGAAAATGCACATGCATCATACAATCAGTTTTTGAGGTTTGAGCTGAATAGAACAGGCTTGGCAATAAGGAATCAGAAGGAGTAGGGAGGCAGTTAATATTATTTCTGGAGAAAACATTTGCAATCATTGCATTGCTACAAAGAAATGTTACTTACGTTGAATGTATTAGAAGTGACAGTAACTAGTGAGGTGTTCAGCCTTTAGATCAGAACTTAGTTGAGTTTATTTAAAATACAGACATATTAATCATACTAATTTGAAGTCTTTGTTTTTTATTTTGGAAGAGGAAATAATCTTTTAAATAAGCCCCATAAAACTTTACCCATATAAACAAACAATAAATAGATGAGATTACAGTAGATACAGATCTAAAAATAAACCCTTCAGGCTACAGTATGTGCAGCCTGCCTCACCCCAAATACATAACAAAAGAAAAAATTAATGTTATTAGTTACAGCCAGAATGTATTTTCCTGCATGAACTGTTTTGTAGGGTTTTTTTTAATCCTACCTCTTTAAAACGGAAACCCTTTGTTTTAAAACTGGAATTACCGGCTTTCAACTGGAACTGTTCATCTTCACTCGCCTTCACCATAACTTAAATTGTCAGTGAGCTCAAGGCTGGTGAATCAATGTTCTAGAAAATGTCTCTTAAAGCAGTTTTAATCCTGAGCTCATCTAAAGCTCTTTCCACAATCTTCCTTCCTTCCACCCCCACTGGTTCTGGTTGTGTTGTTCGTTCTGAGTCTTTGTCCCACAATTTCTTTTTAAAAACAAAAAAGCCTTTGTTACCCATTCAGACGTTGACAAGTGAAGGTATATGTTTAGGGAAAGCACATCTTGATTGAGGATAAATACAAGCTGAGATGGTAGGTATCCATTGTCAGGGCTGAACAGTGACTGTTAAACACATGCAGGCAATCCACACTAGTACTGAGAGCTCTCAGCAGAGGGGAAGTAGTTGGTGGAGACCTGCAGGCTCACTGAGGTGTAAAATGGAATATGGTTCATAAATCTGACATCCATCAGGTGTGATGACCAATCTCAAGGGCACATCATGGCAGCCCTTCTGGTTTCCTGATGATGGGGGAAATATAAAGAACAGATCTCTTCCTGTGATGGGATGTGATTTTGGCACATAATGCTCTGTAGGCTCTCTAGGAAATCTTAGCCTTAGAATTGTCTCATTTTAAGACATTGAGGCGAGCTCCTACTCACATGTACACAAAGACTCTCTCGTGTTTTAGACAGAGACCTCCAAGAAGAGCAGATCCTCCCCACCCTCCTACACAGTTTAGTACAAGTTCCCCCGAAAGAAAGCAGCTCCTTTCTTTTCCCTCTTAGACACGCATGTGATATCTTCCAGCTTTGGGCTCCCTCCCTCCTTCAGGTTGGAGGGAGCCATTAGGCCATGGATATTAAATAATATTTGCTTTGTGGCATAATGCATCATGGCTGTCGCCCTTAAAAACCATACTCCTGAGGGAAAGCAGCAACTTCTCCCTGTGTTGGGTGCAAATCTAGCAGCTGTGAGTTAATGCATAATCATAGCCGTATTCCATTGCTGTCTCAGAAATGTCTTTCAGTCCCAAGAAAGCACAGGCCTCAGAGCTGTAACTGCCTTCCCTCCAGTGTGATGTTACTAATCCTCAGAAAGTCTGGGTGTTGCCGCAACCATCCTTCCCCTAGCTCTTTTGTATTCCAGAAGACAAGGCTAGCTACAAAGCAGGGGATGTATCTGCTGCATTAAGCACATAGAGATAACTGGGGGTTTTTTAGACACCGATGGAACAATATAGCATGGACATTCTTTCCCCTGGATGGCATGGGCATGTGCAGGAAGGGACAGCAACAGGAATAACATTGAGAAATATTGATTGTACTACCTGGATGTGTTTGACCTGCTTCTTTGGGTTGGGCTTTGGTGCCATCATGTAATGACTTCATATCCTGCAGTGCCAACACTTCCTGGGGCAGCCCCTTAACATGAAGACACAATGTCACTGCAGCATGAAGGCACGGTACCCTCACGATGCAGCAATTCTGTCACATGATCAATTTCATCCTAACTTCAGTGTTCCATGAAATAAATTGGAGATGCTAAGTAAATTCAGGGCAGGCTTATTTTAGATTCCCATTCAGAAATGCAGTGAAATGCATGCCAAGGGTAAGATTTGGAGCTGTCCGATAAATCTGGCCGTAAGGGATGACTCTCCCTTTTGTAATTGGGGAAAATGAAGTGAGTAGTTGCCAGAATGAGGACTTTGAGATTTTCATGCTCATCATGAAAGAACACTTTTTATTTTTTAGGATAAACCAATGACTACAAAATATTTTCAGAGCTCTGCATTTGGGGTTAGGGTTTGATAGCCAGCATGACTTTAAGGATTCTGCATTCACCCTCCCTTCCCCCCCATGCACTGCTTTTTCTCTCCTGCATTCCACCTGCCCTGAGTTCAATTACTTTCTGACCGAACTTGTGAATATTCCCTTATTCACTGGAGGGGATAGCTGATGAGTCGCATGACAGCCCCTTCTTCCAGTCTCAGCGGGATCTGTCACCATGATAGACTTAGTTGTGGGGACTGAGAGAGTAGCATTCAAACAGGGAGAATGAAGTTTAAAGCAATGAGTTTGATACATGAATTATTCTTGGATTTTTGTTTTTTTAGAAGGGAGTCAGCTGCCTTGTGTTGCTTTTAAAGCAAAATAAACCATTTCAGTTTTTTAGATACAAAGAAAAGTAAGAATTTAGTGGATCTACATCTCCATTGACTTCATGTGAACGAGCAAGACAGGCTGATTATTGTACATGTGCACCAAAGGGTCTTTTCTTGATGTCTGCACATAATACTTTTAATAGAAACAGAGATGTAGATGGCATGTTTGTTTGGGGCTAATAATTGGAGGTGAAAATTGCCATTCTTAGGCAGATAATATCAGATAAATGGCACTTTTGTCACTGATTTGTTGTCTGTTTGACTTGGGCCATCCAGGCTGCAGCGAGAAGAAAAAGTTTGTTTCTGATTCTAGCTGAATGGAGGTCCAGCAAGATGGAGGTGCAGGCTGGAGGGAGGATATGATGGTTCCATGATATACAAGGCTTTATGATGGGTTGTTCATACATAACTCATCTCAGAAAGGAGTCCTGAAATGGCCTTTGTAAAGCTCTTTGTTTGAAATCCTGGGGCATTTGGAGCCATTGGTCTACAAGGGCAGCAGTACTCCTTCAACATCCCTGCTATTGAACAGGGTGATTTTAGAAGAGAAACAGAGTGTGTGAAGGGCAGAGGCACAGTAGGGCAGCTCCATGCTCAGGGTAGCTACAGTGCCGATTTAAAGCAGCGCAGTTGGCCGCCACTACCATGGCCGCTGTTTTAGCATACCCATACCTTCCAGAGGTGGACGCTTGGGGTTCCTGCCCTGGTCCCCTCCCCCCCAGGTATGCTGCTGTTCAGGGGTTGTTAGAGCCGCTCTGTCCATGCAGGAAAAAGGAACATTAAAGCGAGTTCCCCGAATGAGAGCCTAAATGTAACAGATTAAGCCAGCTGTGCAGTTCCTAATGGGAGCATACCTCATGGACCTTGTGAGCAGCCTCAGAACTTGAAAGCTTTGTCTCCACATCTGAGCAGGACTTATTCCTGCATATATGGGCTCCCTCTCATGCCTTCATCAAATGCATGCTCTGAACTACCAAGAGATATTTTAATGGGCTACTTGAGGAAGAAGATGTCTATCTAGGGGAGGCAGGCTTTGAACAACCTTCCCTGTGAGATATAGAGGGGACCAGCAGCATCAGCTTGTATGTATGGAGACAGACTTCAAAGAAGGGCAAATCTGTCTGACCCAGCAATAAACAGACCTTCTCTGGTATCTTTAATCAAGTCTCTTTCTGTCCGGTTGCAGGGAAATAGGCCCCATGATATCATTAAGAGGCAGCGAATGCAGAGAGTCACAGCATCTGCTGTCAATTTAGTGCTGCAGTGCGCTAAGGGGACAGTGTTCCTTTGTACCTACCCTGTTGGACTGAGCCCGCAGGGAAATTCTGGCTCGCTGTTACAGGCTCCTCATTATCTCCACTCTGAATATGAGGCATCATCCTGTAGGTAAGAGGATGTAGTCTGGCCTGAGCCAGCCCTGTATATGAGCAGCCAAGCTTAGTGAAGGGTCCAGGAAGGAGGAGAATTTGGTCTGTGCCATGTGTGTGCTGGGGAGAGGGAAGGAGGGTTGAGAGAGGCACATCTACTTGCATCCCAACTGTCAGGGTTTTAATTCCACCACTCAGCTATTGTACCTGGTTAAAAAAACAAACAGGCATCTGTTTCTTAAGCAGAATCATGCTAACAAGCAGGACAGAAATCTCATGGATAAGACCTAAGTTAAACAGTTTGCATATGGATGAGTCTCTGCTAATGCCTGATAGGCACAGGTAAGATGGGTTTCCATTTGAAAGCAGGCACGTTTGAGCCTCCTGCCTTTCTGTTATAGCAGACATAATGAACTCTTTTTGCAAAGCAGCAGGCTCCAGTACTCACATTTTGACTATGCATTTTCTCTCCTAAACAATGTCTGCTGCCCCTAGAGCCTAATTATCACCTAAGAGATGTTAACAGCCAGATCACTGAAACTTCCAAAAGGTTTTGATCAAATACGAGCAAGATGTAGTTTGTATTTGCTGCCCCCATATTCCAGAAGCAGCTGGTCTCCCGAGGTAGCAGTGTGGACTACGTTAATGAATTTAAATATGCTTCTGTTAGATCTTTTAATCATGAATGTAATTGCATCTGGTAGTCTTTCATTTTTAAATATAGGGTATGTGATTGGATTTTTTTAAATTTGGTGCTGTGGTTCCTTCCTTCAGGGAATTCTCCAGCATAAGGACCTTGCCTTCCTGGACCAGGCCTGGTGAATCCTCATTGATCCTGTGTGTGTTAATTTTCTGTATTGAGAGCCCGCTTTCCATCCATCATAGTCTGTGCCTTGTACTTTGCCCTTTCTTATCTCTGTCTGAAGCGATGCATGTGGTGACACCCAGCTCCAAGTTCTGACCAGGGAGTCTTTTTTTTCCATCTCTGGTTTGGGTACACGCATTTTGTGCCAGCACCGGTGCTTGTCTTTAAGCAGATTGGAAGAACAGGGGCCTAGCAAACATCAGTCCAACTTTCTGCTGACAGAAGCACTAGTTAGGGGAATTTCACCATCTCCGAGTCCCATAGTTGACTTGTCCGATGGTTCTTTCCTCTGCTTGAGTTCATTGAAGCTAAATTGAGTGTCACTTCTGACTTTTGTGGTGTCAGCTATTTCTCAAGTTCCCTCTTTTAACACATAACAGGAACTCCAGACAGTGAACTAAGAGGCTAAAACACTTGTTGGGGAAGATGGGCTATGGAGCTTCTTACTGCAAGATCACCACCTCATGTCCAGCCCAAGTTGGTAATGGCTGAAAACTCACACAAGCTTCAGGGTTTGGTGCCATACATGAAATAATTGATGGCCTCAGCCAGTTAGGACCTAGGAAAAAGGAACTGGTATCAGTGCAAGGCCTATGGATGTATTGTTACTATAGAAATATCCAGTGAGGATTATTTTATGCTTGTGGTAACGGTTTTGGCAATGAAATGAAGTGCTGGCCTAGACTTAAATGGGTTTGCTAGTATAGCTATCCTGATAGGGCAGTATTAAGAAACTTCCCTCCTGTGGACAAAGAGCTTATGCTGGGAAAAGGGTCATAGTTTAAAGCTATTGGAGTAGGCTTATCCCAATGGCTGCACGTTTTTGCCAGTATAACATAGGGCCAGATACTATTCCACCTATTGGACATCAACTGTTTCTACCTGATTCCAAGATGACCCTGAATTTAAGACAACCCCCCCAAAATTAGATTCTATACATGGAAAATGTGTGCATTTTTTATAGTTATCTATGTGTAGAATCTGATTACTGGAGGAGCATCTTAAATGTGTGTCCCCCACCACCATAGCAGGCAGTGGGGGAGGACAGGTGATGAGGAAGGCAGAAAGGGGGCAGGCAGTATTGAGGGGTGGGAGATGGGCAGTAGAGGCAGCAGTGGTGGGGCAGGCAGTGGGGAGCAAGCAGTGGGTAGGTGGAGGGCCAGACAGTGTGGGAGGGGGAGCGGAGATGGCATGGGAGGGAAGAGGGGCAAGGAGGCAGAGGGGAAGGGGAGACAGGCCTGAAGCTGTGGAGGAGAGAGGCAAGGGGACCAGCCTGGAGCTGGAGCCATAGCCAGAGCCACAGCCTGGCTGCGCCCTTTCCACCTTGTACTAAAAACTAAGATGAGGGGCTGTTTTCCCTCTATGTTAAATAAGGGAAAAATGGTCTTTTAAACAAGTGAATATGGTAAGTGGAGTTAAGCATTTAACTGCAATTCTATTCTACCCAGCTCAGGTCCCTGAGTAACTGTTAATAAAAAAGGTAGGCAGGTCTTCCTCCTGCTCACTGTTTTTTGTGTCTTAGTCTTAAGGAAAAAGAGGACAGTGTGATACAAAACTAGATGCCTTAATGGGTTTTCACTAGAGGTGCACTGATGCATCAGTCCCATATTGGATCGGCACCAATGTAGGAAAAATTGATAGCATCAGAAATCAGCTTTTTTTTTTTTGCCTTAAATGGCCAATAATGTGGCTGATAAATATCCTGTGTACATGCACAGCCACAGCATGCACGCAGCCAAGAGCGCAGCCCAGTGGCTTGGAGACCACTTATCAGCTTCTGGCTAGTAAGTCTGTTGTGGGGAAAGGGTGTGGGGAAGGAAGGGGCATGGGGAGCCAGATCAAGGCACCTGCAGTGGGGGAGGGAGTAGAGCAGGGACAGGTGCTGCTCAGCCAAGGGTGGGATGCATGACGGAACCATGAGCAGCTCATGGGGTTGGCGGGTGGCTCCCACTGCTGCATGCACTGTGGGAGGGCATAGGGGGGCATGTGCCCTTGGATCTGTGTTCGGGGCAAAGGCGGTCTGTCACTGCAAGCTGGGGACGGGGGCTGCACCGCACTCTTCCCAGCGGCAGTGTTGGGCTGGGCTATGCTTGGGACAAGCGGTGGCGGTGCAGGGAGAGGAGTTATGTGGGGGGGGTTATAGTGAACTATGGGATGGCTGCAGCCCCGTCTTCTCCGTCCCTGTAACTCCCTCCCAGCACTGCCGCCGCCCACCCCAAGCACAGCCTGGCTCAGTCCCCGCTGGAAAAGGTCTGGCACCGCCCCCACCCCAGCCCACAGCTGCAGCCCGCCCTAACCCCACATACAAATCGGGGGCACATGCCCTCCTGGGGTGCATGCAGGGCAGGAGCAGCCCCCCCCAGCGCATCCCCCAGACAGGCTGCTCACAGCTCCAACCCATGCCCTGCCCCATCCTGGCTGAGCAGTGCCTGCTGCTGCCCCACTCCCTCCCTCACTGTGGGGGCTTTGAACTGTCCCCCCATGCCCCTTCCCCCCCCCAACCTCTTCTCCCACACCAGACTTACCAGCCCAATGCAGGTCTCCAAGCTTCCCAGCTGCATATCAGAATTGGATCAGTATCGGCTGATATGGCTCCTTAAAAATCGGCCATCAGTGTCAGCCCAAAAAATTGTTGCACCCCTAATTTTCACAGACTTGAACAAGGTGGAGTAGAAATGGAGCTCGGCACCCAAGTCCACTTTGATGCCCAATAGGTGGAATAGGATTTGTCTACATTTGGATTTTGGCTGGCACAGTTTAGTTTACATACTCCTTATGCCATCAATATTTCTGTGTTACCATGTACATGAATAGAGACAGATATTCTTGTCACTTTTGGAGGTGATCTTTTCAGGTCACAATTGAACCCAAAGATTTAGGCAAAGGATCTATACAAGTAGAAACACAGGCTCTTGACCAGGGCCCTGAAGTTCCAAAAACTGCAAGATAAGTGGGATTTTTGCATGTGATGTTTCAGCAAGTAGTAAATGCATCCTGTTAATTTGCAAAGGTTAACACTCCTTGAATGTCAGTGCCATGTACTATAAGATTTTACTGGAAGGGAGACTTTGTATGCAAAGGGTTGCTTTGGAAGTATACCCTTGTCCTACTGCAGGACCTTGCCAGCAAAATATGCAGTAACACCAAGAGGGGCTGTGACTGGGTGATCCTGCCTGCTGATCTCTGCTGGATGGCACTCTGTCATTGTTTGCCTCCAGCTGAGACCAAGAGAGGAAATGGAGATGCTCAAAATTGTGGGTGGTTTTTTTTCCCCCTACAGCCAATTAAATTAAATCCCACATGTGACCTCGACTATGTAAGACACATATCAAATCCCATGAGAAGTAAAGTAAATGCACTGTGATAATGAGAGATTCTCTCTCCTGTGCTCTTCACTGAGTGCTGTAATATGCTTTCAGCTACATGAAAAATTCAAAAGAAGTGAAGTGCCATCTAGTGTTCAGTAAACAAAATAGCGAGCTCGATGAATGGCACTTTTGCATTTGCTCTGGAACGCATACCAGAGCTGTGCAGAGCCGTGAGATTTTTGATTTATGGTGTGACACTGGTCAGCTCACACAGCTGTAAAAGCAGGAAAAATAGTCTTTTGTGCACTTGTTCTGGGGGAGGTAGAGAGCTGTCTGCTGTGACTCACTAAGGGGAAATGCTTGGTGGCCATGCAGAATTAACTTTTAAGCACAGGATACAGAGGCACTTAATGGAAAGCTGGTGCAGCCAGATGACCTTTCAGTCAGATTCTGAAAGCACCTGTAGTTCCCATTTAAAGAGCAGGTTAGACTATAATACTTTGAGCATAAAAAGTGAATCTTATTCCAGAGCATGTATTGATTACAAAGTTATTCTTAAAAATCATGTCAGACCTGCTGAAACATACAGCAGCTTCCCCCTAAATAGTAGTTTCTGGAGTGTGCTGAGGAATATCAGTTATTACCCAGTGGAGGAAAAACAAATACGCACTTGCTCTTCCCCTTTATCCCCCCAAATCTGCGGTGTCCCCTGTGTGAAATGTTCACTCATTTCACTATTGGACCTTGAACTCACTCATGTTGGACCCAACATCCAGGTCCTTTATGTGTTTTGAACCTGGTGAGAGGGATTCACCCAGCAGGAAAATTCTGTTGGGCTGTATTTCTCCCTTCTTCTGGATCAGCTAGCCCCCTCCCCAAGTCACCAGGCTCCTTTCTCTACCTAGTTGATGACCACCAATGGGACCTGGGCTTGCCTTTCACTTGCCCCTTCTTGATTTTTGAAGAAGCCAGGTGTTGGCTTCTTTCCACCCCTGCTGTCTCCTGCAATGTTGCCAACTCTGAAATTTTATTTCAGCTCCTGGAGGCAAGTGATGGTGTGAAAAATCTCAGCTTTCATTTTCTTTCTAGCAAGGAACTTTGTAGCCCTCATGCTTGCAGGGAAAATCTTGGAGATGGGAACCTGAAGGTACGGAAGACTACCAGAAAATAAAAACCACGCAAAATATATTTTAAATGATTTTACTTCCTGGTTAACGGTTTTTTGAACACTTTAGGGTGACATGGTTGTCCATGAGCAGAAGACAGAGGACACTTGGCCTCTTTCTCAAAACCTGGGTGGAATTACTGGTGTAGCAGAAAGGAGTTTGGCCTTCCTATCAGGGAGCAGTGTGAGAGGAGTCATCCTGTGCTACAGCAGGTCTGCGCGAAGTCAGAGGTCTGTTGGAAGCGTGGCCAAGATGCAAGCAACTGATAAAGGGTTCAACAATGGAAAGTACTGTGCAGTCTTAATAATAGGTAGCACTGTCTTCTCACCCATAGCATATACCTCCCGAGGAATGCTGCAGGTGGTTCAGAACACTAAGAGAAAGGAGGTCAGGGTCTGTTGAAGTCTGCAGGGCCTGAATCTCATTTAGGGTCAGGTCCCTTTTCAATACTTTGGACACACCATAATAGGCCTTTAGAATGGGCATAAATGTAACCTACTTGCCTTCATGTTATCAAGAGAGGTGCAAAGGAGCCTGTACTTCATCTTGACTGATTTGTCTGGAACCCTTTTGTGGTATAAGGTATTAAACAGCACTGCTTCTTGATCTTCTCGCTTACAGGTTTCATCCTGTAGCAGCTATGGGTGGCAAAGGTTTTGTGGTTAATGTAAATAATTACAAGATTTCAAAGGCAAAGCAGAAGAGTTCAGTTTGCCTCATCTGAGAATCAAGTTTCAATGTCCAAAAAGAGAAAAACGGAGCCTTTTGCCCTTCCCGCTTCAGAAGCCAGGGTTTTGGTGTTTAGTGCTGCTTACTGCGCTTTGAGGACCTGTATACAGGTAAAAGGGCCCAGTCTCCTAAACTACCCATCAAGCACATAACAAGAATAGCTCATGTTACTCAACAATCCTGCCGTGGATTCAGGACTTGTCACAATATAGCTGTAATGTGCCTGTGCAAGGGAGCAAATCCACAGCACTACACCTGTACATATGTACAGGCTGCCCAGCCTGCACTCTGCCCCATTAAGTAGTGGTAGAGAGTAGGTAGAGGTATGAGCCATGCCCGTGCCTCAGCGGATGTCCTCCAAGAGAGGACATTTTCTGTTGTGTAGTGGGCTCCAGCAGACTGTTCTCTGCAGGAAGTCCAGGGAAGACTCTGATTTACACCACTTTCCAGGGGCAGCACAGGTACAGACCACCTCAGGCTAACAGCAGTAACCCAAATATGTCTCACCCACCTGAAGCAGCATCAACAGGGTGAAAAAGAATCCCACCCAGCTTTTGGTGAGGAAGAGTGATGGCAGCAGGGAGGGTGTGCACTGGTGGGAGCCATTGTTTCAAGAATAAAACAAGCTCTATGTCCAGTGCAAGAAGGCTCCCAAAGGAGCCATCCTGTTTGCTCCAAAACAAGGTCATTGCCACAGTCCTTTGGAGGTGGGAAGTGTGCCGCCCAGTCTATTTAGAGCTGTCACAGTTGAGACATGGAAGAGACCCATCCTTGGGGATGAGATCCCTGGCGCAGCCTCTGATGAATGCTTCTGCTGAGGCATCCGGTAGTAGACGCTGTCAGAAACAGGATGCTGGGCCAGATGGGTCACTTGACTGGTTGGGATGGGGCATTCCTTCCTTCCTTCCTAGGATTGTTTAGCTAATGAGTTTTGCAGGCGATGTTAGGCAACTTCCTCAATGTAGTCATTCGCTTACAGAAATTGTTGTTGGCTTGGCTGTTTCTGTGGCAATTTCCACTGGACATGCTGCTTGCCTGCCTGACACTGACAGCAGCTATCTGAGTTTCAGGGAAGTAGAATGCCTTTTGGCATAAAGTAATAGTACCTCATACTATAAGCATGTTCCATATTCCCATATTTTTTAAAAAATTCCCTGAAACATTAACTTCCAGACCCAATCACACTAGAGTATTTTCAGACCCAGGCGAAAGAGGTTGAAACCAGAATTTAAGCTTACTGGTTTCAGATCAGCGATTTGCAAGAAATTAGTAATAATGCCCATAAAGCTTCCAGTTATGTTTGCAGCACGTAATGATATTAGTTACTTTAATAGAATAATAAATAGGTTTGCCTTCATCAATCTGCAGCCCTTCCTGTGTGCCTAGTTCCTGCATAGTTTTCATTTGGGGTTTGTTTTGGGGTGTTACTTGCTTCTACAGTCTTATGAGCAAATTGTAAATACCATTTTTCTCATCTCTAAATGTTGTACCATATCCACAGTACAGTGAAAAACGGGCTTCCTCATGTTGGTAGGAACTCCTGAGGTGTTGTACAATGCATATATCTACAGAAGGACTGTTTTGTTCATGGCCCTCGAGTACCCTACATCCCAAGCAATGGTACTAGGCTGGACTTTTAGACAAATGCTGGTACCACTGCAAGGAAAATTATTCTCTTCCCATTTACGACTTGGACCTGGACATTCCAAGGCTGGTAACATATCTCGCAGCCTTAAAGACAGGGCACTATTACAGGAAGACAGGAATGCTGTGTTGTGCTGAAGACTGATTTCACGCCACCCCCCGTCCCCCCCCCCAGCTAATCCTGCTGTCTACAGCTGCTGTCTAGATCTCACCCCTAAAAGGCATGGAATAAACTTCTGAACATCTGTAACAGCTACATTAAGTGGCATGGTTTATTGTAGAATTATGGATGATGATGGCTGGATTACTAAATTGTAAATCAATCAAAGGCATTCTGACAATATTCTAAACCATGAGAGTGATGCTCAGACAGAAGGAGACTGATTTATTGGACCAACTGGTAACATATCTATCCCCAGTCATTTTTATTTATCATTATTTTGAGACTGTTTGAGCCCTTCATAAAAAGGAATAACAAAATCTGTAATTCTGATAAAAGTTTTGTCGCAGCAAAAACTGATGTAAGCAGAGTGAGAGATTTCAGTGAGAGGAGAGGGCAAATTAACAGCCATATGACCCAGGAACATCCCAGCCCATTGCCATGGCCCTTGTTTAATTATATTTTATAAGCAACTAAAGGAAGCTTTTTCTTCTCTGTTCTTAAGGCTTTATTCTGCTTAAAGCCATAGGACTCTGTAGATTTAAACCACTGGCTCACAGGATTTTGACCACTTAACAAGCAACCCATTTCCATGGAATTAACTGTGCAGACAGGATTTGTTTCAATCTGTGCAGTTGATTCTTTGATCCTGTACTTGCTTAAGTGGGTTCCAGTGCAATTAATTAGAGAAACAGTATTAGGCAGTGGCAACTCAAAACGATCCTACTTGTAAAAGTGATTGATTAGTAGCTCTGCTTTCTTCAGAATCATTTGTTTGCTGTTTGTCAGCACCTGCTGCTCCAAAGTTGGTGAGAGTCACTGAATGGAGAAGAAGGTGCTCTGGGGCTTTTTCTAAGTTTTTAGCTTCCTAATTAGCTCTACCTCATCCATGGGAGTCACTTCTTTGATTCCCTCCCTCCTCCAGTTATTAGGCATCAAAGGTCTGAATTCAGTTCTGGTTGAAGCTAGTAGAATCTCCCATTGATTTTGGGAGCAGAATTGGTCCCCATACAACTGAACAAATAGTTCACAAATCTGAGACATCTCCGTTGTGTCTCCTGACATAAACAGTCTCCTTTCAGGCTCACAGACTAAGTAATGTGTATTTGCACTGAATAGGTAGCAGCTCTACACAATCAGCTGCTCCAGCCCATCTTGTTGCTGCCCTTGATGGCTTGTCAACAACTTAAGATTCTTCATAACAGCACAATTCTTGCCTATTGCCCTTTTTCTAAAGTCTCTCTGCCTGTGGTGTCTATGTGGGTATCGAGAAAAGCTGACCTGCAGTTCAGAAGAGAATAGACCATACAGTATAGCTGGTTTGTCACTGAACAGCACAGTGTCCTTTCACATTGCAGGATTTTCTCTACCTAATTTTTGCATGGATTCATCTTGCATTTTGTTTCTTCTATGTGGCAACATTTTGAGCGTGCATCCTCCTCCTTTCTGAGATTGTACCAGAATCAAATGCAAAAGGCTGTGTAAGCATTAATGTTATTAATTTGATACGTATTTGTCTGACAGTCTTGGAGACTGAAGTCCTGGAGTTCTCTTTCCTCCCACTCCCCTTCCCTCACAAGCAGGTACACCACTGGTGACAACCATGCAGATGCCCCACATTATGCCTCAAACCCAATGGGGAGGGGGATAATGTAGTTCAGCTCTCCTGCAGGGATTGTTGCCTATGATGGCAATGTCTATATCATGGATACTTGTCCACTAAGAACTAAAATACATTTCTTAACTTGTTCCACTCATCAGTGGCCACTGCAAGCTGGTAACTGCTTTCATCTGTTGCTAATTTGGTGAGAATTCAAGTCACTGACAGGGGAATGAGAAGCTCTGTGGTTTTTTTATTACCATGCACCCAAACATATTCAGGGGTTCATTTGTTTTTTAAATGTCTAATGACACACCCTTAAATTATTTGGGCACTAACATGACTGTAATTTGTTCATAAAAGTGCTAATGCCTTCATTTTGTGCCATGCTAAAATTGACAGAAATAAGTCTTTGTTCTACTGCCATTAAGCGAACTTAGTGAAAATATTTTTAGAGAGAATGTAAATTTTTTTTTCTAAAGTTTCCGATCATGATGATAGCGAGGGTAGCACTAAAACTGAAGAATGCAAAGAGTAGGCAAAGATTTGTGTTCCACATTTCCACGGTCTGCCCAATGCCAGCGCTGATGTAATTCTTTTGGTGCTGAAATTTTCCATTGCAATCTGTCAACATTGAGAAGTGCTATTGATTAGCCAATTTAATACAGTCATTTAGGGATTGCACCAAACCTCCAGAGACATTGGGAGGATAATAAAAGGAATGCTCTTGGTATTTGATTTGTAACTTACCGTCATCTTTGGAGCCTTGCTTTAGCAGAGGACACCAGGAGACATTTTCTAAGTGCTTCAGATGGAAAAGGGTTATCCTGATGAAGGACAGCATTTGCTTATAAGCTAGTAACATTAGCTTTTAATGGGTCCAGAGGCTCCAGAGTCTTTTGGACTGGTTCCTTCCCCACCCTACCTACTCTTTCTATTTTATTTTGCTTTATTTTAAACTTTTGGCCAGTACTTATCACACATCTATCAGTTTGAAAAATGAACCAGCAAGTTGCTCCTAAGGCAATTCCTCATGAAATTCTCTCTTGCTCTTTTTCTGAAAATTAACTAGTTTTAGAAATCGAGTTCAACACAAAATCCTGTGCTTATACAGCAAAGGATTTGCATGAAAATGTGAATGTGTTGAAACTATGTATGCAGGTCTTTTCCATGTAGATACATTAATTATATTCTACTAATTGAGTTATAAAGTAGTCATGAGATGCAAGGGAATTCAGAACAGACAAGTACCTAGTGACTTGGACGTTTGTATATTGTTAGCGAGTCTAATCTTGAGCAGTATGTGGAACTGTTTTACCTTCAAAGATATGACACTCAATGACACTGATATTCTTGGCAAACGTGTGCTTGTTTCATATACAGAGCAAACAACTTTTCCAATATCCATTCCTGATTGTTCAGGAGGAATGAGTATTTAGCCATTCCTATCCTAAGGATGCCCAGGCTGATACCACATTCTTCAGCTTTGCTAGCTGTACTGTCTTTTAAAGAAAGGATAGACACCCTTTTGTCCCCCAAACTCCAAAGAAGGCAATGGATCCTGGATGTCAAGGCAAGCTATTATGTTTTCTCCCTCCCTTCCAGCAGAAGGCCACAGGCCCAGCACCTGCTCCTTTCCCCATCGCTCCTGCTCCTCCATTGTCTTTTCAGAGACTTTAGGAGTACAACTGAACAGGAATAAGTATCGCAGAACTGGACTCTGTTTAACCTGAAAGGCAAGGGCCTACAGCGCATGCATGTATGTGTGTGCATGCACGCGTGCACTTTGGAAGCTACAGGTCTGGAGGGCAGGAAAGAAAACAAGAGGAGACTCTAGGATGAAAATAGGGGAGATGGATAGCAGCAAAGGCAGAATTATTCTAGGCTTTAATAGACTATAAAGAGCAAAAAGAGGCACAGGGTTCATAAGAACAGAAGAGTTGCCACCCTAGGTCAGAATGCAGGTTTCTCTAACCCGGTGTTCTGTATTTCTCAGTGGCACAGTATAGGTGCTAAGGGGAGAAATATTTATGCAAGGTATCTCCAGACTGAGATGCCCTCTGTCCCTCTTCCCTTACAACTTCCACCATTTGGAGACCCAGGAAGTCCTCATTTGGAAGTTGCAGCCTTACAATCCTGTTTAACACCCACTGTTGGGCCTATGAATTTGTCTAATCCTCTTCTGAACTTGGTTAAATGATCAACCTGTACAAGGTCTTGTGGCAATGAGTTCCACAAGTTAATCGCATGCTGTCTGAAAATTAACTTCCTTGGGTAGCTTTTAAACTTGCTTCCCAATAATTTCACTGTATGCCCTCTATCTCTGGTATTGTGAAAGGTGCCACATAGTCAATCCCTGTTTTTCTCCAGAGGGATCTTTCACTCTGAGCATTTACCTAAACATACAGATGCATATTTTTCCTACTATCAAGTTTTAAAATGAGCATCTGATTATTCCAAGCTCTTACAAACCTTTCCCTCCGTTTGGTTCAACCAGATGCCCAGTGCAAAACAGCTGTTGGCCCTTTAAAACCAGAGGTTTCATTTGGCCTGGTCCATGTGGAGTTCCCTTCTGCTACTGCCCCTTGAGGAAAGCAACCTGAATTGTACAGCAGCCTTTGCAACCTTGTTCAAAGCCAGAACTGTGTGCCTGTGTATCCCTCCCAAACTCGAATGGGAGCATAGAGGAGAGGCGTGGGTTGAATTGGTGTAGACATGTTTTTAAAGTTTGTTTCTTTTTTCTTTTCAACAATAAACTGCAAGTACTGTTTTGCCACCTTCCTCCTCCTGTCAGCATCTGTTATACTTTCCATAGCATTTGTGAGAAGGAGGGGTTGTGGTCTGCATTTGCGTGCATGCACACACATGCTGCCGTCTCTCTGGCACTCCAGAGTGACTTCTTACATTGTGATGAAGAGCTGTCAGCTTGGACCACAGTGCATTAAAAATACTCCAGACTTTGTGAAACACACAGTGGGGAAAAACACCTGTAGGTATCTGTTCTTCATTTTGTCTGGACATTGCTTAACTGAAGTTAAATTTTTATATGGTATTAGACATTGCTGCTTATTTCAGGGTTTGTATGCAACTGAAATATCCCTGCTATTAAATGTCAGCTTTTCATTCCTTGTAAAATAAGGAAATATAAGTCATTGATACTGATACTAACAAGCAGCTACAGCTGTTTTAAAATTCCAAACATCAGCTCTAAATAATCTAAGATCCATTTCTCCTCTGAAACCCAGTGCTGTTCTATTTCTGCCCTTACTAACTGCTAAGATAATATTGTTGCACCTGCTAGTATAGTTAAAATCGAGTCAGCTCTTCCATTTTTAAATCTGTTTCATCAGGAAGGTTTTACATGTCCATGGCAACTAAACGTGGGCTGAGTAGTGGCATGCAAGGTCACAGCCCAGGGTCTAAATGTGCATCATCAGCTGTACAACTGATACTTTTCCAGGGACCACACCGATCAGCCCATTACCTTCTAAATGAGCTACAATGAAGACCAGGGTCTGATCAAACCTTGTTTAAAGACCATAAAGATTCCACTTCATTCAAAGTAAGTTAGCTTGTGGCCCATGTCAGTAGTGATGAAAAGCTTCATACTTCTGATAGGTGTTCATCAGTCTGAGAGACAGATCCAAAGGTTAGCTCTAGTAAAGAATAAGTTGAATATCACGGTGCCTAACTTCTAAGTGCCTGGCCCCAATGTGGCATCCCAAACCCAGAGTCAGTCAGGCTTCCAGGTTCTCAATACCAAGGAAGAGCTCGGCACCCTAGAGCCAGCGCACCTACAGTTCGCTGTGGAGAAACACTGAGGACAAACAAGTCTGAAATCCATACTCTCTCTCAAGCTTTGGTACCTAAGTCAGGCACCTCTGTCCACTGAGTAGCCAGAGCCTGGTATCCTTAGCTTCTTACAGCAGGCACCTACAACTGTTCTTTCAAAGTACAGTACTGAGCAGAGCAAGCACTTCCTTTCTAAAACTGGGGAGGGAGGGGTACCCGTGTTGGCAGAAGTTCTTGCAGTAAGCCCCAGTGAGGCTGATTGGCCAGCTGGGGTATGTTGGGCTGGTTGTACCTGTATACCACTTGATTGGCTTGGGAATGGCAGCAGGATCCTTGTTTAAGTGCATCTGTGGTATCTGACTGAGCTGCTCAATGCTCATGCTCCTGTGTTGCTGCTTCTACCACCGCTGCCACCTGAACCCCTAGTACCTGACTTCTGGTTTCAGATCTTAGCCATGTCTGACTTCTGACCCCCAGCTCAGACCTGTTGCTTTTAACGAGGGTTTCAAGCATTGGACTGGACCACCTGCACCATGGTGGTATTAAAGTTTGAGTAGTCTCTGGTTAGTTGCTATAGGAGTCCCTAAATAAGAGGCCTTGTACTTTTCTTAGCCAATCAGGCAGTGTATAGATTTAGATGACCTGACATCCCAGCTAGCTAAATCAGGATTCACAGGACTTACTGTTAGGGTTCTTGACATATGCCATCCTTTTACATAATCCTGTAGCACAGCAGTCAGCAACCTATAGCTTGAAGGCCAGATCTGGCCCACCAAGCCCTTCTGTCCAGCCCATGAACCTAGGACATTAGTAGCAAGTCAGCAGTGCCATGGATGGGGGAGCAGTGGAGGCTGGGTTGGTAGCAGCTGCCCAGGTTGGAACCTAGTCTATTATTTCAGCCACTCCTAAAAGATTGCTGCCCCCTTTCGGTGGTTAGAGAACTCACAGTGGAAATGGGAGACCTGGGTTTAAATTCACTTTTCTCACCTCCTAGGAAAGTGCCTTGACTGCAAGACTGCAGGCAGAATGTATCCTTCATCTCTTCTGCTGAATCACTATGCAGTTATGAATGCAAGATTAATAGGGCTAGAGAAGAAATGCATTCAAAAGAGGAAGAATGACTCTACATCCTAGTAGTTAGGGCATTTTTCCAAAAGGAGGGACTCCGGGATTATGGCCCCTGGTCCCAGCAGTCTCCTTTCCAGCAAAGCGCTCTGATCAGGAGGGTACAATGTGATGTTCCTTGTGCCTGCACATCCAAACACATTGGCTTTCTTGGGCTCCATAAGTCTTCCATGAGAAAGTTGCACAGTTGCCCAGAGTTAACAGGAAGGATGGAGAGTGCCCTGGCATGGCTCTTCTATAGCCTGATGGAAGATGGGAGAAGTGAGTTTGAATCCCTGAGGCTGAGGTCTTCTTTCCCATGAGAGCACTTGAACCACTAGGCTGTTGCATAGAAGAGCTGGGCACTCTCCCCTTCTCTTTTCCTTCTGCTTTAAAAGAAAGAAGTTGCAACTGCATGTTGTTAGCTGTAGTCATCCTCAGGGCATGCAGACCAAATTTGGCCACCTGGGAAGTCAGACAGAACAGCGCCCAGTTCCTAGATCCTGATTGGGTTAAGGCAGGAAGTCGGTACTGAGCTGCTCTCACTGCTGCAGTTCTGGCCATGGCCAGAGGCAGAACTGTAGATACCTAGTGAGCTTTCAGGTTAACCAAGCATATGCCTATGGAATTAAAATGGCTACTCAGTAGGGCTTTTGCAGCACCATATTGGGTCTAGGCATCTCAAGCTGTAGATTGTGTCCCTCAGTGGGAGGAAGGCACCTAAATACTTCTTCAGATTTGGTCCTGTCTCTCTCACCTCAGGGTAATCCCACTCAAGTAAAGCACAAAACTCCCTGGCAGAGGGGTTTGTTGCAAGAGGGAGGCTTGCATAACTACTATGTACACGGAACCTGTTCTGTGGCTAAATCAGTTACTGATCTCCAGGGTCTTCCCAGACTCTAAAATTCACCTTTCAAAATGTTACTTGGTGGGGTGGAAAATCTCCTTGTTCTTAAATTGCATTGAAACAGTAGGCTGCAAAAAAGTCACTGAAACAGAATCCTCCCCCAGCTTGCCCTCCTTACCAGGTGATGGGGAGCTGCCAGCTCATGACTGCTGTGTCTCGGGCAGGTGGGACTCATTAGCCTGCATAGTAAAGGTAGCAGAAGTGAGAGAAGCCTTCTGGAAGAGGCAGCTAGGAATCACTGGAACAAAGTGAAGGCAGGAATGGGTAGAACAAGGTTCTGAGTGGACCCTTTTGGTGAAAAAACCAAGCTCAACAAGGGGGTGATGTCTACATTTTATAAGTGGGGAATAAGTTGGAAAGCAGGGAGCTGGGTTCCTCTTCCTTCACCTCTCAATTTTGTGCATGAAAAATAAGGAATGTCTAACTTCAGAGTCATTCCTGAAACAGCGCCATTCAACCCAGGGCTAGTCCATACCAGTATCTGTACACAAGTATGGAGGCTGCTCTGATGTGCTGTAATTGCAGCACGTCGGAGCAAACTTGATTAATCGAGTCTGCTGGCTTGTGGTAATGACTGTGCTCCGGCAGCCTCCCATGTCTCGTGTATCAGTGTCCTTGCACTTAAAAATAGTGGTGGGGGCACTTGAATTAAAGCTCATTGAACAAGCTTCAAGCACCCCCACCACCATGTTTAAGTGCAGGGACATGAGATACTGCAGCATTTTAGAGTGGCTCTCGCAGCAGCTGTAATTAAAGTTCCTCCCACTCCCGGAGCATGTGTAAAAGTGCCCTAAGAGTTTGTTTTCTTCCCTTATTTTGAAAGAAAAATATGGAAAAATGACTATGGTATTAGAACATTGTTTTCCACCTCCAGCTTCCCCCAACTCTTAATTGGCACCAAAGACTTCTGGCTTTTGGTGCACCCATGAGCACCTACTGTTGTGTACAGTGTAATAGGACTGCAAGAAGCATCTGAGACAGTGACCTGCAAGATAAGCAGAGCATACATGATGATTCTGAATATGTGGCATCATACACAATGCAATCTTATAAAAATTAAACACCCAAGAGTACAATCCTCAGGCAAAACGTTCTGCCATGCAAAATGAATGCAGCTAGCAACACATATATTCACTTGCCAGGCAGATATCCTGGACTACAGGAAAAATAATAAAGCTATAAGTATGCATTTTACATGAGCTTTGGACAGAATATTGGCCTTACTGCTGAATTTCCTGACTTTGTTGGTTTGTATTATAATCTTTCTTGACGGGTAGGGGTATGGTTCTTTGACTGACTTTAAAGGGCTGAGGAGTTTATTGTGTGTGAACTGCAGGAAGAGTCTAAATGAACACCATGTGAGAGGAAATAGACAGAGGAAAATTAGACCTATTTGCTACCAAAGGAAGTCATCATTATAGATATATTAAATTACAGTCTCTAACAGAGGGACCGTGTTGTTAGACAAGAAGTCTGATTGTAAAAGAAAAAGTACAAATTGAACTAGGTGGAGCTGGAGAGTGAGGGAGCCATCCCAAGATATTAAAATAGATGGGCAGAGATTCCATTTCATGTTGTTAAATAAATTATAAAGCACTCAGGAACTTTCATTGAACCGAGTGCTTTGATTGGCGAAACGGAGCATGTTCTTCAGTTAAATGCTTTCCACAACAACAGACAGTGCCATTACAACTCTACAGGGAAGGGCAGAATACAGCTGAAATCATTATTTTTTAAAAGTTGCCTCTGGTATCAACTTATAATAAACGTATAAACCACTTAAAGAGTCCACTCTGTTTGAATTGCCTGCTGCCTCATTCTCAGCTTAGGCATCATGACAGAAACACCACCACTTACCTTCACTTAGCAGTATTGTAACTTCATTGCTTGAATGGTTCATTACGGGAGACTGTCTGTTTTCAGTGGAGTTAAATTTGCAAATAGAAAATGAGAGTTGCATAATTATCATCTTAATTGCCCTTGGGAGGTGGAAGTTTAAATGTGTGCAGTAGAGATTGAGATGTGCCTCTCCCTCCTCCACCTATTAATGCTTTTGGGGTTTTTTGCAAGGTAAACAGGAGGGCAGCCAAAACTTGTTTCTAGCTCAGGTACTTTTTTGTTTGACTGATGGAAGTCAGGCTCACCAATAGGTTTAGTCTTGTATTGTTTACAGTAAGAACTGATTAACATTATGGATTGAAGAACCACCATAAAAGACGTTAGCTGAAGTAAGGATATATACAACACATGGACTTGGCTTACAGAAGTGCCTTGTACCAAGCCCCATCTTCCACACTACAGCAGGATTTCATTGAACTCAAAGAGCCCTTCCTGTTCTATAAGCAGGCAGACCCTTCTCTCTTCCATTGACTCATGAGGGCCAAGGTGGAACAGAGCCGTTCTTTGTTTTGTATTCTGTTTTGTTTTTTAAAAGTAGTGGAGAAGTTGTAGCCTTAAGGCAGGTGCCATGATAGATTGGGGTTACTTGGTTGATGTAGACCTAAGTAGCTTCCTTTCCCAGAAAGCAAGATGAAGCACTTAAGAGTAGAAGCACCTATCATTAACTTGATGTTTATTTGGCAGAGATCCGCTGAAGGAGATGAGGAGGCCTTGCAGGAGTCTGGTTTTAGCACACAGCCCATTTCCTCTGAGGCCTCCTGAATATAAAAGAAGAACCAATAGAAAAAATACCCAGGGGCTTTCAGCTAGGAGTGGAAAATGGTTCATTTCAATGGTGAATAGAGAGTTGCATTGAAGAAGGGCAATGCAAATGTTTGACTGAAATAAAATTAGCTGCTTACAGCACTTGTTAACAACCAGCAGTGAGAAGAAAGAGGTGTTACTGAAGGGGATGGGGAATAAAAATAAAATGAAGAAAAAGATCTAGGATCCCCCGTAGAAGCGATTCCTCAGTTACAGCAAGTCCTAGTGGCTGATAAATAGCAAGAGAAGAAGGAATGTGTCTTAATCAGAGAGGGTTTTTTTCACTTTCCATTAATGAGAAACATGCGAAGACCAGACCAAGGAATTAGTCGATTTTTTTATTTGTATGATAGTGACACATGGAGGTCCCTGCTGAGGTCAGCTCCATTACCTGTACCCATAGTAAGAGTACACCGCAGCTCTGATCAAAGAAAGCTCTGTCTCCACTACACGCATGAAAGACAGGACAGGCTTGCCCAAGAAGTCTATACTAGACCTGGACTTAAAGCCAATTGTCCACTCCTAGGTTCAGCATTTGAATGACAAAATCATCCGTCTTGTCTGACGGTGCAGTTTGAGAAAAGAAAAATGGTTAAAACACCTATAAATCTATTTTGCTTTCCTAAACCCATTGTCGGTGCCTCTTTTTCCATGACACAGTAGCACAGCTTGTGCACAGATCAGGCTGAGGTAGTGCTGAAGTTAGATTTCCCTGGGGAGTTAGGCCTAGCAAGGAGCAGAGGAGAAAGGAAACGTGCAACTGTGACTCCAGCACTGTAGGGTCCTGTGACCCTTGAAGGATGTAAGAAAGGGAGGTCTTCAGCGCACTGCATTCTGCCTGGACAGAAGTAGAAAGGAGGTATTTATTTGTTCCATTTTCTTACTTTGGCTGTTAGCTTCAGGAAGGTAAGCAAGAGCTGGATTTGCACCACCAAAACGAAATCATGTTTTATGAGACAGTGTTGAGTGGAACCGTCTGGGTTGGGAGAAGACCACACTTCGAAAATGAGCCTGTAGCAGTACTCAAGTAGCTGTTTAGGACACAATGCTGAAAGTAAGGGGTGCTTCCCAGCTGCATGTATTTTAGGGCCTTATTTTATCTCTGATGACAAAAGAGAAATTACTAGTCATGTGTTGCCTCATAAATTTCAAACTGCTGCTGACAGGTGGCATTACCTGTTTTCAGCCACACTGAAACAAGGGCCCTGCCCTGACTTTCTTATGCAGAGCTAGCTTGCTAAAGCTTGCTAGGCTGGATAAAGGCTAGTACAGTGCAGCTACAAGGTTCATTCTTTTTTATAATCCTCAAATATCATATTTAAGAATGGAATATCTTTGGCCAAAGTGTTCCATCTGGGTACTGTTGAGTTAGGCACTTAAATCCATTGCTCTTCTCTTTACATGAGCCCCCTCTAGTCCACTGAGGGTCACTTCATTGATTTTATCAAGCGCTGTCTGTACTCTCTGCTTCTGAACATCAGGCCACTTGTTTAAATTGTTAAGTGCAGATTTGGGTGAATAATTTCAGGCACATTCAGTCAGTTTTCAAACTCTTGTGGGTCTAAATTTAGGTATCTGTGTGCATATTTAGATGCCTAATTTTCAGAGTAGCTGAGACCCCGCAGCAGCCATTGGAACTAATGGGAAAACAGGTCCTTGGCCCTTTTTGCAATTTAAGTGATTTATGCAGGTTCCTTAATAATAGGAAATAAGTACCTGAAAATGTTGATATGTACTTATAATTCTCCGATCTATCATGTTTCCACACTTAGCAACCAGCTTCCCCTCCTTGAGCTGGAGTAATTGCTCCTTTTCTCTTAGACAGTGTTAGGAAGCAGCCCTCAGGTGTTCCACGTATTTTTGTTTCCTGTACCTCCCATATACTAAATGCAGCCTCAGAAAGCAAAACAGCTTTTTGTAAAATATTTGCTAGTATTACATCTCAAATGCTTTTGCAGTCATAAGATGGAGAAAGAAATGCTTGTTTGCAGTCATGAGTTTGCATGTTTGCAGTCATGATACAGAGCAAGGTATGCTTCCTTTTAATCCTTTCTCTTGTGTCTTAACTGCAGCTTCTGTTCTGCGCCATCAAGCAGTGGAGCATGCTGAAATGCCAGCTTTTTTTGTTCTAGTCATGGAACATCAGCATTGCTTTGAAGGGGTGGTCCTGCAATGTGTTTGCTGCATATACTACATCTGTTTACTGACTGACTTACATTGCAGGAGGGTTGGTCTTGTGGTTAAGATACTGGGGCAGGCATCAGTACTTTACTCTGCCCCAGACTCCCTGTGTGACTTTATCCAAGCTACCATGCATCAATTTCCTATCTGTAACATAAGGAACTTTAACACCGCCTTTTTCCTACCGTTATCACCTTTGACTGCTCCCTCTTCAGGGCAGGAACCATCTTATACCTTGTCTTTGTACAGTGCCTACAAATGAATCCCCATCACAATCTGAAGCTTCTGAGCACTACCACACTCCACATAATAATATATAGCTTTAAACCTGCTTCAGGAAAAACTGCAACCTTCAGATTCCATTGGTGGACATAAAATTTTAAAAAGTCCACCACAGTTCACAAGTCAAAAAAAAAAAGAGTCAGCAATGTTTAACATCAGTGTCTGTCACTTGAACATCTGGCATCCATCACTGCTTTCCTGTTCCTTCCACTGTCATATTTTATCCTCATCTGTTAGAGGTTTCTTAGCACTGTTTGTATAAATCATAGCTGCATCCAGTCAGGGGAGATGAATCATTATTATGGGCTGCAATGTAAATGAAAGAAAAAGAAACTTAAGGGAGGTTTTTCCCCTGTCATTCTACAAGCGTTGTTTTACTAGACAGCACTATGCTTCTGGCATGGTGAGAGCTGGACAATCTTGCATGAACCACAGTTGTCATCCATACCAGGTCTGCTTGTGAAAACTGAAAGTGGAAGAGCAGTTGGTCCCACCCAGCATATGGTGAAGTTGGTGGAAAGACCCATGCTGAGTGCTTGGGGTTTGGGATCGGGCCATTGGTGAATTAGCAGTCAAGTGGAAAGGGAAGGGTTCCTTCAAATCAGATTTCCTGGGCACTAGCTTTGGTGCATTTTTTTTAAATTAAATCACTCAGGCTTTTGCACTGAAATTGGTGACTGCAAGGGAACAACATTAGGAAAATATGGGCTGTGCTAATATTAGCCAGAATGGGTTTTTTTGAATCTGCATTTTTATTTTCTCTAAAATTCCTCAGAACCCCCTCCAGGGCATATCGCATGTATTTCTTGTTATCCTAACCCTGCAGCAGCACAGAGCCACGTTCTGCGGATGTCAGCTCAGAAGGAAACAGTTCTGGTCCTGTAGTCGCGCTGAACCCTTCTTGAAGGGCAGGACCCCAAGTAACTCCAATTGGTGCTTTGTGCCAATGAAGTCTCTAGCAGCCCTGCAGAGATGAGATGACGTCATCTAGCCTGAGGGGCCTGGAGCACATCAGTGGATCCTATCTACTTAAGTGACTTAAAAGGCCATTTATTTATCCCAAAGTACTGTTCCTGTGACCAATTAACATCATGAAAATTGACTGCAGTGAGCCCTAGGTCAAGGCCTAGTTGAACAAAACTGCTGTTAGGCTGCACCAGTGGTGTTCAACCTTTTGGCCCTGTGGGCTAAATGAGGAGTATGAGGCTAGTCTCCCCCTGCCCCCACACACCAGGATTGGGCCTCATTCTATCTCTGCTTGGTCCCACATTTGGGGATCAGGCTCTGGGGCCCCATGCCACCTCTGCCCAGGCCTGTGTGCAGCAATCAGGCACCAGGAGCCCCACATTGCCTCTACCTGGCCCTGTGTGCAGTTATGTGGCCCTAGGGCCCCACACTGCTTCCACATGCAGGGAATGGGCTCCGGGGGCCCAACGTTGCTCCTGCACACTGGGATCAAGCCCCTTGTTGCTCTGTGTGCCCAGCCTAGCATGTAGGGCCACAGCCCATGGGGTTCCCCACAAACCCATGAGGAGCCCCCGAGACTGGATGACAAGGTGCTGAGAGCTGGTATGCAGGCTGGGGGTTGAGCACCCCTGGGCTTCACCTTTCTCATCTGAGTCACAAAACCTTTGGGTAGCCAAGCACACCATGGCCTGAGGCTTCAGTGACTCTCTGCTCACCACAGATGCAGCACACATGGTTTGGGCTGCCATTTTTTACATTATTGCACTACAGTGTGCTCAGAGCACAGACTTTTTTATTGCTCTTGATTGTCTTACCTCCGAGGCCACCTATGCTGTGTTTTGAATAGTGGATTTTGGTTAGGTTTTGCTTGAATTCGTACGGATTGGCAGCAGTGAGGCTGAGCTGCTGCTCACGGCTGGTAGACTCACTCTCCATCTGCCTCCCCGTTCTATTTTAAAGGAGGTTTCTGGGCTGTGCCTCGCTTCTCAATGTGGACACCTGTGTTCCAGCTTGGTCGCAAGATCAAAGGAGTGGTAGGCTGCCCACTCAACAGGTGCACAAACTGAAAGCGATAGGCTCCGCTTATAAATAGACCTGCTCTTGGCCTGTGGCACAGAACAAGCCCTGGCTGACTGCAGGTGCACGGTAGTGTGAAAGGCCAGTCAACCCCTAAAGCCAGAGCCGCTCCATAAAGTTGGCAGATCAGTTGAATTCTGATGATTTGTTTCGACATGGCATTCTGTTGCTGGAAAGCGATATCCCAGAGAGACAGTGAGTTATGACTTGGCATGCCTGAAATGGAAACGAATGAGTACCAGGCAGAGACATGTAGCCCCAGCGTGGCTTAAATTACCTCACATTACAGATTCTAGGAAGAAAATAATCAGCAGTAAATGAAACAAATGCTGAGTTGCTAACTTGCTGTCCTCTTTGATGCGTGTCCTAGGCCTTACTTGTTAGGTGACTGTGCTTGTTGCATGCCGAGTATTTATTTCTTCTTCTTCTTCTTCTTCTAGAAAATTTTACTACATCACATTGCTGAGAGACCCTGTGTCCCGTTACCTCAGCGAATGGCGACACGTCCAGAGAGGAGCTACGTGGAAGACTTCCTTGCACATGTGCGATGGTCGGACACCGACCCCTGAAGAGCTGCCGTCATGCTATGAAGGCACAGACTGGTCAGGGTGTACGCTGCAGGAGTTCATGGATTGCCCATATAACTTGGCCAACAACCGCCAGGTGAGGATGTTGGCTGACTTGAGCTTGGTGGGCTGCTACAACATGTCATTCATCCCTGAGAACAAGCGAGCACAGATCCTGCTAGAGAGTGCAAAGAAGAACCTGAAAGACATGGCTTTTTTTGGCCTGACAGAGTTCCAGAGGAAGACTCAGTACCTGTTTGAGAGAACTTTTAATCTGAAATTCATCAGGCCCTTCATGCAGTACAACAGCACAAGGGCAGGTGGGGTGGAAGTGGACAACAACACCATCCGGAGGATTGAGGAGCTTAATGACTTGGACATGCAGCTCTATGACTATGCAAAGGACCTCTTCCAACAGCGCTATCAGTATAAGCGGCAGCTGGAGAGGATGGAGCAAAGGATAAAGAATCGGGAAGAGAGGCTTCTTCACCGATCCAATGAAGCACTTCCCAAGGAAGAGACAGAAGAGCAAGGACGCTTGCCCACTGAGGACTACATGAGCCATATTATAGAGAAGTGGTAGCGTAGGCAGACTTTTGTACTGATAAGATTCTAGGGTTTCCATTACATAAGATCGTGGAAGTAAAAATATGAAAACCAACACAAAAAAGTCTTTTATTTAAGTGAGCCTGTAAAACAGAAGGTAGAATGCTTCTTTGAACAAAGGGTCTTTTTACTGTTTCTTACAAGACCATTGAGATTCTTAAAAAAATAAATAAATACATAAAAAATAAAAAGGTCAACATTATAACTCAGACTTAGAAATGCACACTTGCAGCTACCCGCTTTGAAGGCCAAATACAACATAATGTTTCTTGTCCTCCCAAATTAAAAAAGAATAGTTGACAGATGTAGGATTCCCCCGCTTCCCCGTGTTTCCCCTCAGTACAAAGACATCTGTATAATTTAAAAACAAAACAACAAAATGAAGTTTTTTCTTTTGTGGTTTTTTTGGAGGGTGGAAGAGGGGGAATTGTTTTGTTTTCTTCAAGTCAGAGTAACGGTGAAGTTGATTGTGTGCTATGCAGTCGGGCTATGATTTCACCACAGGGGCAGCTCCTCGGATTCAGATGGCAGCCACTTCCAGGAGCATAATGAAAACAAGGACAGCAGAGGATGAGAAACATTAAAACAAACTTTCTCTGGCCTAGGATATACACTTAGCACAGTGGTTTGGATGCATTGCACTGGTCTCACTTCTCAACACCACTTTACCATAGTAACAACATTTAGGGAATTCATTCACAAACATCCTCCGTGTTTGCTTCAAGCAGTCTCCAATGCAAGAAAAAAATCTCATCAAATTCCTTGTAGAGAGAAACGTGCACCCAGATACAACCTTCTCATCCCCACACATGTGCAGTACATGCATTAATCCATGGACTTTGTCAACACTACGTGAAAAGCCTTCTCTTAGATATGAAACAAGTTGGGCTAAGAAAGTAGGCAGCATCACTCCCTCCCATCCCCACAGCAGGAAGAAGTTCCCACAAGTACTCAGCTGGGAGGTAGGGGAGGGTGCGCCTCAGCACCTTGGAGACTAACTGGTTGGGAGAAGCAAGCTACTTTATCAGATGTTTGTAACAAGTAGGTTGTTGCCTACAAATGCTCATGCTGCTCTGAACTGGTTAGTCTAATATGCTTCCCTGCCCTGCCCTGCCTTCTGCCCGACTTCAGACTAACAGAGTTAACAAACCACCTCTGTGCACAAGCACTTGGTTGTCAGGGGCAGTATGGTTGAGGGGTGCTTTTAACATTGGTGTGAAAAACAAATCTTAATTACAGTGCACCCATTTACTTACCTGTGGCCACAGTTTCAAAATGTTATTTAAAAAACCCCATTGGTGATACCCTGCTTCCAGGGAGGTCAGTGGGCAAAGTTTTGCTGATCTTGCTGGGGGCAGGATAGGGCTCTGTGCCAGGGCTCTGCGATTTCCTGCCATTGCTCCAAATGAATTGCTTCATAGTCACGTGGTCCTTTGACAGGGTGCTTTCTCTCTAAACCTTATGCTAAATGAAGAAGCTGCACTCCTCAAACTGGAATGGGAGCTCATCAATAACAGTTTTCAGGCCCAGGCCATTCTTCTTCACGTGTTTTTTTGGGGTGTCACAAAATGACATTCTCCAGTGTGGGGTCAGTTGCACCAGCTTCACATATAAACTTCAATTCAGAGATGAGTCAGGGCCTTTTCAGTGCCGCACCCCCAGCTCTTTCGGCTATGATCTGGTTTGTTGTTATTCTAAGCACTTCTGTGTTTTGTCTGAAACATGGAAGTGAAGCAAGTTTTGTCTGCTTCATGCATCACCCATTATTACTTTGCTCCAAGACCCAAACCAGCTCTTGTTTAGGGTGAAGTACAAATCAAATAGAAGACAGTTTGATTTTCAAAGGCTGCGTTAACTGCAGATCAGATATGGCTCTGAAATCACAGGTGGGAAGGCAGAGAGCTTGATGTATTCAGCTCCAGCCTGTCATTTTTACAGAGTGGCTCTTTCTCCTCACAGGAGCGCACTGAAGTGTCACTTGCGTTGTATTTTAATTCTCTCTCTGCCTCTGCACCCTGCTACCAGCGCTCCAGAATTCAAATCGAGTTTTGCAGAAGAGGAGGCTGCCTGAGCTGCAGGGACTGTTTGGTTTCCTCTCATATACCTTGGTGCTTTGGTAGATGTTTTTCTCCAAACACAGTGGAGATGGTAGGAAGCATGTGTACCCGAAACCTGGGCAACACTTTGTATTGACTTCAAGTCTGGTCTGATCCAAAGCCTGCTGAAGTTGCTGGGAGCCTTTCCATTGAGTTCAGTAGGTTTTGGATCAGGCTCTTCCAGCTGAGATCACCAGAGCTTCTGAGCATGTGCTTAACTGTCAGTAGAGCAAAGAGTTCAGGCCTTTTGTGAACCAGGCTGTTAATCACTACCTGCCAGTGCTGTCCTCGTTATGGGTCTGTTTGTGCTTTCATCAAGACCTGGCTCCTGTTCCCCAAGGTGGCCAAGAACATTTGCTCCATGCTAAAAGCTGGGAAGCAAAAGGGAGCGCTCTTCAGTCATTGCTTTAGGGGCGGGGGTGTTACAACCACACTTCATCTCTGAATTCCCAGACCTGGGAGTAATAACATTGCTCATTCCCAGTGCATTGCTGTAACTAAAGAAAACATTTATTTTTTTTAAAAATGCAGTTTTACTAGCTGCTTATCCACAGATCCAAACACAAGATATAAAAAGCATATGCACAGTATTAGACTTTACCCAAAGCCTTTTCACTGTGCATTCAGTGTTATGGATCTATAATGCACAAATGGTTACTACAGCTAATCCGTATTCAAAGCACCATCAGAACAGCTCCAGAAGCAAGCATGCTGTGAATGCTCAGGCGGTACCATATACACTAGTACTGAGTTTCAAAAGCAGTTCTGTACTGAGGGCCTAGTTCTGCTCTCATTGACAAAGGTTGACAAATGAATGGGGTCGTGCCACCAAGGCTGACAGCAGAACTTGGCCCAGGGCTGTCTTAAGTTCTCTCTCTGTTACAGGCCCTTAGTAACCAACTGAGTTCTCGGACCTGTCTACAGGTTCTCAATCAGGGGGAGCCTCTGATCCCAGGAGTACATCAATAGTAGACTCTTTCCAACCTTTTCTTTACAATAACAAACTATTGAAACTACAGAGTATTGTTAATGGTTTCACTTTAAACCCACAAAGGAAATGTGATTTCTAGTGGTCTTAGCTTGGCACTGGGAGCCAGAAATGTCCATGTTCAAGTCTTGGTTCTGACTAATCCCCCCAATCTGCCTCAGTTTCCTCATCTGTACATTGGGGATAAAATATGTGCTTTCTACAAAGAGGCATAGTGTGGGAGAACCAATGCCAAGCACTAAGAAAATAAATATTAAGTCTGAATATAGGAAATTAAGAGTTGTGACTTCAAAACCCCATCCTTCACTCAGCCTGCTATGCCAAGCTGTTGGCTATAGACTATACCCTAATTTACTGCAGATGCTGGGTGCCAGGGAGGAGGCTGTAGGACACAATTGTTGCCCTGACAATAATTTTCTTGCTTTTAGTGAGTTTAAGGGAATTTCTTTAACATAATGTGAATGTAGTTTATTGTGATTTATATGTACTACAATTTGGAGTGGTACACCTTTTTTTAGGAGATTATTTGATGCTACAATGACATGAAAAATGTAAGTGTAGTTTTAAAATTAATAGACAACAACGGCTTTAAGAAACTCCAGAGAAATTATTGGCCAGATATCTTGTTCTTGTTAAATATGTGCCCCCCCCCAATACATCTCCCCTGCCACTCTCTGAACTTCCTATACTTTTCAGGCTTCCTACAGATGATGTTATTGTCAGGGTAGGTGAGCTACAGAGGTAGTGAAGACAATTTCAAGCTTCCAACACAGGCCTTACCAAACTCCACGGAAAGGCTCCCACTGAATTCAAAGGCGGTTGAATCATGTCCCAATGCAGTTCAGCAATTGCCATTGATATATTTATTGTCTTTCTACCACAATTACAAGGATCTCCTAGTTAGGGCTTCACTCCTGGGGGTGGAAGGGAGGAGCTATGAAGTATTTGTGGGGGGTTATGAAAGCAGTGACATTGGTGTGAGCAACTGCATAAGGTATCCACATGGGGTGACACCCAGTGAAAAAACGGGGCCTGATTCTTCACTGCCTTGCATTTCATGTTGTTTACATCTGTATATCTGTAAATGCTCCCACCCAAGAGGTATAATTTCCCATTTGAAGGATGGAGTTACCCAAAACACCTTCCAGTAGCTAATGTCAAAGCCTGATTGGCTGGCAGTTGTCTGAGCAGTTATTTTCTTCAGCATAAGCAACCAGATACCACCTCTCACTATACCCATTTCTTGATATGCAAAATCATGGAAAGGATGTGTCCCTTAACTTCCCACCTGGAATAGCAAGTGGTGTTATGGAGGTGAATCTCACAACAGAAAATTGTTGTGAGTTAAATATCACTCAGCCTGGTCTCCTGTCTTGTCACAGGATTCCTGTCCAAAGGCACCTTGGAGTCAATTCATGTCTTCACATGATTCAGATGGGTGACCCTGCACGTTGCAGTCACTTTGTGGCCTACACAACAGGAATGGTGCAGGCAGAAACAGCAAAGGCTTCCAACACATTTTTCAACTCTCTTGCGGGGTTGCCCTCCTGTGACACGCAGTTTGGTTGCCAGGTTGCTTCAGCTCTTCGCCTTGCTGCTCTGCTGGGATCACAGGGCAAGGCAAGAAGCAAGGTTGCCAGTGGCGACATGGATATTATTACTCTGTTAGCAAATGGACTGAGATGCAGATACTGCCAAGAAAGGTGTGCCCTGGATTTGTGACTTAGCATTTAAAGCCTACCTCACCCCTTCGCGAAGCTTTGAGGCACCCAGCCTCCCTGGAAGTATCTGAAGGTAGCAAATATCACTGCGGTGATCTGCACGTGGGTTTGGGAAATGGCATCTTTTGAAGGAGGATGCAATCCATGGTATCTGCTGGATTCAAGTAATGGTACTGCTGGGTTATCGTTGATTCTTGCTTTTAACTTCACCGTACTATGCAGAGGCAGGGCAGAGGCACGTTGCAGTAGCAGGAGCAGACGTGGGGTTTGGCAGCAGAACCAGGCCACTAAAGCACAGCTCACTCAAATCAGTGACCAGCAGGCTTCACACAGAGTTATCTGTGGCTGCTTGCTGAAACCACCAAGGTGAATGTGGTCCTGATAAGAACTTGGATGTTACAGGGGGATTTACCTACCCAACAGGCAGTGGGTTTCAGTACAATTTTTGGTCAACCATGCATGATTTGCAAACGAGCCTTTTTCTTCCCTCAAGTCCCTTGCACTCTCCTCCCTCCCCTCTTCCCCAGCATCCCTTCTGTAGCCAGGAGGGAGAGTGCTGTGCTGTAATTAATAACTTTCTATTCAAATGCTTTCCTGAATATGATTTGTTTTGTACATATTGGAATATAAATTAACTTATTTTTGTTGCCCCTCTTAATTTTTAAGTGCTTGGGTTTTTTTTCTTTTTGAAACAAACTCTTGGTGTGAAGTCCCCCTGTGTGCACAGCCTGCCAGGAACAGCAGCCACAGGCTTTACCAGCAATCTCACGGGTAGCAGTCAGATATGATGTTGTGTAGTCATTTGCTTTAGTCTGGAGCTTTGCTCATGTTCTCCTGTCTTTCTATGCCACTGTATAAGGAGCACAGGAGAGATAAAGGCTGGATGAAGGCAGGGCATTCATTTCCTCCCCTTTTCTTGTAGGCTTTACCTATCACAGAACTCAGTTCTTATCCCTTTCAGGTTGTGACTGAGGGTAAAATAGAGAAAAAGCAATGTCCCACTCCTCCCCCCCCCTTGGCATTGTAGATCACACAGATTCAGCTTCTTTGAAAGTGATTGTGTCTGAGATCATCCACGCAAAATGTTTCCATTGGGCTGAATGTGTCTGGTTTGCACTTTTCATTTCACAAACTAAAAAAAAACCTGTTTAACTTGAGCCAAGTAACACCTACAGCTTTATATGTTTATTTATAGCATCTTATGAAAAGAAGTGTTAAGGAGGAGGTTTGCTTTTTTGGTTTTATTTTTCCCACAGCAACAAAAAGTAATTAAAAAAAAATAATCATCTAATTGTTTCTGTCTAGATCAAGAATGAATGTTAGCAGATGAAATAAACCCTAAAGCTGAGCCTGTAGTGTGTGTGTGTTATCCTTGTGTTGGCCCTTTGGAGTCAGTATTCTCCAGTGACCTGGCTGCTGCTTCAACTATCTGGTATGTCTGGCTATGCTATATTACATGAAGGTAAAGCTGCAAGCACGGCTGCTGAAGGGGACTTGGTTTCAGATTTTTGGTGCACAGAACTTGCACTAACAATTATTCCAGCAGAAGCAGCTCAACCCATTTGTTCTTAGTTAATATTGGGCCAATATCAAAACCAAAAATCCTTCCACTACATCATTCAGCTATTTTAATTATATTTAACTCTCATTGTCATTACTCCGCTTTTTGATGTCTACACCTCTTCTAGTGATATAAGCATATAGGCAGAAATGTTAAAGAAAACAATGCATCTTATGCAAACATTGTAGGATATTCAGCGAAAGTGAATTATCTTACATTCAAAAGTATTTGAATCAAACTTTGTTTTAAGGCTTCTAATCCAACCAGGGGGTGGGGAAAATATTAAGTTGTATTAAATAGTACTGCAGTTATTTTTTGGTGCATTGAGAAACCAGGTATAGAGTTGGGGTAAGCAGTGAGGAAATGCTCATGTTATGCACCAGACCCTTCCACAACCATGAGCACAGTACAGGCAGTCCTCAGACTTCTGACACAATTGGTTCCTGAAAATTGCATCTTTAAGTCAAAATGTTGTAACTCGGAACAGATTTTCCCATAGGAAACAATATTATAAATGGGGGGATTGGTTCCTGAACCAAGGCCCGATACCCTATTTTCACCAAAAATAACCCAGAATTCTGTACTCAATCAATTATAGATGAGTAACATAGCTACATTAATGTATATTGTAAATAGCAATCATATCGATTCGGAAGGACTTCTTTGAGGTGACTTTGCTGGACTTTTTGAAGGGTTCTTGGCTGGAGTCTTCTTGGGAGTCTTGGCTGCAGGTTCTTCTGGAGTCTTGTCTGCTTTCTTAAAAAAAGTGTCCAAGAAAGTTTGGACAGATGTTCTCCAGGGAGATGGGTGATGCAGCAAACTTGTTTGCTGATGTGGCGTTGCATCAGATCAAGCGTTGTAAAGTCGAAACTGACATAAGAAAGTTGAAATATGGTGTCAATTTATAAACATTGTAAATGCAAAATGTAACTTGAATTGTTGTAAGTCAAGGACTGCCTGTAATTACAGCACGGAGCAGCCTCAATGCATGTGTATAGGTACCCATTGGTATCAATGGAATTCAACCTACATAAATGAGATGACAGTCAGATCCATGGAGCCAGGAGGTCAGCACAGCAACAGTTCCCATTTAGAAGGTCTAGAAACCCAAGCTTCTACCTTTTTAACGGTTACCATTTGCAGACACTGCTGACATAACCAGCTGAGTAGTGATGTGGCAGTGTCATTGAAAAGGCATGGAGGTGCTAAGTAGTTAACTGATGGTGAATCCACTGCAGAGCAAAGCTTAGAATCCAGATCACGGGAGTCAGCGGTCCATGCTCTAACCACAAGGTCCCACAGTTCCCTGTCTGGAGAGAATTAAGTTTAACCCTTCACCTTTGTCTAATAAATAAATGGCTGCTGAAAACACAGCAGTCTCCAGCATTCCTAATTTTCATGCAGCTCAAGCACAATGTTACAATTGGGAACAGTACAATCAATGCAGAAAAGTTCCCGGGGAAATTGGACTTTTTATCTTCTAATGTTATTTACCTTAGAATAACAAAACTGTTTCCCGCATTCCTTTCTAAGTACTAGTCACCTCCAGAGTGCTTTGAAAAGCCTGCTCAATATTCAGACATGTTGCAGGTACCATCTGCAGCCCTAGGATATTAAGCAATAAAGTCTATTTACCTGTGCACATCAGGAAGGAAACAATCCACTGGGGTATCCTCTATTAAAAGCAAACTTTTATGGCACAGAGAAAAAGTTAAGCAAATCCTAGTGTTTTGGCCATCAAGGCTTTTGGAAAGGTGGTCGTGCTGGTATTTCAGAGCATGCTGTCTGTGTTTCTAGAGAATTCCAATCTTCATCAATAGGGAAGTGCCAGTTGGTTTCTACGCATCCACGTACGGAGACAGCTCACTGCACAAAAATTTGCTCGGAGGGCCCTCAGGTCACTGATATTAGAAAGCAAGTATATAGCATAATGCATAGCAAAACGAATGGCCTCTGCATGCCTACAGCAAGCCCATTTTCTTTTTCTTTTTTTTTTAGTATTCTTAGGTCTGATCGTTGCAGAGCTCCCTGCCATTTGAAATCACTGTTCTGTTGGTAGGGAGTAGAATGGAAGAATGAAGTCCAGCACATACAGCGTAGTGGAGCTCAACCTCAGGAACAGCTCCATTTTCACAGTGGTTGATTGGCCTGATGTAGGCAGGGGGAACTGGACAAGTGGGGCTGTGGTAGAAGTTTCAAGTGGTCCAGGAGGTGGTATGGTACATTGGTGCCTTTGAATCAACCAGGTTGAAAAGGGGCTTAGTTTTCCTTTACCTAGCTCAGTGGTATTCAGTCTTTTGGCTCTGTCCGCCAGAAGAGTGGTGTGGGGCTGAATTAGACCCTATGTACTAGGACTGGGCCCCACAGTGCCCTGCACACCCAATCTAGTGAGCAGGGCCACACAATCTGGCCCATAGGGCTTCCCATGGGTCTGGAAATTTGGCAGCAGGGAACAATACCACCTGATGCCAAATCTTCTGACCCTTAGGAAGCGACACACCATTTGACAACACCACGGCCCAATCTGACCCAGAGGCCAAAGGCTCAGCATCCCGCTATAGCTCAAAGCTCTCAGTTGAAGGGGAAGAATGATGAAAGGCAGAGCTGTAGCTGGGCACTAGTATAAATGTATATTTACAAGTTTCCCTCGCCTTATGCTTTGCATGCATTCCTGGAAAATGGCACATAACTCAAATTCATATAAAGGGAGCCCACTTTACAATGTGACAAATAGGGATACATTCCAAGACCTCGACTGTACTGAGCCCCAGACCCATTTCTACCACTTTTACAAGACAATTTTGGTACTCACCAACAGCACAGTACACAAAGCACAGGGCACTATCATAATGGGGATGGCAACTACAGAAACACGTGTCACAGACAACGAGTGAGGAGCTCACATCCACATGGGAGACTACATTTTGGTGCACCCTACTCCCACAACGCACTGCACAAAGCAGCTGACTGTGGACTTCCATCACACTGATTGCACATAAGTGAATTTACCTCACATATAACAAATTTTTGGTACAAAAAGGGTCATTGCATAAGAGTGAATTCACACATACAGAACTGGAATAAAGTGAAGGAAACCTGTACTTCATCTCTCATTGTCTCCTTTAGACATGCCACAAAGAGACAACCGGGCAATGATGGAGGTTGTGCTACAGGTCAAGCAAGTAAGATGTGGTCATAAGTCCAGTGAGAAAAGGCTAGGAAAAGTAATCAGAGGAGTACCTTAGAAGTGTGAATGTGAGAAACTCTTCATTTGTAGCTTAGAGAAGCAATTGCACACTTCGTGCTGGTCACTCAGGTCTACAATACAACTTCTAGAGCAAAACCTGCCCCCAGCATCCAACACCCATCTATGCCGAGTTTATAACCCAGGTTAAGTGCGTGATGCAAGTCACAGACAACCTGTGGCTGAAAACCAGCTTCAGAGTTGTCTCTTGTTGATTTTTACCATTCAGCCGCCTCCTCCTCCTAGCAAATATGTCCTTGTTCTTGTGCCTAAATAACAAGTTGTCCCCATTAAAACAGTCTCCTGCCTTCCACACTACTTTCTGAGCAGGAAAAATACAGAGAGCACCATAGGGAAACCAGCCATCAATGCAAGTGCAAAGCCACTTTTATTGCTGGTTCCCAATGCTAGGGGTCACTGTGTGGGTTTGGACACCCAAAACAAAGTCTGGTAATGGGTCCAGGCTGTAGCTGAGGCCTGGTAAGGAGCATTGCCCTGAGGTTTGCCTCTGGCAGCCACAGCCTATGCCTGATTTCTCCTTGTGTCTATGTGAGGGCAGGGGAAGGGCTTTGGCACAAGAGGCAGTCGGGAGCAAGGAACTTTCCACAGAGCCTGTCCGTGCTCCCCAAGCTGGGTGCACGGGCAGGGCCGAGTTCCCAGGTGCCACTTCAGGTTGCCCAGAGACAGAGCAACCTAAGGAGGGGAAGTCCAGCTGCCTTCCTTTTGGGCTCAAACCTCAAGGAATGGCAGGCTGCTCTGAGCAGGTTTGAGGTTCCTGGTGAAGTGAGCTGCTCGGGGGCTGCTGGTTTGCAGGGTCCCATGAAGCCCAAAGGCCAGAGGAGCAATGCTGGCAGGGCAGGGGTTAGCCTTGGGTTCTGGGCTTGTGCAGTGCCAAGCATTCGGGGACCTGGTCTGTGGCAGTACCCTGAGCCACTTCCTCGGTGCAGCGAGTCTGAGTCCTGGGGCTGTCTGCCTCGGTAGGAGGCTGGGGCGGGCGATGGTGGCTTCACAGGTGCTGCAAGGGGAGCCTCAGGGGTCTGTTTGGATGTACAGCTTTCTACTCAAGTAGTAAGCTCCAGCAACTTTAATACAGGGCTAATTTAAGGGTGGGCTTGCAAGGACTCTTACAGCATCCATAGATGGGCTTCTAAGCCCACACAGCTCCTGCTTTAATGACCTGGGCTATGGCCCCAGGGGCCTGGAAGTGCAGCCACTGTCTCCTGCAGTTACAGAAGAGTTTGAGTGGAGGTCTCTGTGCCCCCTCTAGGAACAGTTTCTGCAAAGTCACTTGTTTGGTAACAGCATAACCCAGGCCGAGCCTTGTTCCTTCCCCGCATGCTCACTGTGGTTCCTGCTGAGCTTGGGTGCTGTTGTCTGGGCTATTGATCGGTTGGAACAGCCTGCTGGCCCACACTGCTGACCCAGGATCACACCCTGGTCAGCTTCCAGAGGGTGCCAAGGGATCTACTTGGGAGCTGCAGGCGGAGGCTGATGCCCACAGCCTTTGTTTGACTGGCCCCAGGCAGCCTAGAATACAAGTGGCAAGGAGCAGGGCCATCAACCCTGCTCTGACATCTGTGCAAGGGAGGCCCTGCTAAAAAAATCACTCAGAATGGGATGGGTCTTTAACAACCACATCCTTCCCAGTTAGGAGATTCAGATAAGAGTGCTCTTAACAGGAGGTGTAACAGCCAAATGCAGGAAGGGAGACTACAGGGCACTGGGAGCCTAAGGGCAGGATTCTGCTTACCCACCCATGCAGGGGTCATGCTGCCTGCGTGCCAGGGGGTGTAAGTAGTGGGGTGCTTCCCTGCCCCCTAAAAGGGGCAGGGGTCACAGACATGGCTCCATCTCCTGCACAACCACAAGTGCTTGGCTGCCACAGGGTGCTTATCTACTGCTTATTTAAAGGAGCAATGTCCCATGATAGTGGGCAGGCTGTTCCCCCACCAGGCCTTTTCCCTCCCACTCACTGCATGTGCAGCGTGGATGTCTTGCAGCTGCTGTCAATTCTGCACTGTGCTTCTGCCCATTCCCAGGTGGCTCCAGCTTTATACCCCAGAACACAGCTTTGTGGGCTGAGCTGGAGGGGAAGCAGGGAGCAGTATCTAGCAATGGTAAGTGGCATTTATGGAAGTGAAGGGAGACTAGGCTGGGGAAGGGAACAGAGATGCTGCTGGAAGAGGAAAAACCAGCAGGAAAGCAGTTTGTGAGGCCACAAAGGGAAGGGCTTCCTGAGGGATTTTGCTGTCCGGTACCTTGGTCATCTTGAAGATTGTCTGATAATCCCCCCGTATCCTCATGGCTGAGCTGCAATGTTGGCAGGGATCCTGTTCCTATTGCATGTTGTTGTATTACGCTATCCAGGGCCAGCCCTAGGGGATCTGCTCCCTCAGGTTAATTGGAATTAATCCTGGCCTAATCTAACAATAAGCAGTCCCTTTCCTCCCCCCCACACATGGCTCTGCTGCCCCAGGTGACAGCCTACTCTTCCTACATGGAACCTGCCTGCCCCTGACGAGGCCTTCTCAGAAGAGGTGGCTATGAGCTTTAGTCAGGGTTTCCCTCCTTTCTCTACTATGAGCTGTTTTAACCCCTCCTTTGCTTTCCAGCTGCCTTCCAGCAGATCCACTCCTTTCTCTTTGTAACTAGCAACACAGAGCACATCTGTCTCAACACGTTGATGCTTATGCGGCTCTGCATGAATGGTGCAGCCTGCCCTCTCCCTCATGGACTGTGGGGGGCTTTTTCATAGCCCACACAAGCAGAGCAACTGCCTATGGCATAGTACCTGGCTGTGGGAGCAGACTCTCCAAAATTAATGCAGCTACATGTATGTATAGTTAGAGCCTTTTCTGTGTGACAGTCTAATCCCCTGGAACATGATTGTCCCCTGGACAATTGTATCCCGTGGAAGAAATTTAAGATGAGACCAGACTAGCATGTCCACATCCTAGCACTGCACAACTCTTTATTTCAGTACCGGCAGGTAGGGGGAGCTCTAATCAAAAGCCTGGAGATGCTCACATCAGATTTCAACCTAATGGATCAGGCCCTTCACTGCCTTGTACGACACACCAGTGCCTTTACACTCAAATGAGGCATATGTTGCAACCCATAATAATCGAATCACTTGGGTTTCTTGTAATTAATATCTCATGAAATCTCACGTGAAAGCAAGTTTGCAGTCTGGTAACAACCATGATCTGTATCAAGAAGTGCATTATAGTGTATTGCCACATAGACTATAGACAGACATTACACATAAACCAGTTTAAGAGATCACAAACTGTTTTAAACCTGTTACAGAACAGATGTTCAGTGCACATAAACCAGTTTTAAAATGGTTGAAACCAGTTTGAGATAAACCTGGTTGAATGTAGTATCTGACTTAACTGATTTGGTTCATACTGGTCTATGCAATGTCTGTCCCAGACCCCTTCCTGGTTTAAGTTAAATCAGAGACCACCAGCATCCTGGCGTGCTCTCTGGGCTGGGTGGAGCTCTCAGAGAGCTGGCCTGGCTCCTCCCATCTGTTCCCTGGCTGCAGCTCCAGCACAGATTGTATGTACAGGGTGTCTGCCTAGCTTTCTCCTGCTTCCCTCTTCCCCTCACCACTCCCTGCTCAAGCAGGGACCCCCTCTGCTTTGCACAGATCCCTCTCAGCATTAGCTAGCAGACCACATGCTGGATACGATCCATGCTGTGGGAGACTGAACAAAGGCAGGCAGGACAGTGTTGGCTTAGGGTTTTTTGGAGTTAATCAACAGATAGCTGGTAATGTCCCTCTGTTTCTGTCTTGGAAAAAGTTGTTTAAGAAGAGCTTGAACTAATGGAGAGAGGCTGTTGTTGTCTTAATCAGCTGATAAACACTGAGTGAGGGGTGATAAACACTGTGTTAGCAACTCCCTGCTGGGGGCTGGAGGCTCCCTAATCAGAGCATCTTGCTGGGGCCTGACCCCCCCCTCCCAGCTCAGCATTATGGATAGGAAGGGAGGGCTGCTCTAGCACCCCCTGCTTCTAGCCTGAGCCACTACAGACATGTACCAGCATTTTTTCAGTCCAGAGGGGATATCTGTATGGTTAGAAACCAGTTCAGCCTAGCCAGGTTAGACTAACCTGCAAAGGTTGAATCAATTCAGGCTCAGGCTTTTTTAATGTCTGTCCCTAGCCATAGTAGTCAACGCAATCAAAGGCTCTGCAGATGAGCGGGACATTCAGGCACTGGAGAAGGGATTGTGGAGATCATGCATTTTAGAAGAGGAACCCATGTCAGTTCTTTCAGGAAGTGTTATCTGTACACAAAATGAGGGAGAACAGTCTCCCTATTTAATATTAATCAGTTTCTACTCTCCCAAAGAAAATTCAAATGATCACTGTAGTTTGTTTTGGGTTTCTTTGTGTGTTCTTCATCTCTGATACTTTTGAAGGGTTTCCATCACTGTCAAGGACGTACCCCAGCTGCGCTCATGTGCTCCCCTCTGCTGTGTCATTCAGAAGGCCCGGGCCTGATAATGGGGTGACTGATATTGCCAGTAGTGATCTTATTGTGTTCCTTAGACAGGCCACAACATTATCTTGGCTCATTACCAAAACCTGCTGAGTCAATAACCCAATTGGCTTCCAAAGGGAAAAGCTGAATTGCTGTCTCCCTGCAGCCAAGGAGAGCTGAATGATAGCGAATGCTTCCAAAATATTTAACAAGCAGAATTTTCTGCTCTTCCCACTGACATTGTTCTTCCATCAGGCCAGGATTATGAAATCCAGATGTTGGGTTAGCAACTGCATAATAACGATGAATAACAGACTCACAATTCATGCTGCTGCTTTTAAAGGTCCTAGTTATTGTTGGATCCAAATTACAATGTACTCCTCCTTTAGACCTATTCCAAAGATTATACTCCTTCATGCCATGAATAGTAAAGAAATTCTATGTGGCCTCGCCTACTTAATCCCTGCCTGATACCTGGTACCTGAACTGAGTAATAGTAACCAATCATCCATTTTCTGGCACATGCAGTGGCATAGCACATAAATCGTGCACCAGTATGAATAACTTCCTCCTCCAGCCCTCCTTCAGGTTGGGAATATGTTACCACTGCTACTGTTGTTTTCAGAACCTGCTCACAGCCAAATTAACGAATGGCCAGACATTTTGCACAATGGAGCAGCTCCTTGTTATTGTGCATTACGGTTCATTCCTGTGATTCCTCATTCTGAGCTTTTTTGACACTAAATAGGGATTTATAAATTGATCCCAATTAGCCACGTCCTCTTCCAGGTTATTAAATATTTCAAGCTAGTGCATGTTCAAACCTCCAGTCTTTTTCTGAATATAAAAACAACCCCATGACTTGTACCAGATTCTGAGGTAATTATGTGGTGCTAATGGGACTTGTGCTCAAATTAGAATTGCAGAATTTGGCCTGCAGTAATTGCAGAAATAGTTACATGTGCTGGAGAGCAGCACGGTGCTCTGGGCAGGAAAGGGCTACCACTGGCTTTTTCCTTCCCCACTCTGCTTGCTGGGATTTAATCATGCCTGTGCTCTGATGAAGGTGGGCTAGCACTTGCAGGCAGAGCTTACACTGCACATAGCTGCTGGAGGCTTCCTGACTTGTTTGAAGTGCAGGGTGGCAGACAACTGCCTTCCTAGGCAGGACCCAATGTTCTCCAGCTGTTTCCAAAACTGGGTTTTAGGTGGAAGCCCAGCCTGATGTTTTCCATGTGTGTGTGTTTGGCGGGGTTTATAACGTGGCTGTTTCTCTCCTGGGGGACTCTGGGTTCTACCCATGCAGAGCAGGCAAAGCAACAGAGATATGGGCAGGTTGGGAGAAAGAGGAACTGCTACCTGCGTGGGAACCAGGAAGGTCCTGTGTCTGAGTCTGCTGGCTCACACATTTGCTTGGCAGCTGCCTGCTGCAATAGGCAGATCTGCAGTTCTCTGTTCTCTCTCTCTTGCCTAGGCCTGTTATGGGATGTCTTTACATGCAGCTCCTTGCATCTGGGTGTCCTGTGTTCACTTGCTTATTGTCTACTGGGAATGTTTCTCAAGATCCTCAGTTCATTGCTTCTGCCTCTGAGTGCCTTCAGTACCAGGATAGTGTCCCTTGTTGTAGAGAAAATGGGGTTACTGGCTGTCATTAATATAAGTTTGATGCCTTAGATGTGCTGGACTTGCCAAGATCCCTTTAGTCATCTGTCCCCGTAGGTTGTGGAGTAGAAGGTTGTACAGTATGACTATTCAGTCCAAGTGCTTGTCTGCACTGAGGCAAAAATCTTTAATGTCACTGTCCCCAGTATAGATCATATACTCACAGTGTGTGGGAGGACCGCTCCAGGGGCCGCCCTTTGACCAGATGCAAGATAAGCTATGCCTAAACCACTTCAGGCAGATGTTCGTGCAGTTTATCTCAAAAACCTCCAGTGAAGGAGATTCTACAGCTCCCCTGAGCAACTGATCCCATTGCCCTTCTGTTCTTATATAGTTAAGATTTTTTCTTTCTGAGATGTAATTTAAAATCTGTTTTGCTCTGACTTGCAGGCTGCATGAGACCTCAGGAAGGGGGGCAGCTAGTCCAACAGATGCAGGAAGCTCTTCCTATACTTAGTCTGCCCTAGTCTCTTGGAAACCTCCAGTGAATGTCATTCCATGGCTTTCTCTGAGCAATTTCTCAGTCCTGCTGTTCTAATTTTTTTTTTGTTGGGCGGGGGGGGCAGTTCCTGATATTTAATCTAAATCTACTTGGCTGCAGTTTTACCCCATAGCTTTATGTCGTCCCCTCTGTGGTTAGGAAGAACAGTTGGTCTGCTTCTTACTTATGGCAGCCTTTCAAATATTTGAAAACCCTTGCTATGCCCCCCCTTAATCTTTTTTTCCCAAACTAAACATATTTAGGGCATTAAGGAGAAAGATAGGACTTGCACAGTGAGAAAGCTTAGAGATCTACACCCACACAGACTCCCTGCTGGGGGTTGCACTGAGGTAGACATCCATGGGCAAAAATGCCTCAACCTAAACCCAAGATCCTGGCCCAGATTAAGCAGTCACAGAGTGAATTGCTGACTACGCCAGAGCTTTCCTCCCATCAAAGGTCTATGCATGTCAGTACAGGGATCTCTCACTCGGTTTTGCAGATGTTCAAATGAAGCAACAGTGAGCCCAAAGAGGATTCTCCTTTCCAAAAACCACAATATAGAAAAGGGTGGTACGAATTTCTTATCCCATCAATCCTTCTAGCTGGAAGAGGAAAGACTGCCTTAGAGTTAATCTTGCCTTCATGGTGTATACAAGATCCATGTACAAGTTTTTATAGTTTGCACAAGCCATAGATTTTTTTTTTACTCTTTATGTGCATATTTAAGGGCTTCTGCAAGAAAATCAGCAGCCATAAATCTGCTGGGACAGTTTATTGGTAGAAACAATTATAGTGATAAATAAAGCTCTCTGCTAGCATGCCAACTCGCAGCCCTTCCCATCTTCTCATCAAACGTTCTGTCACTTGGTAACAGTTGCTTGTTAGTCTGTCTTCTTTCGGTTCCTGCTTGTTTTTACATATGTGGATATTTTAATCTCTCTCAGCGAGGGAGAAGAACTATATTAAATAGAAGCACTTATAATTCATAACATCTGCAACATCTGTTGCCAGATCAGAATTAGAAGCTAAATCATCATATTTTACTTAAAAAAAACATTTTCATCCTCATTTGGGAATCTCGTTAGCTGTCTTATGTTTTTTCAATGGATTCTTTATAAAAGTTAATTGCTTCATGTTTTTCAACTCATTTTGTGCGACTCCTTGTCAGTTCTTGCAAAGAAAGTCAGAAGGTCTTACTTAGTTGGCAGCCACAGTAGTTGCAGTGGGAGTCCAAAGATATGTTATTTAGTATTTCCACCCCAGGCAGGGAGTGAGTGAGAAATGCCGTATTCCCCATGCCATCTATTGTATAGGATCAGCCCCTTCCGCAAAGGAAGCTAGCACTGTGGTTGTGTTTTGCAGGGTTCCCCACCCCCAAAAAGGCCAATATTTTTAATGTTTGTGGGGGGGTTCCTTCAAATGCCAACAGTATTCTCACTGAGCAAAAGGAGGAGCCAGTTGCATTGCCTGTACTTAAGTTTTGGTTGACACTTCCCATTGTAAGATCTGGTTTCCAGTTGTCTATAAACTAGCCAAATATTAAGCCTGCAGGATGAAGTTTTCCAGGCTGGGCTGCCTGCCTGAAGCTGGGGTTTGTGGATGGTTGTACCTGGGGTAAGGTTGGATGGGCAGGAGGAGTTGGGCTCAGGGGAGGGAGAAAGAGCAGAAGGGTTTGTGCTCTCTGATGCACACACACTATCTTCCTTTACTCAGAGGGAAACCCAGGATTCCTTCATTTTGTTTCTCTGCTGTCAGTAAGGAACTATGAAATCCAGTGGCAAAGAGCTGCATCCTCCCCCTCTAGAGTTGATCCTCATAAATGATAAAGTCTTACAAATGCTACTAATTACCCTCAGCTCAAGTGGCACAGGCTTGTGGGGTGAAGCTAAGGGCTCTGACCCTATTGATGACCCATGGGGGTGTCAACGTGGTGCCACATGATGGAACTTCTGCTTTTCTGGTCTCCTTTTTTCAAGGGCCAAGGAAGTGCCACCCAACAACACTGTGAAAACAGTGCTGAGGTTGCCAAGCCAATTACTCAAAATATTCAGAAGATGACAGAATTAAGGTTGCCTTATGATAGCATTTAATTACATGTACACTTACTAGGTTTTTTTTCCATAATAACCATGCTTCGTTCAATTTGCAGGTGGATAGTGCTCCCTGAGTGAACATCTATTCAATATTTTGTTTCATCCTCATTGATCAGTGTTTGGCCCCATGCCTTCTTCACTGCATACTATTCAGACCCTGCTCTGCAGACAGAATCATTAGTTTTCTCTTGGGCTTTTGCATGCAGCTCATGTAGTGCCGAAATGCTCATAAACACTAACAAGCTTATTTTACATTACCCCTGTGAGATGAAAGGGTTCTTACCATGGGGGCCTGTGACAGGAGTATCGCTATCAGAGCCTTTCTAGGAGTGACTCCACCCTCCTGTTATGGGCCAAACGCCTGCTTACTCACTTGCCACACCTTGATCTTAATTGATTGATGTAATTAGCGGGAGGCTGCCCATTTTTATGCACCCCAGTGCCAGGGGGCACTACCTGCGGCTCCTCTTCCTCCCCTACACCGCAGCCCAAGCCTCACAGATAGTACTGACGTGGTTTGACCTGGGCTCTGTTACACCTTGGGCCTCTCTTTTACCTCCTTGAGGCTCCTCACTGCCCCCTACCTTCCTCTGAGGCTCCTCACTGCCCACCCCCTTCCTCTGGAGTTGGGGTCAATGCACCCTAAATGCTGCGCCTTCTCTGGCACCAGGGTCCCCATGCTACTGTGGAGCTCCTATGAGGCCTCTCCCCACCCCTAATAGCCTCACCCGGTCCTCCGGTCAAAACAGTAAACACAAGAACACAAAGCCCCCGGCCTACGACATAAAAGCTAGACCATCCAGTCAAACAACGTTCAATCCCTACTGAAGAGCACTCCAACCCCAGCAGTGACCAGGGGATGTGCCCACCATCAGAGCTCTCCCCTCTAGCTGTACTACCCAAGCTCCTCCTCCTCCCCCTGTCACCAGAAGGGAACTGCCTTCCTGGCCTCCTGCCTGGGCTTAAGAAGGGCTAAGCCCCGCCCCTTCCTGTCAACTGGGTTCACTGGTTGCCCTAGCAACCAGCACCTGTGCTGCCCTGGTGACTGGCAGCTGCGCCTCCCCCTTCTCACCACTAGGGGCGTCTCCTGAGCCATTTCTGTTTTCAGGTCTCTCACATGCGCTCCAAACTGTCACCATCTTGCCCAGACTCATGGCTGGTCACCAGCATTTCTCATGCTGTCTCTGAGTAAAACTCTCATTCTGTGGAGTACCAATGAGTTCTGCTCAGTGTCCCACATTGTGCCTCACTTCCTAGCTCTGACTCCTAAATACCCATACCTCCACTGCAATACTCACCACAAACTATCTCAGGCCCCAGGCTTCACACTGAAGTCAGTGTGATTGCTGGGGAGCAGTTTGTGTGGTCTGGTTCCAGTCCTTGATGCCTTTTTTCTGTGTGCCCACAGAGTTAAGTCCCACTAATACCTTCAAGTCTCATCCTTTCATCAGAGGATTTCTTTTTGAGGTGCCTGGACAAGGTCAGGATAAAGGAGAACAGTAGCCAGGACCCAATGGTACCTTTAAACAGATAGACTTTTCTTTGCTACTCCAAAATGAAATAAGTGGTGAAAGCTGCAGTACAAAATTCCATTACAATCCTTACATGGAGTCCAACAGGCTGAGGTAAGAAAACTGGCCTGTTCAGGCACAGGAGCAAATGGAGCATCCTTCATGCGTATTAATCTGATGCTTTCTTTTCTTGTCCAGTGATGCTGTAGGATCACACCAAGAGTGGTAGATAACTCGGTATGAAGAAATGTCAGTGAGGAGAACAGCAGACTGGGGAGCAGAATGAACCCAAAAGATACTCTTAGTTGCTATGATCCATGTGGTTTGTAGTGTTGTCGATGAAACAAGGCAGTGCTGTCAAGAAGGGCACTTTTGACATATGTAAGGGTATCGTTAATGTGGAAATAGTCCAAAACCGACTGTTTTGTGCATCATGTGTGGAGATGATAGCTGCATGATAAATTGGACAGCTTCTCTGATTAATTGCATTTTCATGCTCTTTTCACCGTCTTGCCCACGTTTTGACTCTCCCTGTGTCTCTGCCCTGTGGCCGTTTCTAACAGTCTACATTTCTGAGCCCCTTGGGACAGTTACTATTTAAAAGGAGTGCGTGTGTCTTGATATGGAGACAGTGAGAATAAATGAAGCTTTTGTTTGCTTGCTGTTTATCTCATATGGTATTTGAAACCTGCTAAGTAGTCCCAGACAGTAAGGCTCTCTTCTACCTAGCACTAGAAAAGCCATTAGAACAAGGAAGACCATGTTTATCCATAGGGCTCAGTGTCTCTCTTGCTTCTTCTCTGTAGGGTTTCTGCCTACAACCTCTCAAAATTCATCATGCTTGACTTTTTCATACATCTGCACATTGTATTATGTAGTGCCCAGGAGCCCAAGTTGTGAACTAAGATGCATCCCACTGTGAAAGCACCGTACAACTCAAAACAAAAAGACTCAAGGAGCTTACAGTCCAATAGCAGTGCAAATAGGGTCTTTCCCATTACAAGGCAACAGTATCGTTTTTTATCTCTGTCTTTAATAGAAGAGTAAAACTAAAAGTTTCTGGTTCTTGCCCATTCAAAAGCTGGAACATTTCCATCTCTTAATAGAAAAGTTGAACACAAATCTAGTTAAAGTTTATCCCTCAAAAGAGGTGGTGTTTACTTCTAAAGTTTTCATTAGCACTTCTTGCAAACTGGTTATATTTGAGCATGTCAGAAATTTAAAGTTTTTCATTAAAACTCTCTTTACTCTGTTTAAGTACCCAATTAATCTATCAAGCTTGCTTAAACTACAGAGCAGAGAATGAGCTGTAATTTGTGAGGGGACAGTGATTTGATGACATTGATGAAGAAAACTGAACTCTCAAACTCCATTAAGGTGAATGAATCACAAGGTTCTCCTCACAAGTTAATTAGAAAGTCATTTTTCCTAATATAATGAAGTTCTGTCTCTGATCCTGGGATTGCTACCGCTTGTCAGATTTATTATATCTCCATATTATAGCTATGGTCTGGAATTTTCTCCCCCAAAGTCTTCTCAACATGCTATGAGGTGGGTTTTTAAAGTCTGTAAAATATTACCCTCTCTACTTTTGATTAGAAAGTTTTCCAGGGTTGCATTTTATGTTTAAATAAAAAAAGAGAGGAAAAAATTGGGCTTCCATTCAGGGGTTCATAATCAATTATAGCCAAAAATTGATGGGCTCCTATGTATAGTTTGCCAAAAGACTATCAAGTAACGCAGCCAGAGGATATTGAAGTGATACCCCTGACTAAATATTAGAACTACTGACCAAAAAGCAACTGATATTCTGTAAGCTGATAACTACTCAGACAGTTCTCTGTATCTGGGTGCTAACTATGTGCCATAGTATGAGAGCAGAACAGTGTTTGGAGCCAAATTCTCTTCTCCATGGAGGAGAGATATGGGGTCCAATTTCTATTTCATCCAACGGCAGGTAAATGCTACTTGTATAGCCATATAAGAGGTTCTTACATGGTGCTATTTCTGCTTGCATGGCTATACTTCTCTTCTTATCATGCTTACTAGAGCCACATGCTCTTTGGTGATCCTATTCTTCCTGGGTAGCATTTTTATTTAATGTCTATTGTGTAAAATGGAGTGATAGTGGTAGGGTAGCTTCTGGTCCATTAGGGTCATCTCTCAGCACCCCTTCTTTTCCTGGGCAGTGGCCATCTCACTGAAGCAGATGACCTCTCTGCCCTGCCTTTCTCCTACCCTAAATATAGCTTCCCTTCTTGAAGCTGGCCCTTTGGGCAGTCAACAGGAGGGCTGGAGAGTAGACTCAGTGGCTAAAACCAGACATCTGGTTTAGTGCAGCCCTGATTAGGCTGGGATATGGCTTGCACCAGGAGACATGGCCTAGCTATTTACACTTTAGGCTTAAATGGCAATTAAGGCAAATTACCTGTGATTGTTTCAAGGCAAAGTGTTAATTCAAATAATTCACAGGTACTTAATATGGGACATTGAGTTTGGTTGTCTCTGAGGCAGCACAAAACACTCTGATATGAATCAAGGAAGACAAGGTTCTTTGGGTGAATCTGATATATTTTATTAGACAAACTTAAATAGTTGGGGGAAAAAAATAAGCAAGCTTTTGGGTTCAAAAACCCTTCGTCAGGCTGAGGACTAAATATAGACATTGGATTTATGACACATTATAACCTGCCTGACATCTGACTCCCCAGGTACCTCTCCACTATTCATCCCCCTTCTCTCCCCACCACCCAGCCTGTCTCTCACCCATTGACTCCTCAATCTACATCTTCACTGACTGCCTGTGCAGCCCAGCCCAGCCTCTGGGTTATTTACTACTCATTCCATCCAGCAAGAGCACATACCAACTGCTGAAACTTCCTCAGCCTGATGAAGGGTTTTGAACCAGAAAGCTTGCTTAAATTTTTTTTCCAACTATTTTTGTCTAATAAAAGGTATCAGATTCACCCAAAGAACCTTGTCTGCCTATGTCCTTAGACCAACATGGCTACAACCTGCTACAACCTACACCCCTGTGATATGAATCAAGGCAGTGATGCCTAGCTCATGGCTGGTTGATGATTACACCACTACTTTGGATCATGGGAGATGTAGGTTCAAATCTCAGGGGGGAAGGGGATGAGAACCTGGTTTGCCCATTGCCTGGGCAAGTGCCCTGATCACTGAGCTTTTGGTAAAAGGTGGGGGTGGCCTCTCCTCCTCCTCTGTTGTCAAACTGTCACTGGTTGTGGTGGTTCTTCTACTCGGGTAGAATAGGATCACCACAGACCAAAATGAACCCATCTGAGCATGGCCAGAAGATAAGACTAGCTGTACAGGCATAAATGGGATCTAAAATCTGTGCAAGTGTTACAAGTGCTTCTTCCCCTGTGACATGTAGATGTGTAAGTAGCACTTCAATGATGTTGGTTGAAATAGGATTTGGGCCAGGTCTCCAGCTGACTTTCTCATGGGCACCATTGCTGGTTCATGTGAGAATCCTAAAGTTGGCATGAAAGGAAGTGCCAGAAAACCAGGGAAACAGCTGATGTTCTTTGCAGCCATCTTCTACATGGACCTGAGAGGCAGCATGGGTGTGAGAGAGACCAGCGAGCATGGGAGGTGTCCAGGAGTCAAGGTGGGAGGTGATGAGGGCCTGGATAGCAGGAGCTTTAGCTTTGGGGGTGGAGAGAAGTGGATGACTCTTTCAGGAGAAATTGTGGAAGGAAAAGCTGTATCAAATCATCCTGCATTTCTTCTGTTAGTGTGTGGACCATGTGGCATTGGGTGCACTGCTCTTCACTACAGTGACAGCTGCAATGCCTTAAGACCCTGCACCTGCTGCTTTTGGCTCTCAAAGGAGGAATGCTCCAGGGGACAGACACACCATACTTTATCTGCCAATGCACTTGCCTTGCAGTTTGGTATACAGTGTCTCCAGAGCCACACCATTCTGTCTTGTTGTCTATAGCAAAACTGGGACATAAATGAGCTCAAAGGAAAACAAGCTTGCAAACTGAACTGATCATTCCTGATAAGGCTGGCCTTTCTTGCAGGGGAAGAAAGGAGCCATGCTTTCTTTGGAGCCCAAGCAAGGATCTGCTTTTTGCTGGAAGTGCCTCTATGGTAGCAAGGAATTTGTTGCCTACTGATGAAGTGAGGCTAGAGAGGGCCTGGTGTTAAGTCATGTTCTCTCTTAGATCAGTCACAGATGATGAACTTTGATGCAGACTGTTGTCTCCTCTAAAGTCTGGGGAGGAATTTACTTATGAACCCAGGGAAAAGGGACTGGCTTTCATCCTGACCTGTTGTCATAAAAGAAGACAGGAGCAAGAGGTAAAAAAAAAATCAAGAAAGGCTTTCAATTTCTGATGAATGTTTCTTGTTTTTATATATATATATATATATATATATATATGTAAGAAACCCTCCACCCTCCCCCAACCCCCAAGTGACATGTCACACACAGAACTGCCCAGGCTTTGACAGGGCTGCCGGGGAATCAGACAGAGTTAGCTGTTAGATGTTTGCATGCATGACTTCCCCTTGCCCTTGCCTCTGAAGGAGAGAGGAAAGGGGAACAGCCTTGCTTTCAAGAAGGCATCCTTGATTCCTTAGTGGCCACTGCGTTGATACGACCCTACCCACCCACCGGCTACTATACAACAATGGTACAGTTCCCATCACAGATTACCCCACCTAGGAGTGAGGGGAAATGTTGGCAGGGTTAAATACTGGAGCCAAGCTCCTCATCTTCTATCTATACCTGTTCCCTTGGTTAGCACAGCGATGATCCCACTGATTGTAGACCTCATAGTAAGGTACCACTCAGCTTGATTAAAATAAGCAAAATAGGGCCTTAAATGAATAGTACATACCAGAACGGGGTAATCACATCGTTGTTTTCTGTGTAGCCCATTTGGAACTGTTCTTGGATGTGCACTAGGAGGATTTCTGTGTAACTTCTTGCGCCAAGGTGCAGCATAGGGAATGGCTTAGGTGTCACTTCTAATTGCCTCTTCCAACTTGGTTCCATTTTGCTGAAGAGGCCAGGTCAGCCTCATGTGTGCAAGACAGTACAAGTCAAGGAGACTTCTTCTTTGACTTCAAAGGACTTTGAGTCAGGGACTAAACTCTGTGTTCACAATTGTTTGAAAGAATAAAACAGCTATAGATGTGGCTCATCAGTCTTCATAGAATCCAGAGAGGCAGCTGTTAGAGATCCAGCAGACACCTAGCAACCATGGGTGTAATTCCCTTTGCTGATTACCTGTTTCTTCAGAGCACAGAGGATATTTTAAGGTAAAAAGCTTCTGTTTCCTTCTTTTCCACCTCAGAAGCTAGATCCCACACCTTGGCCATCCGTGTGGTTGTGTAAGAAACAAAGTGTGCATGTGACCTTTAGTGGCTGGCCTGTAGAAAAGAGAGTTGTCTGCCATTCACAACAGTGATTCTTTTTTCTTGGGTGCCTGAGGCTGTCACTTTTGGGTGCCAAAAGACCTGACATCCATCCTTGCTGTTGATGTTGGCCTTTCTGGCCTTGATCTAAGTCCCATTAAGTCCACATCAAGGGGCGGGGGGTGTGATAGGCTTACAAACAGTTTAGAAAAAAGTAATGGTAGGATAGTATTAAACAGACAGCTGGAGATGCACCTGTTACATTCAGGAGCAATGATCTGCACTATCTGTCTCCTTCCCTTGGGGATCCCTGTGTAAATAAATCCAGGGGGCTTTCCCATTGTCATGGGAACTCCTTAGGATGAAGACTCTGCCCCTTCCCACTGCTGGAGACTTGTGAAACATTGCTCCTAGTACAAACTAATTGAACTAATGAGGAAGAGGAGAGTCTGGTTTTTTGTTGGCTTATGTCATGTCAGTGCATACCGCAAGGGTTTGCCAGGTTGGAGCCAGAGTACACGGCACTTTCAGGATGGAGCTCTATATAATTACCACCCTTGCTCATGCTCCACGGACCACTAGGCTGTTGTTATCACATGCTGGGTTATGGAGGATTTTTTAGATGCTCCTTAGTGCAGGAACCCGTCATTGTTTCATTCATCTGTGAAGTGCCATGAGCACTGACAGCACTCAGTTTCTATTTAATGTGCGGTATTATTTTGTGAATTCTCTGGTGAGTGGTCTCATCTAATTGCATGTGGAGTCAATGCCTGGTCTGTGGCAGCCTCAGGTCTTCAAAATACAGCTGTGGTGGTGCTGGTCTGGGCTAGGGAGAAAAAAATTAGTGACAGGGAAAAAAATGCTGTTTCCTCCCCTTTTCCTGAGAGGCTGGTCTACTCTTGCCTTAGCGATTGTTTTGAATCTTTGCTTAGAAGCTCTTGACTTGACTCCAGGCTTTGTTATGTGCTTTTATATAATGAGGGAAACAAAGACCTTTCCTGGACCATTTCCTAGAAAATGCCTGAAAAGTGATGCCAGCTAATCTTTATAGCAGTGGTTGCTCCAGTAGCGTCTCTGGTTTTGGGACAAAATGTTCGTCTCGACCACAAATTGCTTCTGTGTTGACCTCTGACAGGTGGCAAGACCCTAAAGCCCCTTCTAGGATGCTCCCCCTTGCATTTCTATTCTTACTTGTGGCTGAGAAGAGGCAGTCAGCACAGGCAGCAGTCACGTGCTCACCCTGCTCTGTATCAGCAGCCTTCTTTTTAGTTCAAGGTTTGTTGACAGCAGTGAGCTTGATCTTATTGTTTGTTTCTCTATTCATTAATTAGCTTCAAAGGCAAAGATGCTCATTTGGGAGCCTGCCCATCTCCGCTCTGCACTGCAGCAGGGTGGTGCAGTTCAGGAGAGCAATTACACTTTGATATAGAAGTGCTTGGACAACACATGGCGAGTGCCTGACACCCCCTCGGGATTGGAATAGATCACAGTGAGCCCTAGGAACGTGCAGGGAATTGTTCCGACTATGTTGGACTTCACTGGGACTAACAGCTGAGCATGCCGGTGATTGCCGATTGCGGACTTGGCAGAATGGAGCCCAATGTCTGTTTCTCTTTCATATCACACGGCTGCTTTGCAAGTAAAAGGAGCTTTTTTGCCAAGTGCTCAGTCCTTCAAACTCAATTCAAGGGGCCACAGAGAGGAGAAATCTTTATCTCTCACATCCCAGTAAAGCAAAACTGTTCCATAGCCTGGATTGTGCCCTCAGCTGTGTCAAGTCTCTGTGCACTTCCGAGGGACACTTCCAGGAGTGCAACTTCATGGGTAGAAATGTGCTCTGCTTCCCCAGGGCAACAGCCCTGTACTGCAGACTCTTCCTAATGGAAGTGGGTCTTGCATCAGCATCTCCATTTTAAATTGGGGGTGGGGCAGAGGAGATGCTCACCTGAAAGGGGGGTTTTTATAGGTCTTTAAGATAAATGGTTTCTCAGTTGAACTTGGGTATCAAGTGACTGGTTGGTATAATGTATTCTTTATGGATATCTCCAGCAGAGAGATTCTAGTGCCTCATTTCATATTAATTGTGGCGGTCTGGATTTAAATTGGCTGGCTACCTTCATGTTTGGTACTTCTCCAGAAACACTGAGCTGCAAAGTGGTACAATTTCCAGATATATTATTAGGCACTGTGCACATTACTCTACAGTACCAGTTACAAAATGCTTAAGATGTAATAAATATATAGATACCCACCACCCTGTGCAGACAGATGGACAGATATAAAATTCCATTGGGCTGACTGTGAATGCATTAGTTATTCTATGAGTTATTAATGATCTTGTAACTCACCAGTGACACACAAAATCAGAGCCACAAGTGAATAATGAAAGGACATAAATAAAGTCCAAATGAATAATGTATCCACCATCAGGCCATGGGTATTTTGTTTGAACAATAGTGTTTTTCTTTACTGTTTCTTTTTTTTTCTTTCCTATTTCACGGATTGTTTTTATTTGGTCAGTTTGCATCCTGCCACTTGATTAGTTGCAGGAGGTTCTGTATTGTGCTGTGTGATTAGATGGTGAATTAATTCTTTCCTGTCTCTTCTATTTTGCTCCAGATTTCTATTATCAGATTGGCACAGCTACTGATTTCAGCAAGGCTTCATTAATTCGCTTGTAATTCTCCTATAATGTATAGACAGTGGATATACAAGGGATTACTTCTGGAGACAAGGTTCTTATTTCTGTCTCTGGATATACATTTTTACAGAGTGGGGGGGTAAGTTGTGGGTCTACATCACATTCATCTAACCCCCCAGAACGTGACTCGGAGAGACTGATAAATGAGTGTTTGTCTCTGGCACTTCTGTATCATGCATTGAGAGGCTTTGCTTTGCACAACCATAAGCCCAGCCAGTGGACCAATTCGGTGCAGGTCTGACCTGTTTGAAAGCCTGGTGTTCCCACTGGGATTGCTTCAGTTTGGGTTCATCTATGCATCATGGTGTAACTAGGTAAAATCCTTTATTGAAGTAAATAAACATTGCTTCTCAAGAAGAAAGCCCAAAAGGAAGGTAATTTTAGGAATTAGTGTTTGTTTTCTCTGGTGTTGGCATGTGCCTGAAGCCTCGCTCCTAGTGAGATGCAGGTGCTAATTCAGAGGTGGGCAATTATTTTGGGCAGAGGGCCACTTACTGAGTTTTGGCAAGCAATTGAGGGCTGCATGACAGGCAGACAGGGGAGATAAATATGAATTTTCTAAATTTTTTAGGGGTGCCACAGGCTGGATAGAATGGCCTGGCGGGCTGCATTTTGCCCACCCCTGCGCTAATTACTATAGAAGAAGAGTCCCCTGCCTAAACCACAGGCCATTTCCACAGAGTGAATGGAGCCCTGATTTTGTAGACAGTTAGAATCCCAGTCAGTCAAAATGATAAGAAGCACCATGGTCTGTTTTGTGCTGGTGCAGTAACATACTGTGCTCTCCCATCTTCTCACTCTGTTCCTAGCAGTACGCTACGTGGTACATTGGGCTGCTGGCCCCAAGGCCTCCATGGCAGCTGTCATTGCCAAAGATGGAGGACATTTTATTATTTTCCTGGACTCTTTTCACCATCTTCTAGAGTTGAGATTTCATATACAAAACATGTAATCCTCTGCCCTGGCTCAGGGTGGGTCTTTCATTTCATGGAGGCCTTCCTGATGCTGCAGGCTGCTGCTTGCTCTAGGGTTTGATAGCTCCTGGAGAAGTGGGGAAAGTGTTACCAGTACTTACTGTTTTCTTCCATAATATAAATTAAGGGACCAAATAAGCCCCCCCGCAAGGGTCACAAAGAGAAGTTACCTGTTCTCCAGACTCCAGCCTCAGGACATTTCTTTTCAGCTCTAGCAAGGAGTGAGTTCAGTGGCAGATTAAGATTGACTGGGGCCCTGGGCAAACAGAAAATTGTTTGGGGAGGCCGCGGCTAGGCCAGCCCGTCCTCCTCAGCATGTCTGGAGCAAGCCAAGGGGCATGAGCGCTGCTGCCATGAAGTTGGCACAGCCCCTCTGCCTGGCAGGTGTTGCACAGCCAGAGCTGCAGTCCCCCAGCACTGCAGGATGGGCTGGAGCCAGGGCCAGCTTGCTGGGGGACATGAGCTCTGCCCCGGCTGCCTGCCCGCCCCTCTGCTCACCTGGGCAGGGCAAGGCTGTCCTGTTCTGTCCCAGCAGCGTTGGTGCTAGTGGCTGCCCACAGGTGGCAAGGAGCGGAAGCCGGGCTCGGCTACAGCTGACAGTAGCTGGGGACTTGGGCAAAAACCAGCAGAAGCAAAAGGAAGATGCTGAAAAGGGAAGCATGACTATGTGCCGCTCTCCCCCCAGAATGGTGTTGGTCTTAAGAGATCAGGATGTGAATTGTAGCCAACACACTTTCCTTCCCCTCCAAGTCCCCAGCAGCTTCCTGCAGTGCTAGTTGGTTTAAAATGTAACTAGTATTAGAGGGGTACCTCTGAGCCCCTGGGGGAAACTAATGCGCAGGCCAGTGTTTTGATTAATGGGCCATTCAGCTGTTCTGATTTGGAGTGCCTGTAGGAGAGCAGCCCTGGCTAGTTTTCTGCTGCATGGGCAATACACCTTACAACCAATGAATGAATGAATGAATGAACATGCTGGGCAGGTTTTAAGTGGTGGCAAGGTCAGGCCGTTCTGTGATGAGACTTTGAAACTGTGAAGTGAAGCTTCCCCAGGCCCCATATTCTTAAAGTTGAGAGCTTTAAGAAGCTCCCTCCCCCGAACATGCAATATTCAGCTTATGCTTGATGGGGCTGAAGCTGTTTTCAAATCACTTTTCCGCTTTTAGAACACAGCTCTGGCTTTGATCAGGAGCACAAAGTGATCAGGGGCATTTATTATTCCACAGATATGAGCTGGCAAAGTGTTCCTCATGCATCAGATCTCCAGCAACGTGAGGGAAAGCAGGCAAGGCAAGAACTTCAAAGATCAGGGGAGGGATAAATTGTAGGGTAAGCTTAATGTTCTGCCCCTCCTCCCTTCCCTCTGTCTCTAGTGTTTTGTCTCTGTTTGGATCCAGCTATGGCAATAAACAGCAAGATGCTTCATGACATATTGTAAGAAATCCTCTGGAAGTGGAGGATGTACTTAACCTGTGTGCTGCAATAATGATGCTCAGGACCAGCTTGAAAACAAAATGCAGCCCAAGGGAAGCTCTGCTGTGGGCAGTGACTGAAGACTTCTCTTTGGTCTTTCAGTGAACAGAATTAAATTCATTCAAAAGAAACATGACTGGGTTGGAGGCGAACTTCTAGAAGATGAACACTGTTAATATGAGCAGGACAATTGTGTTTCAGCTGGTGGAATGAAGTGAGGGCTGCTTCTGTGGTGGTGGCACTGTTCTAGAAACAGAAGAGATGTAACACTCAGATTTGAGGCCATGAGTCAGTGTCTGTCTGGTAGCAGTTAGGAAAATAACTTCCTCTACAACCGGTCATCCAGTCTTTTCTCTCCAAGGTTCTTTTGCCCCTTCCTCCAAAAGAGTTGCTACTAGTCACTGTCAGATCAACCTTCGGTCTCTCTTATGCAACTCCTTTGTTTCTTGTTCAGGGTGTAATGCTTCTTGCAAGATCTATACAGTTCTTCTCTTCCTGTCCCCAAAAAAGCAAATGCTGCCTTTGCATTAAAATCAGATCAGGGTCCAAAATGTCTTGTAAAAATGCTGCAGTGACTTTATTTGGAGCTGATATTTGTTCATGCTTTTTCTGACGATAGAAATATGAACTCCCAGGCTAACTGTGTTTAAGCACAATTGGCTTAATCTCCTTTCAGTATTTAATACTGGCAACTCTACCAGGTGCTATGGACTTTCAGTGAGCTTAGCATGCATGTGACACAAGTGGTACAGGTCTAGAGCTGATAACGCACACTTTCCAAGGCTGATGTCTACACTCCCATTGTCTGTCTTTGGCTTATGTCTTTTTTATCTGAACTCCCCATCGCATCACACAAAACAAACGTATTTCACAGTTTAACAATGTGGGACTTCCCATGAAAACTGCAGTTCAGCAGCCCCCAGGCATGTAGACTGGCTTTGATGGTGCAAGTGCGCCATCTGCAGGTCAGAAAATCTATCATCAATGCCCACACAAAGCCTAGCGAGCATGTGCTAAGTATACACCCCTCAGAAACTTAGGTTGATACAGGATGGTGTGGCTCTTATGCTAGAGATGTGCAGCCAATCCTACTCTGAGTAGGGTTTTCTTCTTGAAAAAAAAAACATATTCTTTGCTTTTTGCGACTAGATTTGACTTATACGTGTGTAACCATGTTTCATTTGGTTAAATGGATTAATAGGAGGCATTTGTTGTAGTTGTCTTTGTAAGCAGTCAAGGATTAGGATTTGTGCTAGAATGAAAGTAGGCTGCTTTTGAGAAGTGTTTGGTTTGTGTTGGCCCAGCAGGATAAATATTTAGAAGAGATAGGATCGTTTCTGATAAATACATGAATGGAAGAGGGAGGAAAAACACTAGGGAGAGAGAAGAGCAATTTAATTTAAATATCAAGAGCAATTAGGCAAAAACTGGCACTGTACAAACTTAGGCTAGAAATCAGTAAATGATTTCTAACTCTGTGGTGTGAGATCCAGGAATAGGCTTTCAATAGGAGTAATGAGGGCAAGAAATCAAATTAGTTTTAAGCTGGATCTTCATACCCTTATGACTAGGAGCATGTGATATGGCTGCCTGCAAGGAGGTTCCTTCCACATGTGTCTTGCATTCCTGTGTAATCACTGAGGCAAAGTGTTGCAATGTGCCACAAAGCCAGAAAGGGCAGAAGTGTAGAGGCTTATCCTGTTGCTTGATTATCAAGCTCAGTGCTTGTTAAAGGAGAGGAATGACAGGTCTCAGAAAACAACAGCACCAACAACAGTCACTGAGCTCTTTATCTGCAGAGCCAGAGCAGTAAGCTGCACTGAGCTCTATCAGGTAACTCTGCCAGTGTGCCTCACCTGTGGGAAAAAGCGAGAGATTGGGGTATGGAAGTAGAATGAACCTGCTGGCTGAACGGAAGATGCAGAGAGCTACCAGCACGGCTGAAAATGCAGCGAGAGCTCCAGGTAACATGATCAGCATGTACAGGTATCTTCAGGGGCAGGGAGTGAAATTCTGGGGCCGTAAGCCTAATGGAGCAAGGTTATAACAATGATACAATAATTACTTGAAGCTAAAGCCAGACAGATTTGGAAATAAGGGCCTGTCATGTTGTAGGTTCAGTTCACAGAGGCCTGAGCCCCTCTTACAAAGTGGTTTCTTTAATAATTTTAATTATGCTAACAGCACCCAGATGCACACAGCCATCAGGCTCTCAGCTAAGTGTAAGGAGAATATGTCCTGGAGGGGAACAGCCTAGCCCTTAAAGTTATATAATCCTCACAGGACTGAAATCCTATTCTGCCTTAAGGTGCTTTAAATACTATTTGTACAAAAGGCATTTTTGTCATTTACATAAGCTTTAGATCACTTTTCTACCTGCATAACTAGAGTTTCCCCTTTTCAGCAGTGTAGGCACAGAAAAACCCAGTGGACCAGTGAGGGCGGGGAGGCAAGAGGAGGGGGACCTGCTCCTGCTCTCAGTAACTTCTGTAACTTGCATTCAGGCCTAGATCCCCAGCCACAGAGCCAGGCCCCTTCATGGGCCAGCCTCCCCAGCAGGGATAGCAGGTGCCCTTGGTTCTGCTGAGCCCACAGCCTGGTAGTTAAGGCAGGTCGTTGGGACATGTGCGTTCAACCCCTTCTGGGTGAGGGGGAAGCTAGAAACTGCATCACCTACTCATGGGTAAGTGTCCCAGACATTAGGCTAGTAGGTGAAAAGATATAAGGCCTTCTTCACAATGCATTGCGCAGCCTCCTTGGTTTTCTTCTTTGACTGGCTTTTTTGAGGACTGTGCCTTTCCAGTTAGAATGGGATTGCTACCAGGAGAAAGGGGCTGTAGTTCCTCCCTTGGGAGCAGGCTCAGTATTGTAAATGCAATCATGCAGGAAGAAGTGTTTCTATTTAGATGCATAAGAAGCACTCTGGTGCCATTAGAGGAGATGGGATTTGGGCCAAGGAGGGGATGGGGGACAGTGGACAGTTTAACCATTGGAACAAACTGTCAAAGTGGCAGGTTCTCCAGGCCTGGATGCCCTTCGAACCAAGCCTACATGTCTGCCTGGAAGATAGGCTTCAATCAACACAAGCTATACAGCTACTGCGTTCAATACAGGGGTGAGTGGGTGAAACTTTATGTCCTATGATATATAATGAAAGGCAGACTAGATGAATGATCTTTTTCTCACATTAAATTCTCTGAAACTGTGGGAACATGGGACATAACATTTCAAAACCACTGACTAGGTAGCTGCGGGTCTAATTAAAGCAGTGGCTTTCCTGGCCACTATGATCAATTCAAACCAATGTTTAAACCATAAGTCTGAACATTAAAAAATATATCCTTAAAAACAATTTCCTCCTGCAGCATTGGATATTGGCAAGGTTTTCTTGGTGTTAGCTGAAGACAGCTTCCCTGATAGTGTTTGCTTAGAAATTGGCTGATGTGCCTGTGCTTTGTGGGGCAAAGTGGTATCTTATATTGGGCCAATGTGTATTGCTGGGAGGGAAAGCAGACTAGTTTTCAGGGATCAAGCATCCTTCATCAAGGGAAAGAAGCACTCATATGCCAAACTAAATGTAATTGCTTTTATTTGACCTATATTAATTAATTTAATTAGTTGAAAGGGCAGTGTGCTGTTACCACCTGTGAAGCAAAAAAAATGTTAACAGAGGGAGAGGGCAAGTTATGAGCCATGAATCCAATGTCTCATAAGTCCATGGTTTCCTGTGTCTAGTGAAGTTATTTTCTATTTCCTGGGTAGTTTCCTGAAGCACTGGGTAGGTTTCCCTTTGAAGATAAGGCTTGCAAGCCTGGAGATGGAGTGAGCCTTTTGTGAAAAGGTGACAGCCTTTCTGCCCTGTGTCTTTGTTGTTGTTGTTGGGCATCATTCTAATGCATGGAGGTTGCTTTGTTTCACCAGTGCAGTTTTCATGAAAGCATGTAGTGCACTGGGGAGGGAGACACATTCTGACCTGGTTAGGCATGTCTAGAATCCATGGGTTCTGGTGGGGATTTTTTGTGGGGGCAGGGAGGAAAGGCAGTTGTTTGTGGGGAAGACCTGTGAGTATTTTGGTATGGTCTGGTTCCGTCTGATGGGTGTGTTGGTCAGGGGAAAATCTGATAGAGGAAGATGTTTGAAAACCAAAAGGGAACATGAGTTTAGAAAACATCTTTCCATGATGTGCCCTTAAAATAAAGCTTGCAAGAGGTTAATGGTCTCTCATTGACAAACACATTTTTATCCCAAGGCACTACATAGTGGTCACTGTTTTAAACAACTGTTTTTAACAATAAATCTAATGATAGCACTGGGTAAAGGAAGTAAGACATCCCTGTGTTTATGTCCTGTGCTTTCCATAAGCTGGCTTTCTTATCATCTGTCTCTCAGGCTTCCTGTATAGCAAGATGGCTCTGCTAGGCCTAAATGCATTTTACAAAGCAATATTTTTAGAGGTTATTGTTGGTCTCTACACAGAGGAAACTCTTTTTCATTTCCTCATGCATCCCAAAGTTGGGTTAATAGGAACCAACATTCCCTGTTCCAGGCACAGAACAATATCCTAATAAAGTCCAGTTGAAAATAAGCCCCAGTAGTCAGAAACAATTTTGCGTGAGTTTTCTGATCGAGGAATTCCGTTCAATTATCTGGATTCCAATGAGCAGCTGGCATCCATGCTGCAGACAGAAGGGAGGGGAAGACTCCTTTAATTATCTCCAAGTCAAGAAAGATCAGCAACTTGAATCAAACCAGATGGAGGATATAATCTGCCAGCAATACTTGTGATTGGATAAATATAGCTCCATGGTTGAGAACATAAAGACAAAACAAAGGGTGATGGAAAAAGGAATTTCTCCAGAGGCTGGCCCTGTGGACACTAGGAGATTTATAAAATAGCTGTTCTCAAAGGTGGAAATGGAAAGATTACATGTAAAGGATGAGGAGTCTTCTTGCACCTCAATTGTGAGGCTGCCCTTTTGTTGTAGCTGAATGTTGAGAGGTTGGTTTCTTGTGCAGGTCACCCCCGAGTGTGCACTCTCCTTGCCCCCTCTCCCCTGGTAGCCACCCCTTGGGGAGGCCTGAGATTCTGGTCTGTTTGTTCTATCTTCTGACTTGAGCCATCGAGGCTCACGCAGGTCCAGACGTTCCAGGTCTGACAACTCCATTCCCTCTTCCCCTCCCTTTCAGTCACCCAAGGGTATGACAACACTTTGTGGTTGGAGTTCCGGTCCTGTGAATGCTGATTGCTCAAGGGGGATTGGATGATGCCAGAAAGAATGTCTTTTCTCAGCCAAAATTAGGGCCAGGACGTACTGGCTGATTAATGGCTAGATCTTGGGTTTGGAGTACTACTACACAGTTCTCCCACAGCTTTAAAAGGGGTGAAGAGCAGAGGGTGTTCTGGCTGTCATTATGCAGATCTAGCATACCTGTTGAGCACTAAAGCTCCCATTGTGTAAACTGATAACTGGAGACTGAACCACCTCTTTCCCCACAGATAAACAGCTCTTCCCCCAACAAATACCAAAGATCCCACTGATGTTAAATGGGGTTTTGTACAGTGAACCTGTTTGCAAGAGCAAAGCCTTAGTTCATGATTGCTTTTGGAGGATCTCTCATGCCCTTAAACTTCCCCAAACAGACCTTCTACTTCTGTGCTTCACTAAAGGTCAGGGCCTATATATTGCAGGACCAGGGATATAGAAATGGATACTACTCTAAGTAATGTACCCTAACTCTATTCTGAGGTAGCTTGATGTGCTCTTTCCCATTTGTCCCCTTCACCCAATGATGGTAATGCAAAGGTGCCCATAAAGGAGGTAAAGCTCTTGCTAGATACAGAGCAGGAGTCAGGCATATGGAGGTTCTTCTTAGAGCAGTTGACCTCTGCCCTTACCCACTTTGCATCTCTGCTTCCTTGTCTGAAAAACCTGAGTAATTAGCTGTGTCATACCAGTGTTGTGAGGATTGAGTTGATGCTCTTGGCTGTGCAGAGAGAACTTCCAATAGAGGGAGCTATGGATGGGTATTGGTGTCAGTTATGATGTTGTTTTGTTGGCTGCATCTCTTCTAGGAATAGAACTATAAGTGCCAGCTGATGATGAAAGTGAGTATCACCATACTCATGTTGGAAGCACAAGGGCCAAAAAACCAGCAACAGGTGGAATGGTCAATGTCAGTAAGTCCTTGGGAACCTGAAGGAGGGCTGTAAGGGCATTTGTAGATGATGTGGTCTGTGACGGGCCGGTAGGGGGCGCTCCTGCGTTGAGCCGCCCGACCACCTTCCAGACTCCAAATGCCTCCCTAGGGGAGCCTTATGCTCGGCCGACACCTCTCCCGGAGCACACTCGCTAGTCTGGGGGGTAACGTTGCCGCCACCCCCCTGAGAAGGGACTGACTTGGCCCTGTGTCCTTGGGGAAACACAGGCCTAATAGTCCGACGGGTACTTGACCCGGTACAGGCACTTGAGGCACTTCCCCAAGTCAAGGGGGCAAAAAGTAAAGTCTCCCTTAGTCTGCAGACCTAAGGGGTCTCTTAGGCATAATTTAGACCCACCCCTCAATAAGGCTCCCACACCAGTCAAAAAGGAGAACTTTATTGATTACAAGGGGTAGGGGAAACTAGGGTACAGGACTGAGCAATATCTTAGAAATCCTAAAGAGCAAACAGTGTGGCTGAGGTAGCCTTTTGATTACGCATCTGTGTTACTGCCAGCTAAATATCTAATCCGATTGAGTAGCTTACTCACAAGCATCTTCCAGAGTTCTCCAGTTTCCCCTCTGGAGGCTTGGGGTGAGAGAGAGATGGTAAGGCTTCTCTGTCTCCCCTGCTTTGCTGCTGCTTCACCTCATGGCCAAAGAAGAGAGAGCCTCCTCCCCCAACCTATATAGCCCCTGTGACCTCATTCACCTGGGCCAGTGGAGGTCAGCCCCAGTTGGCTGTCAGCCAACCAATTTGAAATACATCACCTGTTACCAGGCAGATTCCAGCTCCCCAGGTAGATGCCCCTCACCCAGGTGGCTGGTGCCAGTCATGTAGGCAGAGGGAGCAGGTTTCCCCCCTCCCTCAGGAATGCAGCCAGCTCAGGTTACCTAAAGAGACAAGCTGAGGTGTGAATCCTCTGTGCTGGCCCATCGAATCACATAGTCACAGGGCAGAGATTTTGGGGAGAAACCAAGGTGGCTTTCTGCCACATGGTCAACCATCTGAGCTTGAGCACCACAACTGCAGCCAGCTTATTTGCCATAAGACCTCAAGCAGCCATCAGAGGGCATGAGACTGGTAGTGCAGATGTCTGCTAACAAGAAACCCTTGTGCCTAGGATAGAAAACTCACACCATCCACAAACCATACTGAGGGTCTGTACTTTTACTGTCTTGTTTGAAGGCTAATGGAAGAAGGCCCTGTATGCAGTCAAACCACAGCCTCTGTCTCTGCTGAAGACTCAAGCCAAGCTAATGAATGACCTTCATAACATTTCTCCCAACTTGTTTGAGAAGATTGACTGCAAGATTTCCAAGGGATCTCTCCACCTCCAGTTCTGCAAATCCCATAATCAAGGGCACCCTGAATACTGTAATTTGTCTAAATTTGGAATGCATTCATTTTAACTCTTCAGTGGTTCCTGTAATAGCGTTTAATTAATTGGCTGATTATTCATCCTATCTTAATGATGTACTATTGAGTAATAATGACATGAAGCAGGAGAAAAGCACCCAGACATTTGGATAGGCTCAAGGAAGAAAGGCAAAGAGTGTCTGTACATGGGGCTTTTGATTTTTAACCAAAGCCCCAATATTGCTACATTGTTTTTCATAATAGGGCTTCTGACCTTGCTAAGTGGTGGGGAAGCCTAAATAGCACAAGTCAAGTGGAGAAAGAAGAGAACATACACTACGTAAGCATCGTTGGTTTTAGTCATGTTGATCTAAGGACATAGTGCAGACAAAGCTCTTTGTCTCTCTATAAAGGATGCTGTCTCCTGTGTGGTCTGTTTCATAGAAATGGGAGTGCAGTTTAGTCATATGTTGACTATCTTAATGGGTCCAGTGAACACAGGGCTTTTTAGGCAGGTTTGTTTCTAACTTTACTTTTTAGGGGGTACATTATGGAGGGAGATGGAGTATCTTGTGCATCAAAGAACAATATTATGGAGGGTTTGGAAAAGCAGAGGACAGTATTGTACTGGACAGTATATTCAGTGCACAGCACAAGAGGTCAGCATAGTATTCTGTGGTATGATGGAGACATGTTGGAGCTCTTTTAGACTTTGTGGCTTCCGTTCTGATAGCATCATTGTCAAGAAGTGTATTTTTCCTTGTATAACTACATTTGTATTTTATAACTTTGAAGAATTCTGAAGACCCTCAAGCTGTAGTAGACTCAAGCGCTTGTTCTCACTTACGTTGGCAAAGGCAGGTTCTTATCACTTCTAGTGAATTAAGTGGCCAGAATGGGGTTTATCCAACTCTTTCACCTCTAGTCTTCCACTACAGCTAGCTGCTATACATCAGCATCCATCTTTCTCAAGAGAAAAATCAGAGCTTCAGATGATAGATATGTATCATACATAGTAGACAGCATTCAATTTTGCTGATCCTTTGCCTGTACTAATCATTGTTTTGGGAACCCAAGAAGTTGAAGTGGCAAATTCTGTTATTATGACATTGCAAAGCTACACTTAACTTTTGGTGCTCAAGTCTACGCTGCAATGTATAACAGTTTTAGTAACAGATATATTGAGCCCATGATAGGCTTGAACTACTGGTTTTTGTGATTATTCCATATGAACATGGGAAGACTATATTGGCTCATCCCTCCACTATACATTTTGCTGTCTTCCCACCTGTGATGTATTTTTGATTCTTTCCTCCAGCATGCAAACTCCTCCTGCGTTGGGTGAGCCAGCTCTGCTTATTGAGGGATGGGAGCTGGAAACCCTGCCAGAAGTTACTTTTGAGATTGTTTGACCCACTGCTCATTCTGACACTGGGCTTACATGCAGTATTGTTTGCATCCCTCTGCATAACATACAGCTGCTCTTGTCACTCTCAAAACTAAGAGAAACCTCGCAGCTGTCTGGTTCTGCTTAGAGTATTTCATTTCTGAACAGAGTAACTTATGACCCTTTCCACAATATGGGTTTCCCTCGCTTTATGTGGGTTCTGTATGTGCAAATTCACTCTTATGTGATGACCCTTTTTATACTAAAAATTTGTCATGCAAGGTAATTTAACGCTTATGCGATCAGTGTGGTAGAAGCCCAGAGTCAGCTGCTTTGTGCAGTGCATTGTGGGAGTGATGCACACCAAAATATAGTCATTGTCTGTGACATTTGTTTCTGTAGTTGCCATCCCCATTATGGTAACATTCACCACCACCCTGTCCTTATGTGTACTGGCTGCTGTTGGCGAGTACCAAAATTGTTTTATAAAAGTGGTAGAGATGGGTCTGGGGGTGAGTACAGTCGAGCTCTTGCAACATATCCCTATCAGTTGCATTGTAAAGTGGGTTCCCTTTTTGCGAATTCGAGTTACGCACCATTTTCCAGGAACACATGTACAGCTTGAAGCAAGGGAAACTTACATGGGGTGCTCATATTCTATAAAGGATCTGGTTAGCAGATTTAAACATTAAAAGCTGCTTGTATCTATTTCAAAATAGATATTTGGGGCCTTAAGGTTCTCTGCTATATGTAGACTATACTTATGCCCAAAGTTAGACATGACTTCTCCACCCCTCTTCTCCAAATTAACATTCAGTGTTTCTGTTGGGAAGTTTTGCATCTGCAGGGCAGGAGAAACTTCCAGTTTACTTGCTTTTAAATGGAAGATGAGCCTAACTATAAGCAGCTAAATACATGTATGTATACACACCTGTGGGATGACAGTCACGATACATCTGCTTTATTCGTATTCAGCCATCTCATTTTCTATAATTCCCAGTCTGAGTGGCTTCAAAATAACAAATGTTTTGGAGGAAAGTAGTTATTTCACTGGCAGTTAAACACAGGAAGTCCTGTCTTGGGGAAAAAAGGCCTCATTTCTAGGAATCAATTTTTCTGCTGGATTTACACATTGGAAAAGCTGAAGCAGTTCTCTAGTTGCACAAAATCGTTTCTGGGCATGGAGAGCGTACATGACAACCACAGCACTTGCAGGTACAAAGAAGCTACTAAACAATATTTTGGTCTGCCTGAGCTGCAGAGTCTGTCAATCTTGGACAGGCTTCTTCAGCTATCTTCGAACCCACAGATAAGCCAATCATGAAAGATAATTATCCTAGACTACAAGGGATTGCCAGTGATGATTCAAGACACCTACAGACCTTTAAGATGATCCTAACTATGTAGGTGTGTTATTGGTAGCAGGATGCACACAAAAAAAATCAAAGTTACATTTAAAAATCCAAGACATTTCTAATGCACGTGGCTCAAAGGACACATGATAGTGTCCTGTTTCAGTGGCCATCTTAATCTTTAGTACCAATATTTCAATAGTATAAGACTTGGGGAAAAAGAAAATAATAATCAGTAGAAACTTCTAAAATTACCACAGCCATTTCCCAAACCAAACTTTTAAATAGGGGAAGCGAAATAGCTATCTATAAAGATTGAAACATACAGCTTGAAGGTTACTTTTTACTTGCAGAAATCCTGTTAATACAAACAGCTGAGAGATCTGGCATAAAAGACTGACATGGCTAAGAAGAGAGGAAAAAACTTTATTGTGTTGAACAGATCTCATCCCTCTCACAGTACAGGGAAACTTTTATAATATCAGTTCAGGTAATAGTCTGTAGACATTTAAAACTCCCAACATCCACATCAGTAAGTCTTAGCCATTACTCTGTGCGATGGTATTGAAACAAGATTACAGCAAAAAGACAATATGCAGAAAGGTAAAAAGCTGTCTAGGTTTTCTAGTTAAGACCCTCCCCCAGCAAATCCCAATAGCTAGATGTGGAAGTGAATCAAAAACTTGTTTCATACTTTTCCTCCATGCCTATTTCAGCATAGGGGGCAGTCAAAGCTTCCTTTTTGAAAGAAAACTATATCTATTTTGACTGAAGCCCATGGTGTGAGCTTCATACAAATAAAGACATGCTTTACTTAAATACCTGGGAAATAGTACTCTTTCATTGCTGCTAAGTGGCCTTTCCATCCTTTAACAGCATGGGATCTGATTCAGACACTGTAAACCAGTTCCCTTCCCAGCCCAGCAGCATCCTGTATTTATTCATATGCGAGTGACACTGGTCTCTAGTAGTCATAATCAGAAAGATGATCAGAGATGGTTCCATTTAAACAAAACTCACTTCAAATACTACTGTAGGAGTCCAGAGGAAGAGCCATGTGCCTCAGATGTGGCTTTGTTTGTTTGCTTTTTAAAAAAGGCACAGCCCCAAAGGATACTGTTGCCTGTAATCCTGAGAGAAGGAACATTTTTCCTCTAGTTTGTTTGACATGTAGTGAGTTTAAAACAGCTATATACAGATGCAGGACAGTGTACTAAAGCAGCTGGAGTATTCCATATTCAGATCCCAGTTAGTGCACATACATCATGTGGAATAACTATTCAGAGTAAGTAGGGGACTAAAATATAGCAAAAGACACTTTCAATGCAGAATCTAATATTAGAATGGCTTCCTGTCAGCCCATGCCCAATATGGAAGAGGAACAAAAAATAAACATTTTAATAAGTCAGCTGGTGCCTCAGTGAATAACTAGCTCATTCCTGCCATTTCCCCCCTCTAATTCTATTTCTCCAAGCTCACTCACCATTCTTCCCAGTGCTGTAACCAAAGAGTGAATCTTTTGAAAAGTAAATGTCCAGTGTAGCTGCACAAATGGACCGTGTATTGGATTCTGCATGTACTATGTTTTAGAGAATACCTTTTAGCATTTACTCTTGGGCTTCTGCTGATATTTAGTTTACAGCCTGGACATCAATCTCTGGCAAGCTCACTGTAAGCTCTTCTTGTACCGCCTTTGAAAGTTTAGAGACTTTTCTTATTAAACAGCAAGTAAATCTTTCCCCCACCCCCCACATCCAGATATAATAATGTCAGCCAAGCCTGTACAGTTTTGCATATGCAGTGATGTGTGTATCACTAATTGACACTTGGTAGGTAACTAGTAACTCAAAAGGCAGGACCTTTGATTTGGCATTAATCTTTTGCACAAAGCTATGCACTATACAGCATTACAAGCAGAATTAAGTTGCACATGTTGCCTGAACCCCATGGAAGGCTTCTATTAGCACCTGTGGCATCTGTCATTTGGAAAAACTTTTAAAAGCAGCTCAATTCTTTCACACTGTACAAACCAAGATACATTGCAGTAGAACAAGTCTAAAAACCACCTAATTATTCAGCCAGGATTACAGAGATGCTGACAACATTAATGTTGAAGTGTCTGAAAAATGGTTTAGGAGTTGCAGGGAGACTCTGGCAGATGGACTGAAAGAAAATGTGACCAATAATACTTAGCTAAGTATATCACAGCCATGGTCATGATATATGGGGTTAAACTAGTCTTTCCGCTAGTTTACTAGTGCCAAGCTACTTTGAGTATGAAGGTCTGCTAAAAACTGGCTGCACACTGTCACTGGGCACACTCAAGACTGGAAGAAGGCCAATGTGGTGCCTATCTTCAAGAAAGGGAGGAGAGTGGATCCGGCTAACTACAGGCCCATTAGCCTGACTTCTATCCTGGGGAAGATCTTAGAAAAGTTTATTAA
>NW_017728929.1:1693692-1740103 GCF_001723895.1 Crocodylus porosus | reverse complement strand
CGATGATCTCCCGAGGTCCCTTCCAGCCCTAATGTCTATGAAATCTATGAAATCATGGCCATGCAGGCAATGCACTTACCATCTCAGTGGAGAGTGGGTTCTGAAGCACTCTGGGTCTGTCATTTAATACAGCAGGGGTGTCTAACCTTTTTGAATATGGGGCCGGATCACAAACTTTTTACCACCCAGTGGGCTGGTGAGCCATATTTAAAGACCTCACAGGAAGTGGTATCACATCAGGAAGTGATGTCACATGACCTTTGACACCAATGAAGGTCTCAAGAATATATGAAAGGGTCACAAGCAAACTTTAAAAGTGGGTTCACCTTTAAAGGAGAAAAACATATAACAGTGGCTTTTCTCTTGTGGGCTGGCAGAGTTCCAGCCTGCAAGGGGCTACTTGGGGACCCCCCCCATACCCCACACACTGGGGCACTAGGTCTGGAGGTAGGAACAGCGAGGGACACTGGGTCAGGACTGTGAAAGGCAGGGATCCCCCCCCCCACACACACACACAGGTGCCAGGAGCCAACAGTCATTGGCCCGGCCCCGGGGGAGGCGCTGTCTTCCTGCCTTGGCCCTGCCTTACCTGTGGCACCCCAGCCGGGCAGGAGGCAGCAGAGGCAGACGACGACAGCGAGCCCGGCCGCTGCATCGCCTCCGTGGGTCCGCGTGGCCATGCTGCACTGGGCTGGAGGGAGCCAGGGCTGGGCAGCACCTCAGGGTGCAGTGAGTGCAGACTCTGCCTGAGCCCGGGGCTGTCCCGCACAGTGCAGCCGATGCTGACAGCCCAGCAGGAGGAGGCACCTGCCCGCACCGCTCCACCTCTGCCAGCGACCCGAGGCTGGGTGGCCAAGCTGGACTGCCTCTTGCCTGCAGGCGGGGAGCGGCGGCTTCCCCATGTGGTGCTGGGAATGGAAGGAGGCAGGATGGGTCTGCATTCCTCTTCCCACATGCACCGCATCAGAAACATCAAGCTGATGCAGTGCGCGTGGGAACCTTGTCCCTTCCCCAGGCGTGTGAGGGGCTGGGGGAGGGACAAAGGAACAAAAGTAAACCATGTTTACTTCTATTTCCCTTTGCAGCACCGCGGGCCACAGAAAATACCTTGGCAGGCCACATGGCAGCCCATGGGCCATATGTTGGGCAAACCTGTAATACAGCATGATAAAGATGTCTACTGATGTCAGTACACCGCAGACTAAAGTCAGCTGTCCACCACTGTATGTGTACACTTATTTTTACATCCCAGCATTGAAAACTTTGAAAGCAAATGCCTGCAAAACTGCTAATCCTTTAAAATACCATGTGCATATGCCAGCTTTGCACTCTGCAACTGATCTTGGGGCATTTTTGTGTAGATGAAAGGAGGGCACAGGAAGCCATCATTCTCTCCATCTAGCCCTCAGACCATGGGTCTGGTTTGCTGGTGGGATGCATAGCCAGACACCCACTTGGAAAACGCACACAAAGCACTCTTCCAAATGCCTCGGCAGAAGATGCATGTAGCCACCTTTTCACAGGTGCCATAAGGAGCACCACCCAGTACACCTCCTGTGCCAGACATGCCCTGTGCCATTCACCTGGCTGGCACTGCTCTGCCTTACTTCAGAAGTGATTTTTGCCCTCAAGAATAAGAAACTTAACATTTAAAAAAAAGAAAAATTAACCCTTCCCCTCCAAAAATAAATCTGCCCTCCCATTACATGTTATTTACACAAGATGCTTATTGTAGTTCTACAAAGATATACAAGGTCAGGGTTATCTGCACCAGTTTCTAATCTGAAGTAGAGATACGAGCACTGAATATCAAAATTCGACATAGGCAGTGTTCTTGCACTGATACCATGAGTCAAAGCACAGAATGTACAGCTTCAGGAGAATTATAAAGGATGTAGGAAGCTAATAAACAACTACTGCAGAAACTCACCGTCTTAGCCAAAATTATATGGAACTGAAAAAAAGCATAGGAAAGACTGCAACTGCACACTTACAGAAGGGTGGCTAAATGAAGAACTGCTGTATTGTATGTAATTGTGGTAACCATATTTGAAATATAAAATCTAAAGAAAATGTATCTGTATCTTGGACAAAGGGAATGAGTTCCCACATCCACATGGCCCTGGACATAAAGGTACAAATCTGTTTGGATATAAAGGTACAAATCTGTTTGGACATAAACAAAACTGTCCAGCTACCATCCCACCATGGTTCCCAGAAACAACTTTAAGGGATTTTTGAGGATACATTTTGTAGCACTAAAACACACAGAAACTACAACTAAAGATACAACGATTAGCTATGAGTGTGCTCCTGTGACAGAATGACTTCAGCTGCTTGTTTTAAAAATGTAGATGTATGAAAGAGGCTTTAGAAATGTACAGCTTAAGAATCCATGATAAGGTCACTAATCCTCATAAGAGGCAACTACTTGAAGCAAGATGTTTTCTGTTCTGTACACTTGAATAACATGACACATAAAAGCAACTAGAGTTTCCCACAAACAATATAAATTGGGACCATAGGGGGAAAAAAGTTTCAATCAAGAGGAATCAACTCATGTTCCATTGTGAGAACATTACAAGAGAATCTTTTTATAAAAGATCAAAGGAAAGAAATGGGGTGAGTGGGGGAACTAAAGCGTACCACCTACAAACTCCAAGATTTTACTGATGTGACATACGTGTCTGAAGAAAAATAAAGTTACAAAATTTACATGATCAAAAGCTTCCACAGATCTTCATAAACATAAACATTCATGAATCAATGAACCGCACCAGTACCAATGCCCTACTGACTACAATTTTTTTTCAACTGTAAAAGTTGGGGAGGGAATAAGAGGGTCATGTATTAAACTGAGGGGAGGAGACTGCCAAATTGGAAAAATAATCTCACTTTAGAAGTCTGATCCAATGTATTGCTTACTTTGTAAGCACATACATTTGGAAGGGACGATATATTTAAATGGTTGGCTAGCATTGCTTTGCAGTAAGCCAACCATTCAAAAGCAAGGAAAATAGATGTTCTCAATCAAAATAATAAAACTGCTGTTCTGTTACAGAATGAAACGCATAATGATCAAATATGAGCAGAGCCTTGTACAAGATGATTCAATCTGAAAACTGCAGGTGCAATATAAGACCAGTTCAAGACATGATTCCAGGCTTTAACCTAACCTGGAAAAATAAGCTCCATTTCAAAACTTTCCTTGAGGTAAGGACTCCTCTCTGTGCCGCTGTTCCCTGGGTATGCATTTTCCATGCGCTCTTGAGTAAGATATCTGTGGTTAATAGAATCATGGTGACTAGTAGTGTTTATGGCAACAGCTAGATGAACAGATCTGCTGCTTTTTCAATGATATTCAGAGTTTTGTTAACTGAAATTCTGGACTCCTCTGCAGGCTCTTTCATTCATCCACAGGTACAAAAACAGTAACACTAATTCCAATAATCCAGATCCTATTTCAGATGCAGAAATCAACTCAACAGCAAGTGATAAAAATGCACACATCATCCCATTCAATTATTCAGCAGTTTTGCAGACATACTGGAAAAAACTAGCATTTGATATAAAAATTGTCTATTAAATAGTCTAACTTCATGTTTCCCCATAGATCATAATTCCACATGTGCTGCTGGATCTGTAGAAAAGGAGGGAAAAAGAATGAAAGTCACCTATTTCCAGTTATCATTAGACTGATTGGAGTTTTTTAGAAATGGTGTGCACTTTGTTCTGTCAATTAATAACTTGCACTTTGAAAGGTAAAGCTTTTTCACAGTAATTCCTTTATAAACTAAGAGTGCATGAACTTTTGCCAAGCCTAGTGAGATGTGTATCAATAAATCCTAGCCAAGGTTTTTTTTTTATATATCCAGTGCGCCCTTGTGAAGCTGTTTTAAGAGCAGTGATTCCCAAATTTCAAAAACTGCTCACAGGTCTGTATTTCAGATTCAGGTCTCTTTAGTATTTCATAAATATTAGCTGTGTTAGTCATGTTTTATCACTATTCAAAATACATCTCAACAACACCCCCCCAACATCATTCAGCTGGGCTTCACAAGTAATGTACTTCATTTCTTCCCACCATTAAAGCCTTATTGAAAATGCTTTTGCTCTGTCTACACAGCCTTTAAACCATTGCCACCATTTAGTTTTCAACAGCAAGTGCAGCTGTATCCATATTATTCAGAATCCATTAAGGGAAACCATAATCTGCACTCAGTTAAGAATTTTCCCATACAGGAAGGATAGTACTGAGCTTCTTAAAAATCCACACTATGTCTACTTGACAGAGCAGTAGGTCACCTTACTGAGGCTGGATGCTGTTAAGTATTTGCACCTAGAAAAATGTCAGGAAATAGGCCAAAAACCTCTGTTCCCTACAGCTGGCTTTCCACCGCCCCCACAAAAAACAGGTAAATCAACTACCATCATATTTTTTGTTTTACTTTCTGCCCGTTACTCATTTATGTTATAATGGTTAAATGTGGGCTCTTTACCAGCAGCTGAGAAGAAAATACCCAGGATATCACGATTCAAAAACTGTAGTCAGAGAGGGCAAAAAAATAGTACTGTTTTTTTTCCCTTTTAAAAGCCATTTTTATAAAGAAAGATAAAAGCTACCTTCTTTGCTTTGATGTTTTGTTTCACCTATTGTTTTAATTGTTCCAATTTCTTTCTCTTCCTGGAAATGACTGTAGAGCTGTTTAATTTCTAGATCATAGTCCTGCCACTCTGAGACAATACGCATCGCGGCCTGCAGCTTGGGCTCTTTGGTCATTGGGTTATTACACTGCAAAAGTAAAATAGGGTAAGCAGAAAGCAACAGATCTGTTCAGACGCATGCATGCGCATGCATGCAAATGCCCATCTCCACACACACACTTTGTCCAAATGTTTTCAAGCCCCAAATATTTCCTGGCTTCAAAAGAATAATGAATGTGGGGAATGCTTCCCAGTAAATGAATTCTACCACTGTCAAGAACTAATTCAGAGAAGTGTTATCAGAGCAGGAGTACAGTTTAAAGTCCATTCCCAAACTTGTCCTAACTCTACTTTAGATAGCTCTGGAAAAAAATAAAGCAGGGAGGAAAGGACAGATTAGTGCTTACATCTAGATCTACTCCTTAGTAAGGAGACTGATGGTCTGTATAAGGCAGTGGTCCTCAACCACTGCTAGCCTGCAGGCTACTAGTACCTTTCCTCACTCTTCCTGCCAACCTAAAGAAACAGACATCCATGCAATGCGAAACTTCCCGTAGCCCCAGACAATGTCAGAGGGTCTTGGGTAACAAGTTGCCCAGGGACCATGGGCTGGAGACCAATCTTCCAAGATTCACCCTTGTACCTGAGGGCCTTACCCCTCTGCTGAAATAAGAAAGTGCCAGCATCTCAGTTTTACCATAAAATGTTAACATATTGAAAAAGAGTCACAGTGGCCTTACCAGATCAATGGTTTTTGCTCTCTTTTTTGACGTATCATCACACCACGTTTCACACCAAAGCCACTCTTGTGGGAGTGATTTAATTGGCACTTGATGGATCATGTTGTTGGGCAAATCCTGTTTGAAATAAAGATTTACTAGTGAGAGGGAAAAATCGATTATCTAAAATTCTTAAAACTACACTATTGAGAAGTCATGTAACCTGTACAGCAAAATTTACAGAAAGAACAAAATCAGGGTGGATCTAACACTGGGGTGGGCAAAATATGGCTTGCGGGCAATTTGCTTCAGCCTGCAGGCACCCACCAGTTAATTATATCCCTTCCCGCATCTTACTCCCATCCTCATGGGTGGAAAGACCGGCCCAGCTTCTGGGCAGGGTCGTTGCTGCCACTGCTTCAGCTGCTGGGGCCCCTGCTTGGCTTCCCCCAAGTCCAGCGGCTTGTTCTCGTCTCCGTGCTACAGCGTTCACTCTGGGCAGCAGGAAAGAAAGTGGTGGGGACAGAAGGGGGAAAGGAAGCTGCAGTGGGGTGGAAAATGTAAGGCTGGCACCTGCAGGAGTGCAGAGCCCATGCCCTGGAAGTGGCAGAAACATGAAGCTTGGGTGGGCAGGGTGTGGGTGTGAGCAAGGGTGGCATTGTGAGGACCCTCCCCCCCACACACACACATTCATCACCATGGCGCACAGCCCCTGCCACCAGTGGCAGCAGCACCAGCAGGTGGTGGGCCCTCGGGGTGCTCATGACCTGTACAGGTGCTGCCACACAGCAGCGCATGGCTCTGGCCAGAGCTGCAGATGGGAGCAAGGAGTGCAGTGAGGCTGGTCCACCTCTATTATGCAGGGCTCCTTGAGGCACACATGCAGCTCCTCGCACTTGTGCGTCACTGGAAGAAGCCCTGCACAATGTAGCTGGCTGCCTTCCCTGCTCCCTGCTGCCATGTGCAGCTTGTGGGACTCCCCATACTCACCCACACACCATATATAAGACTAAGACTTTATTTTTGAGTTATTATGCAACTACCTCTATATACACTACGCAAACATAAATCATAAATATTTTTTGTAATAAAATTAAAAGTTATAGTAGGCGTTTGACTTTTAGTGTATGATTTAGTTTTTTTCTGGTTCCAAGATAACAGCCCCCCCAACCCCAAAAAAGAGTACTTCCAGCAGGCAAGGGGAAGGACTTCCAGCGGGCTAGGGGAAGGACTTTTGGTGCCAATATGGTGACCGGGGGCAGGGCACCTGTCAAGGGGCAGGGCTATCCTTGCGGCCCTCAACAGCTCACCAAAACTCATAAACTGGCCCTCCAGGGCCCACCCCTGGTTTAACATGAAGGAAATGCAAATTTGGAATTAATCCTCAAAAAAAATCTGTAAAAATCTGATTCTCTTAGAGAAAGCCAAAATTCCAGAAAGCTACATTTCTAAACAAAACCAATTTCGAATAAATTTTCAGTTAATTTATTGAGTCAGGATATTTAGATTTAATTCCATTTGATATAGCAACAATGTGATTCCAGCTATCAAGACCTTTGTAGCACCAGATTAGCTTGAATAGTTATCTTCTTAAGTTAACTTAAGAAGAGCTTAACAAAAGGTTCCCTCTTGGTACTTGTATATTTGTTTAGAGGACAGACTGATGATCATCTGGTAGTATTATAGCAGAAGTATTCTAGCCAACCGTCCAAATAATTAACTTACGAACAACATTATTTCAATACTGTATAAATTTTCCACTAACTTAATTAGGACATGGCATATACACAGAGACAAGAACATTTCTCATTAGACTAAAATAATCTTCATGTATACTCACAGTAGACTAGACACTTCAAGACACTGGTAATGAGTTATTAAGATTTTTATCTCCACGTTCCTGACTCCAATCTAGTCAATGTTTGCAAGTCGCCAAATGGATATAAAAGCCATTCATTGTCTTATGATGTATTTAAGAAAAACAAAGTAGTTGGAGGATACTTCTCAAGTGAAAGTTGTCCATTTCAAAGAAAACACCACAACACTTAGCACTGTCTTGCTGATCTGATTGGAAGGTCAAGGAGTGACTGTGTAAGCAAATTAATCCTCTATTCCTAGAGAGGAAACTTGCAGTAATGAAGCTTCTGCAAGGCAACAGGCAGCTGCCTGAATTACTGCTGCCCCCATGTTGGGTGGGGGTTGTGTGTTAATTTGAGGGCATTAGTAAGAAAACTAGAATACTGAACTTACTCACACCACGGACTGTCTGCAATGTAACTGCAATGTAAACAATTCACAGGTGGCTAATACATAATGCCACCTTAAAGGCAGCTAAATTCCCATTGAGCCTCGGTAGAAGTCTCCAAAAGATCAGAATGTTAATAATTTTAACATTCAGCATGAAAGGAATTCTGTGATTGTTCAAAATCTTATGTGCATCGCATACTGCAGCCTAATGGTAATGTTCACTGCCACTGAAAGGTTTCACTCTGCCCTAGGCATGGCATTGGGATGGACAAGACATCAGGGCAACACTGTTTCAGAACTGTGTATCCCAACCATGTTAAGCAGGGAAGAAATTAAAGAGGGGTGGGGAAGGGGGATTTCAATTTTGACTAAAGAAATAGATTAAATCCTAATCTGATTTTTAGCCAGGAGAAAAGCCACATCCATGACATGCAACCTGAACAGGCATCAGGTATAAGAAGGATCCTCTCCATCTGAAAGCTGTTCAACTGCAGTGACTGAAAAACAACACACATACCTGATCAAGGTTGGAAAGGCTGTTAGGATCCTGACTGAGACCTTGATACTGTCCTCTAAGCCGGTCTCCAGCAGCAATCTTCCTGAACTTCTTCAGATCCACAACATAGAGTGCACTGAACACAAACAATATAGCCATTAATCACCTGAAACCACTCTGATGTACAAAATCCACATTTACTGTAGTCTAAGTTGGACCCTTATAGAAAAATTAGGTCACAGTGCATAAATCCAAAGATTCTCTAATAAACAGTTTTATAGCACTACTGTGTGAGTAACACTTCTTCCATTTCTTTAAAAAACTAACCCATACATCTTCTGATGAGATTTCTGGTAGCTAACAGCAGTTTAGCTACTTATCTGTGACAGCCACAGCATGTAGAACAACCCCTAATGTCACTTGTCAAACAGGCACCCTCTGACTTTCCGAGGGTAACCTGATAGAACCTGGGAAAGATGAGGACTGTGAGCAAACCCTGTTATGTAAACACAAAGCAGATACCAATCTCACTAAGTGTACATACATGAACTTCAACCATTTATGGGAAATATGAAATTATAATCTGCAGGACTGTTAGCAGAGCACATGGTTTTGTTTCGTGACAACCCCTCCAATTTATGTGGGAACACTGAATCTTTCAGTACCTGATGTGGTATTTTCTTCCAGCCAAGTGACTTGCCCAGTATCCTGACTTCCAGAACCTGTAGCCATCCATCTCTTTACGGCTGTCACAGAAGGGAGTATATCCATAAGGTGCTCCATCCAAATTGAAATCTCTTAACTCTTTGAGGTCTGTGCGCACAATCTAAAGAAAAGTTATTTCTGCTTAGTATGTACACAGGCACATTTTGGAGACCTGGTGTACAGTTTAGTTTTGTTCAGTGGTTATTGTGAAGGTCCTGGTCACAGTCAAAATTCAGTTAGAAAAAGGTCATTTAAAATTATAGTGATGTGGCAAAATAAAGTCCCTGCCCCAGGAAAATTAGAATAATATGTTCCCATGATTCTTCAGATAACACACAGTGTCAAAAACACTGCCAAATACGCTCTTTTGGACTGGAGCTAGTAAAGTGGAATCTTGCCCACAAATAACTTAACAGAAGCTTGTTAGGCAGCTGGAGAATTGTAACCATTGCTTATCAAGCAGTTGAAAATCATCTTCATAGTTATACTGTGCTATATTCATCTCTTATCTCCACCTGTTGCCTCTTACACTTAGATAGGAAGCTCTTTAGGGATAAGGACTATCTCTGTTGCACTAGTACAGTGTCTGGACAATAGGGCTATGGCGATAATAATCATATGTATCAGCAAACTTTGGAGGAAACAAACTACACTGAAAAGAAAAGACTGAATCTTCTAGTGCAGGAGACAGCAACCTACGGCCTGCAGAGCCATTGGATCTGCCCACGGACATGGGGCTTCTCTTATGACACAGCAGAGAGAACCAGCAGTAGCAGGGGCTTCTCTCACAGGGTAGGGGGAGATGCAATGGTAATAGGTATGTCCTAGCACCTGCGCATCTTTGACCTGAGCTGCTCAGTCATTCCAGCCCATGGTCTGAAAAGGCTGCCGACCACTAATCTAATAAATATAAAAAAGGTCAATACTACACTCAACCCTAAGTGGTCCCTCAGGCTAGTACAGTCAAGGCATGCCAGTTTCTGTAGCTGGCAGCACTCAAGGGAGTGATGTGACTAGCATTACATCCACCATCACCATCTCCCCAGTATGAATGACCAAATACCATCTACAGATACATCAACAGGGAGTAGCTTTTGTTAGGTCCAGAACAAAGCTCAAACCCATAGATCCAAAGCAAGGCACCATACCCACTCTGACACCGTCCCCCTTAGGCAGTGGATACAGAGCAGTAAAACAGCCAGTAAGGGCAGCAAAACTGGAAATGGATCTGGGGTAATACTCAAGAATGGGTGTAGCTCACTGCACACCAGCTGCAGCAGAGGCACTGCAATGTTCCCCTTCCACCCACTTGGGAGTCTCTGCCATGGCAGGTGCAGCCCAGGAGCCACAGAAGCCAGGCTGCTCAGTAGTATATAGAGGGGGAGGGGTTGAGTGCAATGGCTCCCCCACCTTCCCACCCAGAATTTTTACCACGGGAGGTGCAGCGTCTTGCTCAGTGGGGGGCAAGGGGGCAGCAAACAAGGCACCAGGGAAAGCCCCCAGGGAGCCCATGCTGTAAGGTCACTGCAGATAGTGTAAAACATGTAGTGCCCACTGTAGTATAGTACAGAATCTTAATCTTGGCCTTTTCCATACTTCAGGTGAAGGGCTCTGTGATTTTCATATAATTACACACAAGAAAGCCATTTATTGTACAGGCAGTCCTCAGACTTATGACACAATTGGTTCCTGAAAACCGTGTCTTAAGTTGAAATGTTGCAACTCAGAACCAATTTTCTCATAAGAAACAATGTTATAAATGGGGGATTGGTTCCTGAACCAAGGCCTAATATCCTATTTTCACCAAAAATACCCCAGAATTTTGTACTCAATCAACTATAGATGAGTAATATGGTTACATTAATGTATTTATATTGTAAATAGCAATCATATTGATTTGGAAGGACTTCTTTGAGGTGACTTGCTGGACTTTTTGAAAGGCTCTTGGCTGGACTTTTTGAAAGGTTTGTGGCTGGAGTCTTCTCAGGAGTTTTTCTGCAGGTTCTTCTGGAGTCTTGTCTGCTTTCTTAAAGAAAGTGTCCAAGCAAGTCTGGACAGATGTTCTCCAGGGAGATGAGTGATGCAGCAAACTTGTTTGCTGGCGTGGCATTGCGTCCGATCAAGTGTTGTGAAGTTAAAACTGATGTCATAAAGTTGAAACAGGGTGTCAATTTATAAACGTTGTAAGTCCAAGGACTGCCTGTACTTAAACTGACCTGGTAATTCCTGCCAATGCTGCTTAGCTTTTTGATAGCTTACCTGATCTGCATCCACAAACAAGAATTTATCTACAGCCAGTGGGAACAGTACATCCAGAAAAAGGATCTTATAGCCCCAGATAATGCGCTGCTTCTCTGTTTGCTGATGAAGCCATCGTGGCCATTTATACTGGACAAGTTCATACTGGAAACTGTAGTTCTCTGCCATGTATGGGATGAACTCCTGCAGGGGGGAAATTATGTTTTTACTGCATTTCTGGTTTTAACTACAGCAAAACAGCATGGAAGTAACAAAAAAAACTGGACAAAAGGAAATGTCCAAGACACTTCAGAACTGTGTAAAACACAAATTACCAATTATTCTTTTATTTGTAATATTGTTTTTTATGTTATATGATTCTACCACTACTTCATACTGGCTGCAAAATGTAATCTCAATTTGTGGCCACCACAGATCATACATGGAACTGTCAAACTGTACTTTTTAAGTCATCTAAACATCTTGGTTTAGCTTCATCTCAAAAGTTTAGCAATGATCTATTTTATAATAAATTAATGTTGAAGAGACTGATTTACAAACACAGAACACTTGAGTTAAAAATGTGTAATTACAGGTGGGAAAGGCATTATTTCAGACTGTACAGAGAAGGTATAATGGGGAACATCAGAATAAAACTATGCAAGAGAAAAGGACAAGAGAAGTCAGGAAAAATTCCCAACAGTAATCTACACTTGGCTGTAAGAGTGTCCTCAAGTGAACTGACAGAAGACTTAACAATTGAGACCTTTAAACTAGCTAGAAAAAAAAACTAGTAAGTATACCTAAGAGAACAATCCTGAACCACAAAGCTGGGACTTGATAACCTGAATTGTTTTACTCCCTCTATAAATCTTCTGAAAATTGCAATAAAGTACTCCAGGGACTGCCTTGTTTTAGAAACCTACACACTGGAAGCAAGTTATGTCTATCTTGATACTAAAGACCTCTAATAAAAGACAGGGCCCACTGACTTTGGTACAGTAGTGTGCCCAAGGTGTGACACTAGCACCCTTATTTGAAAGGAAGGAGTAACAAGACACCTTAGTGACATTAAAAGTAAGCTTAATTCCACAAAAACGTTGCTGCCTAGAACAAGATTACTTGTCCACTACATGCATGGTAGGGCTGTGAGAAGCTTCAGTTGCCGATTCGATTTGGAGGAGATTCAGTCTGATTTGGCGGCTGAATCTCTGAATCTGAACTGAATCAGGAGACCCATTAATCTCCACAAAATGAATCGGAAGCCTCCGATTTGATTCAGAGAGATTTGACAATTAGGCCATAGACACAGCTTTGTGTTTCTTCTACATACCTCAAGGTACCTGGTGCGGCTCGTAAATGCTGAGATGCTGGGGCAGATGGAGTGTCCCATGGGAACAGGGTGGGGAGTGGGGCTGCTGCCCGGTAGTGGACGAGAAGTACTTCCGGTCCACTTCCAGGTCTGCCATGAAGCACATGGGGACCCCCCCCCCGCCTTGCCACCCCCATTCCTGGGTCTGGGGTGGCACCTGGGGTCCCTCCTACAGCCAATCACTGAGCTGAGGGGGCGTGGGTCCCCCATGCACTCGGCAGTGGACCCAGAAGTGGACTAAAAGTATTTCCAGTCCTCTTTGGGGTCTGCTGCCAAGCATGCGGGGGAGCCCCCCCGAGCTCCTGTGCGACACTCCATCCACCCCACCACCTCACCATTCACAAGCCGCACCTGGTATTTTAAGGTGCATAGAAAAAACATATAAAGCTGTGTCTACGGCCAAATCACTGATTCTCTGATTCAGAATCGAATCTTTAGATTCAGCTGAATCAAATCGGGACAATGATACAAATCAGCGAATCGAATCACTGTCCCCCGAATTGGGCTGAATCCGAATTGAATACTGCCCGCTTTGCACACCCCATAGCACTGAACCTGAGCTGATGCAGAAGTAATTTGTTGCTAGCCTGAGGTAACTGCACATTACTTCCCCTCAAAGAGGGAACACAATGTGATCCTGTTTTCTAATTTGCTTATGTAGCACCACAGCTACATTCTTCCCCTTACTCAAATGAGATTACAGAATAACAATATACCGCTAAAACGAATCTTACTTTGTATTAGTATAGGATATTTTCATTAAGGATGAGGATCATCAAACGCAGATTAGATCTCTGATTCTAACCATAGCTACTACCAGCAAAAATCAGACAAAAGGGTTAAACAGCCTAATAAACTTGTATGCATTCACATGCCTATGGCAAATGTTTCTTCCTAACACCAGAAACTTAGGCTGCTTACAGATGTTAAAAAAGAAAGCAACCCGTGCTTTACCAGAAGTAGCAGTATGTTAGTTTGACCCGACTCCACAGCATCTATATAGAGCAGGCACTTCAGTGGGGGTTTTTGGCACTTTTATCTACTGGTTTGTATTAACAGAAGCATCTCTTGTAAATCAACGGAAGTGATTCTTCTGCTCTATTCAGCACATGATGAGGCCTCACTTTGAATACTGTGTCCAGTTTTTGGGGCCCCAGACTTCAAGGAAGATGTGGATGGATTGGAAAGAGTCCAGTGGAACATAACAAAAATACTTAAAAGCCCTTGTAAGCATACCTTATTTAGAAATGCTGAAAGATCTGGGGTTATTTAATCTGAAGAAGACTCAAGGGGGATTTGACAGCAATCTTCAAATAGCTGAAAGGAAGGTGAAGATGACAGCTTTTTCTCTGGAACAAGGACTAAGAGTGATGGCCTCAAAATGCAGCAGGAAATTTAGATAGAGATTAGGAAGAAATTTCTGAATGTGAGGCTTGTCAAGCACTGGAACAAGATACCCAGAGAAGCTGTGAACTCTTCACACCTGGAATCTCAAGAGCAGGTTAGAAAGAAACTTGGCTGGGATGTTCCTGCCTTGAGCTGGGGGGCTGGACTACATGACCTCATGTAGTTTCTTCCAGACCTATTTTCCTACAGTGATATGAAGCATGGAGGTTGATGATATTTCACACACATTAATACTACCTTACACATAAAAATAAATGTATGATACTTTTTGACTCCTGCTAAAAAATATTTGCCTCTACTCAGATCCTGCTATCTTGCATTAGCTACATATTGTGTAAAATAATATCCATTTCAGTTAATTTCCAATTAATGAATTTGCTGCCTTTTTATTTTTTCTTGTATTGATAGAGCTACATGGCAAATTGACCCCCTTTGCACCATTTGTATTATATGGATTCAGTTACATTATTGTTCTCTCTAAAAGTTGATTATTCTCATTTCTAAAATATAGCAACCTTACTGTTTTAAGGGGTCCTCATATGGAACTCCTTCTGTACTTTTTACCATTGGCATTGACTTTCTCTAGCTTTTTTATGCCAGCCTTTCTTTACCCCCTTTCACATGTTACTAGCTACAACTTCAAAAATATATTCTGTAAGTTTAAAAAATATTCTGTATAATAGCTATATTTTTCATGAACTTCAGCAGTGCACGTCACAGAAAACGGAGCGCAACACTTGCTACCTTCACATAAATGCCACTAGTTCCATTATTTTATTATTCCAGCTCTGCACTATCCCCTCAAATACTAGCTATCAATATGAATCCATTATCAAATAAACCTTCACTTACCAAAACTTTCTGATCAGAAGAATAAGACTAATGACTCTTGATGCTTTGTCAAAAGAGAGGTATATCAAGAGGTTACGATGCACATATTTGCAAAATATGGCATTCACCTAACTGCCCAAAGAAAAGCTACTCAGCAAAATGAAGCAGAAAGACAATAAACAAGTAACTCTTAAAAACTCTTAAAAACTGTTTGCTTTGCCTTGTGTCTTTACAAACTATGTGAAGTTTGTATTTAATAACAAACCTTGAATGTAGGTGACAAGTAGTTCTTCAAGAACCAGAATTTTACTGGAGTCTTAGTATGTTTCAGGACAGATAACATCATTATGCTGTCAAAAGAAAAGAAAAAGCTTCAGTACTTAACAATCACTGTATATTAATACAAGATCACTGTTAGCATTCGAACACTATTAAAGCCAACAAACAATGCAGAAAGCTTGTTACGGCGTATAATGGCTAGGACACAAATTACTATTATCTAACATTATTATGCCAAATGTATAATGTATATTATACCAAATTACTCATCTTTATGCATCTAAAAGAAAACATAAAGCTTTATGCTGATTTTTAATACACTGAAAAAGTACATTTTTAAAAAAATATACTTTAACCAATGAAAGAATGTGTATGAATATACAAACTGGATTGTATCTCAACAAACACAAGAACTGTGTAGTGATTAAAAGCAATACTATCTATGAAAAATAGGCCTATACCTGTATCAGCTATTAAGAGCAATCAATGGTACAAATAAAAAACTACAGATTGAATCTCTTGCTTTGAAAAAAAATCAACCTTGTAGCTTTGTGGGAAGCCTACATAATTGTTTTGAAGCAATGAGAATCCTAAGATAATGACAGAGTCACATCCTACTAACATCGATTAAACAACACTTGTCTTAACTCATTAGTTTAAGCTGGATGAACAAAAAATGTCACAGTATATTCAGTCAAAGCAAATGAAAACTGTAATGGGGGTTTTACTATTTGTTTTTACTTTCCTTACTACCATCCTTATTGATTAGTAAGGAACCTGTACTGAGTGGAACAGCCAGTATTCTCACCCACTTTGGATAAAACTAATCATGTAAGGCTGAAAAAAAAAAGGAAACTTTCCTGGAGTCCCAGATGTACCAACTACTTGTTTCCAGTATATAACAGTACATTTAAGAGACTACAGGTTCTAGACTAACCGGAGGAATCTTTCATACAGGTGTCCTGAAGCCACAGAGAATATATTAATCACATCATCTTTCTCCTGCCTCACATCTTCATTCTTCTGCCCACCTGTGAATCCCCTAAAAATCAGGAAAAAATAAAAACCCAATTAGTAGAATACTGAGGCAGATCTACAAAGTAGTATAGACAAGCTGAGTTTCTGAACCGAATCTCTCACTCTTTAGTCTGGTAGCAATTGTGGCACAATATGCAGAAAACCTGGGAGGGAAGGAGTGTTTGGTATCACCTCCCTCCCCCAGTCCCTGATTTGAGAGTAGTCCTGTTCAAGTTGTCTTCAGTCAAACAAGACTAGCCCTTAAGATGTGCAACAATCAGAGCTCCGAGACTGCCATGAAGAAGAAGAGAATACAGTTGCATGAAGATGGCCCTTTAGTTCCATGTGGGGAAGAAGTGTACTCCGAGGAATTACTGACTAATTTTAAAGAAACGTTCATACCTAGCGTATTTATAACAGGATGGCTACAGAGTATTACTGCTTTAGCTTCACTATTAAATCGTTGGACCATCTTCTAGTTTTAGAAGACCTGCAAGATAGGACTGAATGGCAAACTTGTTTTACCATTTAAGAGATTCCCAAAATCCAGACTCATTCTCACTGGTTCCATCACTTAGTAAATCTTCATTCATCATGTCTAGTTTTTTCTGAACCTGAAACATAAAATGTTGTTTTAGTCAATGTATTAATACGTGAGAAACAACTGCAAGGTGCTTATATAGGCACGACAATACAGTTTCCACATATCAATTTGAATAAATGTCCATTTATATGCACACGCAAGAGAAGCCATACTGAAATCGTTTTCAGAAGTAAAAGTGCAACTAACATCTTCAAAATAATGTCAAAACTAGTTCTATCTTCAACAAGGAAACTAGAGAAAACATTAAGCAACAAGAACAGAGCACTAGCTGTATCACATTAGATACAGTGGGCAAAATGGGCCACATCCAAAAAAAGGTGCCAATCAGTGGGACATTTTGGAATTCCTGGAATGCAAAACAAGGCCAAGGAGGAAGATTGGACAGGATGTGTGACAACCACTACAATCAATGAATTCAGTTCATTTGTAGCTACCCTGTCATCTGCTATCTGGCTGTAAAGAATGAGAGGCCATCGAGTATTATGTGAAGGTCTTTTTTTCTCACCAGTCATTATATTACATTATTGAGAGCAGACCGATAAGAATATGTGCATAATAATATGCATGTTACCCAATGCACAGAACTTGCATATATGTTTGTTAATTATTATTAGGCACATGGAGGGGAACTATATTAAAGATACTGATTTTTTTTTAGATTTTGCACATTCAATCATGCTTATAAAATGTGAGCAAAATTGTGTTTCTAACCTGCATACACATTACTGCAGCTGCATGTCAAATCCCCTATTCTGCATATATAGTCACTGGAGGCATAATGAAAATGCCTAAAGTTAAAGTGCAACTCTAATATCCTGAAAGCCTCAGATACTTGGGTTTTACACTTCATGCTTATGTTGCTAAAATATTCTTATAAATGGCATTCATGTCCATCCTTCTCTGTCTAATTTTAAAATTCACTTGATTTTCCTTCCTTTAAAAAAACTGTTTTACAAATCATTAAACCATTTATTACAGTGTACAGCCTAAGGGACCACATAGGTGTCTCCTACGAAGGAGGTTAATACTTGTGCATGTACCAGAACAGGTCTTGTGATGCAACAAATAGGCTATGGGACAAGGCTAAAATCCAGGTGAACTGGATTTTAGACTACACTCTGTCACTGGCCTGCCCTACAAATAAAACAAACCACTTAAACCCTCTCTTCCTGTTTTCCAGTGTGTGAAACAAGGGTAATATTTATAAACTGTCACGGTGACTGATAAAAAGCACTGAAATTGATAGGAATCTGTGAGCTCTGAATTGAGTCCTGTAAGGCTCAAGTACACTACTATCACAAACTGCTTAGTGACAGAACAGTGCCATCCAGAAATGCACTGGATGATCAGTGATTTTCTGATCTTTCTGCTCTATTTTCTGCATGGTGACCCTAATGCAGAGGTATAGAAGGAATGACAGTCCTAAAATAACCTTTTGTTCATGCCCAAATGCCTTAAACTGTCCTGCCATGTAAGAAGCTCCCACACTGTTGTTTTCACACTTACCTTCACTTTAATAATTTTGCTCTTGAAGTTGTTGAGAACAACAACTACTTCATTAGCATCAGGTGGAGAATCCGTACCATCATGGCTGAAAATAAAAACAAGACACTTAGCTGTGCAATCAAAGCACAAGTGACATTTTATTTTGTGCTTCTTTTAAATGTACTCCCCAACCTACAAAAACCTCAAATATCAGGAAACAAATCTTCAAGAATGGGATATAATCTATCAAACATATACATGTAGAAGTTCACATAATGGAATGTATTAGATTTCTTCTCAGAGAATGAATAATGTGTTTAATGAAGTATGTAATTAGCTACTACTTGGTAAAGGAACTATCAGCTATCTATTCTGTTTGTTCACTTCAAAAAGTTCATAAGAAAACAAAAAAACCCAGAAAGTAGCTGTCATATTGCCTCACCTATAAATTCTATAGATGTCCTCAGACCTCCCTTTCCTGAGCTTCAGGACCCAGGCCCCAGGATTGGCTTTGAGCTGGAAGTAACCCTGTGAAAGGAAAGTAAAACTTTAGTGAACACTTTGTTTTGCTGCTGCTTTCTAGCTCTAACTTAATAATTCTTCTGTATTGTCACCCATATTAGATTCAATTACAGTTGCTCATAAGTCAGCTGGTTAAAACATCTTTAACCTTCAAAGCCCAGAAAAGAACAGGAAGAACTGCTGATGGAATTTCTTATTTAAAAACAAACAATATCAATGGGTCTAGGAGAATTTCTTAAATGAATGAAACTTCTCAATTAGTCATTTTGCGGACAGAATCCAAAAGAAGGCTTCTAGCCTGTGTTTCTGCAAAAGTAACCAGAATGTCTAACTTGGGGGCTTACCTCTACTGGATAAATGGTTTCAAGCCACTACCTGCTAAATATCACAATGGTCACAATTTTTTATTTTGATGTCATTGCTGTGCTGAGCAAATTGCCAACAAATGAGCACTAAAACAGACTTACAGGGAAAGCAAGAAGAATTAATATCCTATAAATGGTGTAACACAGGGGTTGGCAATGTTTTCAGGCAGAGTGCCACAAACACCCACAACCTTGACTTGCAAGATATTGGTGTATCAGGGGCGGATGGTGGGGGAGCTGTGAGAGGCCTGATCCTTGTTGTGGCAGTGCAGCCCTGGCTCCCGTCCCAAGGCTCAAGTGTCAAACAAAATGCCTTTGCATGCTATGCTGTAGCATGCATACCAGGGGTTGCCTACCCCTGGTGTAACATATCTACCAGGCACAACTTTTAAAAAATATATAGTACACACGCACATACATATATATACATACATATACACACGTATAAACACAAGTTCTGTATTTTTTGGAGCACACTTATTCACAACTTCAGAAACATTCTAGTTTTTGAACAACTGAATGTGTGTGTGCGTTCAACTGGTTAAAAATTACTAGTTTCTATTAAAGTAGAAGGGTTGAGAGTGTGTACCAAAAATGCATACGTATGTGTTTGTGCTCAAATAAGCTAATTAAAAAGTTGTAGCCATTAAGTACACCCCAATCTCATGGGCACAAAACTCAATACTAAGCTAAGAACAAAATTATGGACAACTGATAGTGAAGAAAGTAGGAACTGTGCAAAAAAGAAAAAGGTGTTGTTCATAGTATTTAGATTAGAGGAGATACTATACCAGAAAAAATACCCAACTAGAATGCTGAAGAGGCTCTCCCACATAGAAAGGGCAACACAAAAAAAAAAATCAAATGGAATTTGTTTTTAAAATCAGTATTTAAAAATGCTGGCCGTGCAGTGCGTACTAAGCAAACAAATATCCAGAGAGAGCCTATGAATCTAATTTTGCAAAGTCATTGTTAACCATGAGTGTTATGGGTGGCATCAAATACTTCTCAGCAGAAGGTTCAAGTTGTTCTTTTAACAACATGCAGGGCAAGACATTAGAAAAGTGTCAAATCAACAAATTCATACTCCACAAATAGCCAGTATAAAGAAGGCAACACCAGGAAGCAAACAGCAAGCACTCTGAACAAGCTGTGATGAAGAAGACATACTAGGGAGAAACTTAAATGGTAAACAGGATTACATGGACTTATGCTGATGTTGCTGTGGAGAGGGATCCAGTCTACACAAACTGGGCAACTGATTGACTTTCCACAAAAAAACATTTTGCTTATAATGATGCTCTTAAGCTGCTGCCCTACTTCCAAGAGTCTTCTGGATAATTTGGGATGTGGAGGGACTGAGTGCATCTTACTAATGACCACAGTCAACCCTATCTACAAACAAGGCTCCTCCATTCACATGGTTAGGAATAAGGTATCTCCAACAAATCCAACCAGCATCAGACTCCAGGCATTCTCCCCCTACCTGGAACCAAACCATCAAAGTCCCTGGGATGTAAGCAACATTCACATCTATTATTAACAAACTAAGAGAGATATCTTGGGGTCTTGGGGCTAACAAGTAACTGTGCTAATTGGATCTATATATAACAAGTGACAGAAGGGAGATCATTTGTTGTCTGTATGAAAAAAGGACACGTACTAAGTTGGCCATGACAATTGTATCAACAACAACAGGTTTGGTTGAAGTTCCCAATGTGAACTGGAGTCCTCGAGGTGGCTGTCCAGTAGTGATATCATAACAGTGTCCTTCCAGAAGCAAATACTCCAATTCATATTCTGCAGCTACTATATTATCCACCTGCAAAAAAGAAAAAAAAACATTGCTGCATTTAGGAATGTCTCAAACAGATGTTTGCACTTGTGCTCCCTAGTCCTTAATTGCTCTCTGGAATATTTGTGGCATTTCCTCACAATTACGGTTTTGTTTCTAAAATTAGAGCATTTTTATTTTCTATTTTAGTGGGCTATTGATATTAAATTAGCCCCTAGAAAACCCCAAGAGAGACAACAGCCCCATTGAGAAAGAGACCTTATGGACCCACAGCAAGAGTCCTTGACCCAAACTGCTTACAGCCTGAACAGACAAAGGGTGGGGAAAAGGAAGCATTATAATTAGGGGTGTGTAAAATGGGCTGTATTCAATTCGGACTTGGCCTGAATTGGGGACAGCAATTAGATTTGTTGATTCAGATCACTGTCCCCAATTTGATTCCGCTGAATCCAAATCTGAAGATTCAATGCTGATTTGGAGAATCAGTGATTCAGTAATAGACACAGCTTTAAATACTTTTTCTACATATCTCTAGGTACCAGCGCAGCTCGTTAATGCTGCTATACTGGGGCAGATGGAGCATCCCACAGGAGTGCAGGGGGTTCCCCACATGCTTGGCAGTGAACCCAGAAATGGACTGGAAGTACTTCCAGTCTGCTTCCGGGTCTGCCGCTGTGTGCAGGCCCCCCTCCCGATCAGCCACGGGGAGACCCTTGGTGCCCCCCCAGACATAGGAAGTACCAGTCGCTGAGCGGGGGGGGAAGAGGGGGCAGTGTGCGCTTCCCAGCGGACCCAGAAGTGCTTCTGGTCCACTTCCAGGTCTGCTGCTGAGTGTGCTGGGGACCCCCCTGCACTCCTGTGGGATGCTCCATCTGCCCCAGCATAGAAGCGTTCACGAGCTGCACTGGTACCTAGAGGTATGTAGAAAAAACATTTAAAGCTGTGTCTATGTCCAAATCACTGAATCTTTCTGAATCAATTTGGATTCGGAGATTCAGCCAACAAATCAGGCTGAATCTCTGCCAAATCGAATCAGGGACCAAAGCTCTGCACAGCCCTAGTTATAATATCCCTTTTCACAAATGGGGAATTTAGATAAAATGACCTTCCTGATGCCAAAGTCTGTGACAAAGTTTAAACCTGAATCTAGATCTATCAAGCTATGGTCTAGTCCCAGACTATTCTTCCCCAAGAATATAAAGCTGTTATTAATTTTTGTTGTTACTGCCTCACCTACTGCCCACAGTGTTCTAGGTGGCTGTCTAAAATTAAAGACTGATATGACTGGCTGCAAATAATTCAGAACAGAAGTGCTGAGCAAAACTACCCCCCCGCAAATTCCCAATGTTCTTCAGTCTTAAACCCCTGCTACTCTGGGGGTCTGGACCCGCTCTTGAGGAGCTACCACTACGTTACTGTGAGACAACCTGCTCAGATTGGTAGCATCAGTGAACTGCATTTCAGAGATGGCCCTACTTTATGCATCAGGCACTGAAATTTGTGCACACACACATACACATAATGCTAGTATTATTTAGTAACCCAGGACTACAAGTCTCAGATTCAGATTCTTTTCCTCAGAATCTCTCTAAGTATCTAGGCAACACCAAAAAAAACCCCCCTCACAAAATACATCTGGCAAAACTAAATTCAGAGGCCTAAAATGGTAGTGGCATCCCTTTAAATGCCCATTTATAATTTAACTATGGGCAATACAGGAATGATAATACATATACACTCTCAGACTGTATGAACTGCTTCGTAATTAGTGTGGGATAAGCAATGCTAGTCTCTGCTACTGGTGTATCTATTGATCTGTACTCCACCTGGCTTTGGCCTTTTCCAGATACATTAGATGAAGAGAAAAATAAAGGGGGAGGGCTGCTACCAGACTACATATTTGCAGTCAGACTAATCCAGGCCAAAGGGGAGTTACCAACTGTTAGCTAGTGGTGCCCTCTTTGAAGTGAGTTTGGTGGTCTTGCTTCAGTTTGCAGTAGACAGATGTCCACATGACAAGAGCCACCTCCACAGCTGGCACTATGTTTGTCAATCTCAGCACAAAAGCCAAGGACTGAAGGGTTCTGGAGACTGAACTACCCTCTCACCTCTAGAGGTGGTTCCTCCAGGTCAGGGTTGAGGCACACTGATGGGGAAGCTTGTACTGCCACTGCCCATGCCATACCTGTTCTGTGGATAAATAGAGGACTTCAGCCTCCAGGGCGCTCAATCTGGCATCTTTCACATACGCTAGATACACACAAAATTATTTAAAAAAAAAAACCGCAATCTAAAATGGTTCTAAAACCTGCAGTTGTTCCTGCTCAGCTGTGCAATAGCTTATTCCAGGGAAAAAGAGAATTGCCCAGGATATCAGCCCGTGCCTTGAAGCAAAGAAGAGCTGTTTCATCTTGAGTTGTTTTAACAGTTTCCCAAGGCTATGTACGGTAGGCAGCATGTACTACATAATAAACTATAAATGGGTCATGGTAAGCTGCTTGTAAGCATTTTGTTGTTTGATCATTGTAGACCAGTTTATTAATTACAGAGAATATCTGCAAGATGATCCATCAGAAAGCTGTTTTAATTAAGAACCCTAAACAATTAAGAATCCCCTCTTCTGGTTCATGGCTGCCTCTTGTCCATTTCTGTGAAATGCTGTACTCAGACATGAAACAGTTTCTCTGCACAACATGTCCTAAGCTTGGAAAAAAACATAGCACCCCTCCCTTCTCTGTACTTTATGATCAGGTAGTTTAAGGTTCCAAAATGCCTCCATGTTCCAGACAAGGAGCAAGCAGGGAGTAAATATCTTACCTCCTCCAAGTAAATGTTATCAAGGTCATACGGAGTTCTGACAGACTCCACCATCCAGCTCTCAGGGGTATTTAGATTCAGAGTAAACAGCGGGGACTGAGGCATATCTAGGAATTTGGCAATTGGACCAGGAGCAAAATTGTCATCTGCTGTGAAGGAAATCTCAGGCTCCAACACATAGCGATAAAAGCTGAAATTCCAAACAGAAAGATACTGGAATGATTTACTGCCATATTTTGTAAGTCATTAACTCTCATTGACAAGTCATTTTTCTATAACAAGTTTCAAGAAGCTGGCAGTCCACTACTGGATTTTTATTTATAGGATCTTTGCCAAAGGAATCACACTTAACCCTGTGATGTTTGTAAATCAAAAGCATCTCTCAAAGTCTCCACCACTTTACCAGATATATCATTTTATTTTAGCAGACTCTTCTTAAAACTTAATAGCTATAATAGTTTAATTAGAACATGGAAGAATTTTTTCATTTAAATAATTTAACTAAAAAATGTTTTTTGTCAAAATCAAAATGCTTACAAATGTTGTAATGACTGACAAATTCTCATAGAAAAATACTTAAAACTTAAAAATTCTGTTGGAAAATGGGTATATTTTTGTATTTTCAAAAGCTTGAAAATAACTCTTTCTGAATTTTACTTAATTAAATTCTATTTCTGTTTCCATATTTCTTGACACATTATGTTATATAATGCACTATGAATAGATCAAAATCACACATTACAATAGCTGTCTTCTATTTTTTAAATCAGAATGAAAACAAGATTCAAATTGTTTTCCACAAAGTGGAAATTTCAACTTTCAACCAGTTTTAATCTTTATATAGAAGCACCAACTGAACCACTGTGATAAAGACAATTGTTCCAGAGTCTGAAATACACAACAGCAGAGGCAGGCATCATAAACACCTTGTTTTAGTTCACTCTAGGCAGATAAAAGGAATAAAATCTGTTGGGATCTTTTTGTTTTGCAGTATAACTATAGGCCAGTCTGTAACATTCTTCTGGCATTCACATAATTGGAAGTATTAATTTAGAGTGGCGTATGCAAGTTCTGCAAACATCACAAGCCAACTTTAGTTGAAACATCCATTTAAAATAATGCCACACACTCTATTTCTCTGACATACATAAAAGGAACCACTCGGCACCAACAATTTCTCTCATCACCACCCACAAGGCAATCTGGAAACCCATGGATGGAAGTCACGCTGTAAGCTCCAAGCAAGGTGAACAGCTCCCCAAGGTACAGGTCTATGTGTATCTGTGTGTAACAGACTCAACATGGTCAAGTTACTATGTGAAGCTACACAACTCAAACCAAATTGATAGCTACCTGTAAGGAGGTGGAGGGCTGCCACATGTAGGATGTTGTGTGAGAGCTCAACACATTTGCAAGTGAGACACTGAACAACACATGTGCATATGAGCAAATAAACGAATCACTGCGCAGCAAGGACATGGAACTCTGTTTTGCTTTTCTAATTCTTTTTGATTTCATAGAGAACATGGCAGACCACTGTAATGACCTTGGTGGGCCACATACTTCTAACAGCTTGAAGCATACACAGCACAGTTATGGAGCCTTATAATAAAACTGCATGAACACCTGGGTCAAGGCAAGTTTTTTTAGTGAAGATTGGTTATGAGGGTCTTTCCCGATTCAAGAATTCTATTTTTATGTCTTGTAAACATTCACCATATCACCTGTCTTATATGCCATGTTTACTATCATGTGTCTCCTTTCCTCTGGCGTGGAGTTCCTTACCTCTTCAGAGGCATGTCAGAAAGTTTAGACTGGCAGTTCATAAAAACTCTTAAATTCATATTTATCAGTTGATTCAGAACCTAGAGAGAGAAAGAGAGAGAACAAGTTTTTTTTTTAACAAATAAAGACTTAGGGGAGTATTTAACATAATCCCCCTTTTCAACACTGCCCCCACCTAATTTTATGTAAGTGGTGTAATTATCTGTTTCACTGTATTTTACCCCTGATTTGGGGATAGTCCAAAAAGTAGGCAAGATGCAGACTTAAAAATATTGTCTGTAGAACTAAACTGGTCTACAATGATCAAACAACAAAATACTTACAAGCAGCCTTACCATGACCCATTTATCATTTATTATGTAGTACTATTAGTTTTTCATTAACATGCTAAAGAAACTTTTCTGCATTATATCAAAGGGACTCTTGTGCAAGTATCTGGAGATGCAAGTCTAATTTTATCCATGAAAACAGAAAAATTCTGTCTAAATATGGATTCAAGTTTTTGAAGTTAGGCTTCCAATCAGAAGGCTGGTCTGACATTAAAGAAATGGCCCAGCTTGCTAATTAAGAGATAAATGACTGAAGTGTAAACAATTCTATGCTTTGCATATCAGACAGACTTGCAATCCAAGAACTCAAAGGAAATTTACAAATATTTATTCACTGAAGACTCACAGCTACTCTGTGAAACTGTCTGTAACACATTTAAATAATCCAAAAACTACCAAACAAATAATTTAAAACTGATTTTAATGTCTCTTAATTGCCACTTAGTGCAATACAACACTGTATACAGACCAAAAGCAATGGAGCGAGCCTTTGAGCATCTCTGGTAACAGGGTCAACGACAGCCACCACATCGAAGTATGTCTCTCCCTCCTTTGGTCTCAGTTTAACTGCACTAAACAAAGAAAGAGGGACAATAATCTAGATTTAAAGAAGCCTTTTTAAATTAACAGATTTACAGAGAAAGCCTTTGTTGTCCCTCTCACTTCAAAATGTTATATTATATGGTAAAAATGACAGCAATGATGTCAAATTGGAAGGTTATGCATGTACTCAAATAAAACCATTTTTAATCACCTGGAGCTGGGTGAGCCAAAGGGACAACACACACCAGCCATTTGCTTTTGTAGCCAAATACTCCTATGAAATGTCTACCTTGTGTTTTGTGAAGCCCAAAACATTACTGCCAGGTCCTGAGAATATTTTAGGATTTTTCTGTTGCTATACAGGTGTACTCAGAAGCCTACTAAGATATAAATCTACGATAATGTAGAAGAAACGTATTCAACAAATGCAAGCATCAACTTTGTACCTGTATCTCTCTTCAAAAAAATGGTATTCGATCCTTGCTTCTCCTTTTGGCTGAGCTGACAGAAGGGCATCAACCTTCATTACCAAGTCACTTGCCCTGGAAGAAAGAAGGTTTACAAATACTCTGAATAGTTATGTATTTCACTCTATATTAATGCAGACTGATAGATATAAAATAAAGGCCAGATTATAATATGAGGTTATACATTTTACTGGCTGTCAAAAAGGTTTCTTAACTGCTACATCCATGCAGAACAGCACATTTTTTAAGACACACTTTGGTTTGAAAAAGCAACAGGTTTAGGATTTCTTGCATGGAGTACAGGTTTCATCATACTTCTCCCTAACCAGGAACATCACTATGTAACTCTCAAGAAGCTCTGAAGATCATAAACATGTATAAACTTCATCGTCTGCAAAATACGATTAGTGACCCATCTTCATCACTCCACAATGTGTAACACGGCTTAAGCAGTGCAACACAGATTTAATTTCAAGGGGCTGAATGTGATACCTCCAGAGCTTCTCTCAGTAGGAGATTCAGACTTGTACCTCAGTACACTCACTGGGCTCCCTTTTACACTACAATTCTCTTAGGGAGCTGGAAGCAATCCCATGCATAGAACAAATTTAAAATGCATCAGATTAGCACAATCAGTGAGAAATCACTGTTGGCAATATTTTCTGTTTAATATTCTCCTGAACAAATAATGTAATATTGAGTGTGTTATAAATTTTCAGTTATTAAAAACTTCTTATAAGCTTCAATTCTGTGGGAGCAGATTAGAAATCTACAGAACTGAACAATGAAGATGAGTTGCATGTTACAGCAGTGCCAGCTAGTGATGGCCTGTCAACTCTAGTAAGAGTCTGCCAACTCTTCCATTATTAACTCTTGAGTTTCATGGATTTACAGCAACAGCTGTGCAAAGTATTCATAACAAGGCCATAAACCTGGTTAAATCTGCCAAATTCTGGCATGTTTTCTAACCTAGAATGCAGTTTAACTCCCAAGCTTTTCAGGAAGCTGGGCCTCTGCTTCCCAGGCCCTAGATTCAGCATTGTCCAAACACAGCCCATGTCTTCTTCTCAGTCCTCCTATTGGTATAGAGGTCTCAGTCCTCTTCCCTTTTCCTTTTTTGCTGAGAAGTATGAGCATGGGGATAAAAGAATGAACATATAACACTTAACATCAATTGTTGGAGAATTTTGGTGTGCAAGAAGAATGAAGCTCTTTGTACTTAATCTGTTTGACCATATGAAAAGGTATGCTATTGTCATGTAAACAGCGGCAGATTGTCATAGGAAGATGATTATGTTCTGCAAAATGCACAAGCTATGTGATCCTATAGAGTACACAGTGTGTAAAACCCTAACCAGAGAGGAACAGAGTTTACAGATTTAAAGGGTATAAAAACAATTTTTGATCTTAAAAGTTAAAAAAGCAAGAGTTGCCAGATATTATGTGAAGCTAGGCTTCTCGTGTTTAATCTATGGAAAAGGAGAGGTAATCCAGGAAGCATCTCTAGGAGCAAATTTATTAGTATGCAGGAATTTTAATGATTTAATCCCTAACACAGGCCACAGTAGCAAGTAGCAGAGACATTTTTACCCACATAAGTAGTGTCTTGACATAATCATGAACAAGGAGAACCCATGTACATTTTATTCCACCATATTCTTGTCATCTCTCACCCCATTCCACTATCACCAAGGTAAAACCTTTCCTAAAGATAAAATCCTCATCTAATAAAAAATGTGCTGCACACCCAAGTCACTCAGCTTCCTGTTCAAATGATTATTTCAGTGATCCAAGCTTTGTGGCTATTTGTTTTACAATTATTTCAAATATTTATTTTGACATGAGGTTCCCTGGATTACACAGAGCTGTAAAAGCTGGTTCTACTCCACATAGCAATTTAAAAAGTGTTTTTTCCCTCCCAAGTGATTCCTTTGAATATTCTGACTGGCCCATACATGGCGGGTTGTTTACACTCTCTCTCCAATGTGCACCTTGTACAATCTATACCAGGGGTTCTCAATACCTGGGCTGTGGCCTGGTGCTGGGCTGTGGTGGGTCAGTTGCTGGACTGGAAGTGGCCATGGACCAGCAAACCATGGCCTCCCCAGAGCCAGGCAAAGAGGCAGTGGATTCTTGTGCAGGGCCTGTGGCAGTGCAGGGTTTGGCTCATCTCCCTGCCCGATGGGGTATCCTTACCTGGTTGCCGGCCAGAAATTCTAGCTGCAGTCAGCTGTGACTGCTGGGCCACGGCATAAACAACTTTGAGAACCCCTGATCTAGACAATAGTTTGCCTGCCTTTCTAGTTCCACATTACATAAGGCCATGGTGCAGCTCTGCTTTCAAACTGACTATTCAGTTCTTTTTATAGTCACTTACAGATCTTCCTCTACCCCCAACTGCTGAATATGGGATTTGATTTTCTGTCCTGATGTCTTTAATATAATGTTCTCCAAGAGGTGGAAGTCATCTTGATTGAACATCTCACTATCTTCCAAGGGACCAATAATCTATGATAAATACAGATACAGGGTTACTAGGTAAGTGTTGCATTCAAATTTGAAAAAAGAAAAAATAAATAAACAAAAAATAACTGGAACTTGATCCACAGAGTGCCAAGTGTCCTTGGCTCACAGGGTACTAAATACATGTGTTAACAGGTCAACATTTTGCACAAACATAAAATATATACTCTTAATATCTACTGAGCACTTGGTCAGCAAGACACACATTACACAGAGCAAACTCTTGATGGTACAGTGGAATTCCAGACCAAAATCCAACTCCACAGAAAGCATCATATGCTAGAGAAATGAGATTTTCCAAATATATTAGAGTTGTTTAGGCAATTCGTACTACATTGCTAATATCAGAAACAAAATATTATGACTCATCACGCAGAATGTTTAATTACATGTCAAGGAATGTGGAACACTAGAATATGCAATACTCCATGGCACCTGCTTCTATTTAAAGTCCAAAACTAATTGCCGTGAACAACTGGGCTCCACAGTTGGGAGCAAAGTACTGCAATCAGAGTATCTGCTTAAGTCAAACAGTACTACTGTAAGGTGCTGGATGGAGACCTCTGGATATGGACACCCTCTATCCCAGTCCTCTCCAACCTTTTTAAACAGGAGATCACTTTTGGAATTTAAAAGCAACTGAAGATCTACTGCACTTCCTCCCTGGGAAGGTATGGCCTGAGGGCAGATCTACTGCACTTCCTCCCGGCCTGAGGGCAGGACAGGCCAGCTTCCCACCAGGAAGAGCCCGACCCTAACCCACAGCTGCAGGCTGCCCTGTCCCGCCCTGCATGCAGATCCAGGGGCACACGCCCCCCATGGCCTCCCAGGGTGTGTGCCTACCCCTCCCTGTGCACCCCTGGACAAGATGCCCGCAGCTCTGTCCCGCCCTGCCCTGGTTGCAGGGTCTGCCCCTGTTCCAGCTCCACTCTCTCACTGCTGCTGCAGTCACCCGTGCTACCCCGTGTTTGGGGGGCCACTTGCCCCCCCGATCTGCGCACAGCGGAGGCAGCTGCCATTGTGGGCTGGGCTTTGTACCCCAAGCCCCACTGCAGCTGGCCTGGGAGCAGCCAAATGCCACATGAGTCCTGCCACTGGGCTGAGCCATACCTGCATGTGGCCAGCTGCAATGGGGCTTGAGGCGCAACGGCAGCCGCCTCTGCCCCATGCAGAGATGGGGGAAGAGGCATGTGCCCCCAAGGCCTCTGCCAGGGTGTGCCCAGCAGTGGGAGCTCTCCCTACCCCTGGATGACCTCCTGAGCTCCAATCCTCCCACCACCACCCAGGCTGGGGCTCCACTTACCTTTCCCTGTTCCTGGCTGGGCCGCACCATCCCTTCCTCACCTGAAACTACTGACTACAGCCACAAACTTCCCATATATTAAAGAGCCATCAGATGATAGGAACTGTTGGCCACTGTCAAGCTAAATATACACCAGAGACTTCAACGGGAAAGATTATGCCATCCATTCCCAGACCTCTATGCCAAAGTCCCCCTTAATGGCCACATTTCGAATACATTGCTCAAGCTGCTGAATGAGCTCACCCTTCCATTGCTGATCACTGCTCTCTGTCCTTTCTTCAGCTTCAAAACATCTCTGCAGTACACAGCATGAGACAGAACAAAATCTACTTTGGGGGATTCAAAGGCATCTTTGAAACTATTTATATCCATACCCTGAAAGAGAAAAGTAATAATTACTCTCACTGACATGGGAACAATAAAGACCAAATAAAATCCAGAGGCCACTGACAGATGTTGAACTAAGAGTGCAATGGGATCCAATCCCTCATTCCAACAATCACACCTCCTGCCCTGTCACATGGGCATGACAGGACACACAGCTGCAATCCTGGGACCCCACACACCAGCAAGTTTAAGCCTTGCAGAGCTGTTCAATGCACAGTTTTAAACCTATGGAGCAGAGGGGGCTCATAGTCTTCTTCAATCTGGTACCTGCCAAGCTCCACAGGGGGCAGCACATACTGGGCTGCTCTGCTGCGCAGGTGTATATTCCCAGCTGGGGGGAGCCTATCACCTCCCCTGGCCTGTGAAGTCCAGCAGTGCAGCCCGGCAGAGGACTTGCACCACTGGGTTTAACACGCCACATGTGCAAATTAATGTGCAATACAAACCAAGAACAAAAGCTGTAAACTGGAGGTCATCCTAAATATCTCAGGTTTTAGCCCAGATCAAAATACAAGTGGCACAGTCATTTACACAGGAAGCCCTTCCAAGCTGCATTGCTGCCCCTCTGCCAGTAGGTGGAAGAGACAGCATATGGCCAGACAGGCTTGTTCCATGAATGACTAGTAACTAACACAAATGACACACAGTTAATTTATAGACACACGCAGCGTTGACTGGGACAGGAGGAGTGTTAGCACATTTTATCTTGTATACTTCACAGGTACTTGAAGTGGGACAGTGGACCCATTGGTGCATTGGTTGGTTTGTATCCTGCATTAATTTAAACCTGGGCTGCTACTACTCAGCAGGTACATCTACAGTTGAAATTAAGATGAAGCAATAAACTCCGGATTTCATGGATTTACAGCAATACCTGTCTGAGTCAGATTAACCTGCTTCTGAGCGCAGCATCTACATATGCACCCAGAAAGAGCAGCAATTTGAATTGGGGCAGGGCAAACCTGGGTTGGCAGGGGGTACGGGACACAGGGAGGAGGGGTGCAGCTCCAGGTGGTGGCATCGGGGTGGGGTGGGAAATGGGATGGGATGCTGGTTGGGACATGAGGGTTCTGACCCTGCAGAGCTGGGCTAGAGCAGTGAGGGGTCTGGCTCCTGCCTAGTCCCCATCTACATGTTTATTTTAGCACAGTTAATTACTCTGCCGTAAAACAGTACTGTGTATTACAGCACTACCTTACAGCAGAGTTAATTAGTCTACTGTGCCCTAACACCAGCGCACACCTAGATGGTGATGCCTTACTGTGGAACTAATTAGTTTACTCTGCAGTAAAGCGCATGTGTAGATGCATCACAGCAGGTTTAAACCCATGGGTTTAAACTTCCTGATGTGTGGAGGACAAGACTGGAATCCCAGGCTCCATGCACTTTATGGAAAGTAAGTCATCACGGACAAGTTCCTGATGCTGGGCTCCCCACATCAGCAGTCATGCAACTAGGATCTGATTAATTTTATCCGTTGTACTCAAAATTGCTCATCTTGCCATGCTTGTGTTCCAATGATGTGTGAAACATCTCTGGGGCTGGTTTACCATTTTATCACACATAGGTTGTTTGCATTTGTGACGTTTTATAGCATATGGTGTGATTAAAGGTGTTAATTACACCATAAATGTAAAATTTGTCAGGGCCAAACAGGCACTATTTTTTAAAAGACCTTCTCATGCTTCTTAAAAAAATTTCACTAATAAATTTTGCTACAACCTAATCCACAGATTCTTCTTTTCTCCAATCACTTTTCTGTTGTGTTGTTAAACCCTGACCTCTTCGTCCGCATTCCCATGATCAGGGGCATGCAATTGCTGTAGAGAAAAAAGCAGCAACACAAATTTATGCCGCTGCTTTTTGCCCCAGCGCACACCCCTGTGTGAGGTTAGCTCAGGGAAAAATGCTCTGGGCTGGCCTTACCTGGGGTGCTGGAGGCCTCCCAGGGCTCCTGTGGTGGCGATCTGGCCATGTGGAACCTGGCTTGCAGCTGGAGTTCTGGCTGGCCAGGCACTGGTTTTGGGCAGCAACTCTGCTGCCATGTACAGTGCCCCACTTTTTCTCAGGTTCTTTTTTTTTTTTTTCCTGGTATCTAAATTTGGCTCCATGCTGCAAATACACAGTATGGAGAACCAAATCGCATGCGTGAAGGGCATTCTGTGGCACCTCAAAAATGCATGTGCATGCTTGTGTTGACATGGCATTCTTTTTCAAACATCCTCATGACTTGAAATGACAGTACCTCATTCTTTTCTGCAGGTCCTGCCACCTGGAACATTCATCATGTATTTCTCTAGCCTTAGTGATTTGACACTGTTTTTCACATCTCATCAGAAAATGATTTCTATTTTTCCCTATTTCTCTTAAAAAGGGATCAAATTAAGACACAATCAACTTCATTAAATTGCCAGTAACTTTGAGCATTAATCCTGAATTCCCAACTGACAAGTTTAAGAAAATATTAAATTGTTACAGTATTTCTGTTTACGCTTCTGGCATCCAAAAACCAAATACATACTAAAAGGGAAATCCAGGATGCCCCAAACATCACCAAGTGCACAAGATAAATTGGAAGGGAAAAACATCCCATCCTCCAGCTATAAATTATGCCAGAGAAAAATATAACAACAAAAGATGAACATTTTCAGATGGCAAATAAAATTGAGAATGGTCTTTCCATCTCATAATCTCTCCTTTTGACTTTTTGAAACTTTCTTTTAAAAAGTTTTCATTTTGTATTTAATGCATTAAAGCATTATGAATGATGTATTGAAGTCAATATAAGAATTAAAAATTACTGTACTTTCATAGAAATAAAAATAAATAAAAAATTAAGACTACTGGGTTTAAAGACATAAAGGAAATAATTGTACTCAGTTAGAAAAATCTTATGACCTAAGGCCAGGAATTAGAATTTCACTATCTGACATCATTTCACATTTTTTGTGAACACATGGGATTGGAAAATTCTGCTAACACAAAGAAATGCAGCATAGCACAGCATCCCACCACAGCAAAAGCCCTCACATGTACTTACCCCAACAGCAAATTCTGCAATGTCAGCTCCTGCCTCCAATGCCTTTGCTGTTTCCTCTTTGGCCATTTTAGTAATGAAATTCTTGGCATTGTTCGATGTTTGCGTTTGTAAAGCTGCCCATATGGCCCTGGTGATAAGTGTGTTATCATTGGATGGCTCTTCACTGGGGTTATTGATCATGCTAATTCGGACATTATTGCTGGACTTCTGTGTTTTAATGAAATGCAAATTAAAACAAGTTCAGAATTCTACAAGTAGAAGAAATCTATTATAATAACATTCAATCAGGTAGACAGCAGTACAAAGATACCAGGACTATTTATTCTTTGTACACCACGAGCTTGAATTTTTCCAGAGATATGAAGTTAATGTTACTGCTTCAAAAGTCAAATAATAATAGATTCCCCAACTGCTGTATATATGGTATGTATTTTACATTTTTGTCTTATGCTGAAGTAAAGCCACCTCTGAAATAAAAACTGGCAGATCTAAAGAAAAAAAAAAGACAAAACATGAAAAATGTATTTCCCAACCATGAACTGGGAAAACAGTTTTGATAGCTAGGTTGTAATTTAGTTGGGATAAACTGGAGCCAATACTCAATGCATAACAAATAGCCAATTAGGGTATTAGTAACTTTAATAAAGATCTCAAAGCTGGCACATCTGTAGCACAGCTGTGGCACACAATACCCTAGTGCAAACACTGACATGGAAGGAAGAGAAGCAGAGCAAAATCATTTTCCTGCTGTGCCTTTTTATGTATTGAGAGAAATGAAGAAAAAGTGCATCATGCTTGCTTGGAACAGTGATCCACAGTTCTGCAATATTCAATACAAAATCTAAGTTGTTTCTGACTTCAAAATGAACAATAGTTGAGAAAGTCCAAGGTCTGCCTTCTCATCACAAACAGAAAATGCTTCCCTCCCCACTTTAACATTTGTATTAACTACATGGCTTTGATCAATGCACCCTGAAATGTATGTATAATAAGGCTGAGTTACAGGATAACATTTCAAAATTCTTGGTGGGGAGAGGCAGTGGCATTAAAGACTACTGTAATGATCCTGGAACTGAACTTTTTCCTTAAGCCTTGGAAAAAGAAGGTTTCATACCCTACACGGCATAGTGTTAAACTCATCTGTTTTTTTCAGGCTTTTGCCCGGAGGAGGAACTTGGAAAGAGCTGTTACAGAGTGATTTTAAACAGACTTAATATTTCTCAATTTGTTTTTGTAGCATGTACAGCTGGATGCCCAGAGAGCAAAAGAAAAAAGTACAACCATTTAAACAAGCTTAATAGTTGCTCATTTGAATGTGCAATTTTGTGAGCAGGTAGTGCGCTGAAACATATCAGAATCCTGCCAAAGTGCTTCTTCTGTGAGCTGAAATATTACCTACCTGATGCTTGATGGCATCATACAACAATTGTCTCCCAGAAGCTTTATCAAAATCTCCAACGATCCAAAAAGTAACTGGTCTAATAAAAGAATCATCTATAAAAGGATAACAAAAGAACATTTAGAAAAAAGGTCAGCTCCTAAGTATTTTTACAGTGGCATTACGCTGGAAAAAGCACACAAACATGCATGGGTTTAAGAAACTAAAGAGCATACAGGGAAAAAGCAGGAGAAGCAAAAGAGTGAGAGTGACAGCATCAAGAATAGTGGCATTACTATTAAAATAAGTTTGATTTTGTTATTTAACCCCCAGGAGGAACATGCAATCTATTTCTGAACTGAATTAATATTTGGCTACCTGTTAAATTTTAAAAAGATAAGAAACGTTAAGAACCTGTAAGTAAATTATGAATTATTAAGTACTAATATGCTTTTTTATTGTTGTTCTGAAGCTGTAGCTCACAATCCATTTTGTACAGAAAAATAATATCAGAGGGCTAAAGGAAACATGCATTTAGTTTCTTTCCCATTACCCACAGGTTCTAAGGCAATTTTATTCAGCTAACAAAAATTTCCCAATAGTGTAAAGAAAAGAAAGTGATAAAGCTGAAGTTACCATAAATCTCCTTGGAGGACATCCCTAAACAAAAGGAGAAAGGGAAATAAAAAAGAATCTAAGAAAAGGAAAACACCATTGATTCCTATAATAAAAACACCATTGATTCCTATAATATACTCACAAATAGTAGGCAGCTATACAATACAGTGTAGATAGGAATCCTGAAACCAAGCCACTACAACTACATGCAAGTGAACAGGCACAAGCTATGCCAGCAACATCATATAAAGCTTTGGGGGTTCCTCAAATACATTTTAGGTGAGTGAAGAATAACATATCCAATTATCAACAGGAATTTAGGAGGGCCCTGGGGCCAAACTCCCCCATTTTTGCAAGTGCCCTGATATAATGAGCTTTAAGTGACCAGCAACTGATGTTATGTCTTACTACCAAAGCAAAATCAGCAGTGCCGCTGCATTATCAATGCAGAGGTCCGGATATCAACCACTGAGTCAGCAATGCATAACATTTTCCATTATTTAGTAGAAAAGCATACAACATTATTTCTGTAATCAGTCACTGAATATTCAGTTTCTTGAGTGGCTTCAGGTACAGTGGGCAGTTCAAAACAGCATGACTCCATAAACGGACGCTATCAATTTAGAAGCTGAGATCAGCAGGCAGCAAGGAAAGTGAGTATTTAGGTAAACTAATCTGATCTAAGGGAATTCTAGCTGTATACGGGCACAACCAATTCTCTAACAGGTTTGCAAATATTGTTTCACGCACACATTTAGTTTCCAGAGGAACATCTGCTCCTCTATCCTCCCAACAACATACCACAAAAGAAAATGCGTTTTCAAACAAGTTTTAAGATGTTAAGTGGCATTTCATTCCTTTTTAATTGTCTAAGTCAGTGGTCAGAAACCTTTTAGGAGGTGCAGACCAATGTAGCACAGTGTGGTCCAAAGGTGGGCCCCCTTCACTACACCGTTGCCAATCACGGCTCAACCACCATTCCCCTGCCACTGAAGTCTAGATGAAATCACTCAGTGGGTCACATCAAGTCTGAGGGCCGCAACTAGCCAACACCCCATGTAAATAGCCCTTTTCTGGTTGTCTATTTGGCATTTTTTGACACTTAAGTGCCCAGAAGAATGCTATTCCTAGACACATAGCCCTGCACTCAGGATGACTGTGTGCAGCCTGGACACATGCAGTAGTATCCAGGGCAGGTAACATCTTTTGAAGCCTAAAAATGTAGTCAACCAAAGCCCATGGCTAAGACTGGGAGAGGGAGGCAGGATCTCCTGTCTTTTTTCCCCCAGTAGCTCGGTCACTACTCACTTAGGAAGACAGAGAACCTAGAACTAGGGCACTCATCACCCAAAGGGCATTTGAAGCTAGGCCTCTCTGACTTCTTAGTACAGCACTCTAATTGCCACACAAAAGATCAACCATTATGCACTGCCTTCTCCAGTGCTCCTTTTGAAGCTGGTTCCCTGAGTAGCCAAGACAGGGAGCCATGAGTATGTGGAGCCAGGAGGAAGAAGGCAAGCCAGAAGATGTAAGGCTCAGTGAGGGAACTGCTGGCCTGTAATGAAGAGGGCCTTGGGTTCTAGCCTGGGACCTTACTCCTAATGGGTAAACTTTAAAAGGAGCACGTAGGTATCTGACTTCCCAGGTGACGGTCCTAGCCACTAAGCTACCAAGGGCAAGATACAGTATCTCTCTTTATCCCTCATGTTTTGCTGCCAGTGTGCAGGTCTGGTCTGTGTGTATATGGACTCATCCATGCATACAGGGCTATACCATCCAGGAATACAATTCCTCTGTGTGCATAAGTGTGAAAATGTCATGAAAACAACCAAATCTGGACACTTAGAAAACCATGAATGAAACAAAATGTCACCCACAGCGCTGGTTTAGTGCTCCAGACGAAGAACACATGGAACTGGTTCAGACATGACTGAGTGCACCTGAACAAAGGGCTAGGCAAAGGACAGAAAGAGTGCTGGGAACATGTAAAGCTGCACAGGGAGGTGGCAGTGTTTGGGCAAAGTACCAGTGAGAAAGAGGGAGTTAAACACACAAAGGGATTGTCCCTTAAACAGAAAGGAAGTGCAAGAATTAATTAAAGTAGCAGAAAGTTAGAAAGTGTAAAAATCTAAAATGGGCACAAATGAAGAGGCTGGATAAGTACTGTACAGGGATTTAAAAGTAGCCTTCTAGCACTGGTGCAGGAGGTTGGACCAAATGACTCTTGAGGTCTCTTCCAACCTTATGGTTCCATGACAGCCCTCACTTCACCTTTTACAAACTTTTGGCTTTGCACCTATACCACTGCCACATGTATCTGATGGTCTCCCATTTCATGCTAAGCCTTATCCTCTTCCTGCCTTGTGACCAGTTCTAATAGGGTTAATTCCTTTCATATCCTCAGCACCAGTTCCCTTTCCTTACTCTCGATCCCCCAAGTGGATCTTCTCTTACACTGTGAACACTTCAGGGAGGGAAAGTGTCCCACTTTAAGTACATGCACTATAAGCAATCTAACATTTGCATCACAGTAGATTCCAGAAGCCCAAGTCAGGTTTGAAATCTAGTTGCATTCAGTGCTGTATGCACAGAGATGGATCTGAGTTCGTATTTAAAATTTCAATTGTTACCTTTCTTTGTTAAGTAGGTCATGCTATTGGCTACAGCAGCTGTCTTATCTTTGGAATCCAAGACAGTAAATCTAGCAAAATCATCCACAAAGAAATTATCTACAGGAAAAGATACAGAATACGTTAGGTGCAAAAACTTATTATAGAAGTATATAAAAAAAGAAAAAAAACCATTCATTTGATTGGCTTAACCCAAATACTTCCCAATTGTTTTATGCTGCTTGTGTTTTTGATTTCTTCTGCTCCTGCCTAAAATATTATGACTTATCTCAGAACACACACCAAGAGCCCTCTATCATTCCTGTTATTCAAATTCAACTGAAATCAACAGTTCAGCATTCCATTCAGTTAACTAACCTTGTGTAATAATATGCATTAAAAGGCCATTGTGTCACTACCCTGCAAGCTATTAAAGGAAGACCACCAAAAAAAGGCATCCACAATTGCATTTTAATGTGCATGGTTATCTATGGATTCAGCAAAACTGATATTTTAACCATGAAAATTTTTACTGAAATTTGTAGTGTAGCAACCCTGTTTCAAAGGGACTGCATCAGTCTCTGTTCAAGAGAGGTTTAGGGGTAAAGCAACACTGACTGCACAGTCTTATCTAGTGCATGACTGTACTATTCTGTAATTTAGCTAGTGCTACCAAGTCTCGCAGTGTTATAAGTCAAAAAACTCCCTGAAGTTCTTTAGATGAAGTAAATGGACACTACCTTAATTACTTTGAAAAAAATTGCAGATATATGTATCATGCATACATATGTGAGTAAGCCTTGTTAATGCGCACAATCTTTTTGTAGAAGTGCGTTCCACAGGAGAACCCTGTTCTTGTAATCAAATGCTTTTATGGATTGGGTTCACAGCAACTGAAAATTTCCTTACTAGTTGCAGTTAGATCTAAGTACTCTCTGTCAGATGTCAAGATCCTCGAATTGATCCTTGGAACAACATTAGGTTGGTTCATGATATAATCAACCACATCTTGATCATTGGACAATTCAACCTGAAGGAAGGAAAATAACTGTAACTGCTCAGGAACAAAGTTACCATGTGAATTAAGGTAGTTTATTTACATATAGAGCCCGATTTATAATTTTAAATGGGCTGCCAAGACCTTCCGCAAATCAGGTCTCCCTTTGAAATCACAGTTGAAATATCACATACCAGGTACACAGCTCTCTGGAAGAAGCTAGTGGTTTCTAGGATTTTGTGCATTGTTACAGTTTCTAGGTCATCAGGATCCAGCTGCTCTTTTTGAAAAGGCATTCCATTGAACAGCACAATGGGCAGAGGACCCACCCCTGTCTGCTCATAGTAACTTCTCCCCTCCTGAAATAAAAGGAAAAATCACATATTAGTATATCTCCTCATTACTGCGTAGAAGAGTTGTGGTATCCTCACTTTAACATACTAAGTCTCTACCCAAGTCTAATTCTGAACAATCCTAGAACAGGACACTGGAAATTTTAATGACTTGCATACTCTGAGAGTATCAGTATAGAAAGATTAAATATCTGTTACATACATTATCTAGCAAAGAAGACTACAAAACAAAAGTAGCAGGCTTAATTCTTCTATATTATCAAAAAATAAGAATATATAATCAAATTGTTTTATTAAACTCAGACACTTAGGACTTATGGGCATTTAAGCTAAAAAAACAATGCCCCACCCCCCCCAAAATCTCTCTCTCTGTCACACACACACACACACACACACACTACAAACAGCAAAATTAGCTAGATATCTATTCATGCTGTGGTAGTGCTGGAGTGATGTTGTATCTATGATAGTTCAGAAAAAATGGTGACAGGCATGGATTTCTGCGGGAAGTATCTTTCACTGAATCAACTGCATGGTCAGGAGACATTCAGACAAGCTTTCCCATACAAGGCACTTTCTTCATATCTGAGAAAAGCGGGCATTACATGAGCCATGAAGTAGGTGGAGTAATGGTCTGGGTTAAACTCCATATGTAAATAAAAACAGTCTGCTGGGCTGTGAAATAGGAGAACAGAGATATATTAACAGCTAGCAGAGAAGAAGCATGCAGAAGAGAGGACAGCCTGATTAATGGAAAAGCATGATCATTCAAGAAAGGAGAAGGCCATTAATACCTATGGAGTGCACAGAGATTAGAAGGGATCAGGAAAATTATAATGAGCTATGAAGTCAGTCTAAATCTCTCCCAACCATGCAGATAGTCTAATAAACGCTATCACCAACAAAAATCCTTGCCTCTTAACAGTCCCATGCAAACACATTCTCACTATTTTTTTAACGATCTTACCGTCAATTTTTATTATGTTCAGCAATCTGAAAGCTAATTCAGTTTCTCTAGACAATTCTCCCAGTAGTGCCAAATGAAGTAGGCATTAAATTAACAAAAACTTCTGGCTGCAACCAGAAGGACCTATCTCAGGTTGGTGATAGAACACTAGGACCCTGCCACCACCTGCCCTTGTTTCCCCAGAAACTCAAGTATAGTGCCTGCAGAAAGAAACCCGCCACTGATAAATGCTGCCAAATCCCCAATTCTACTGGCTGGATCCAAAGGTTCATAGCCTGTATCTGGCCTATGGGTCATAGATTGCTGACCCTACCTTAGACCAATTTACTACCACCATCATTCTTCTCTCTGGTGTTGGGAGGTTTTAGCGAGCAGCTGGAAGAGGCCTTGTGTTCTGCTACACCTTTCCCAGGTTTCTATTTTAGCCTCCAAATTTTCAAAGTACTGTTCTAACAAGAGCTAACAAAATCATCCTCATTATATGCTATCAGTGCTAATCTCCACACTCTTCCAGAACAATTTTCCCAGCAAGCAGCATCAATTACATGGGCCAAGTGCGAGAGAAGAGACTATAACTGCCTCCATCATTTCTACTGCAGAATATTGGCTGAAGTAGCCTTCACAGTCTTGCTGCTCCCTCCTGCACAGCCTACAAGATAGGTATAGAAATCCAGCCTCTCATTTCAGGGTGGCTACACACGAGGCTTCACAAGAGGGCTCTCTGCTCCAGCACAAAGGTATGATCTGCCATTTTAAGCACTCTGCCCATTTCTTTCGATGATGTTATCCATTAAGAACCATACCACATCTATATGGTAAATTGGTAAGACCTCTCGCAGTTCAGAAAGCTCTTTTTCTATTTTATATTGGGCATTCAGATTCATGTGAAACACTTTTTGTTGTTTGAGGACTGTTCACCATAATAGGTTCTGCTAGAAAAGACACTAATGAAAATAAACATAAAAAAATTACTGAGCTCACACTCAATGTACTGGCTGACATCCTAAAGGAGATTAAAAAAAAGGCACATTAAAAGAAATAGTGCTTTATCTCACAAAATTCTTACCTTCCTATTTTGGTCATAAGCAGAATCAATTCCCAGAATGCTGTTCACTTCCACATAAGGATACTGCTTCTCAAGAACACTAACTACATGTTCAACCTTCAGTTGATTGCCCGTTTTGACTTCGTTATACATCTAAGAAGGAGATGCAAATACAGTTTTACAATTATCACTGAATTATCATCCTCTTCTCACCAGTGTAACATATCATCTGTATTCCAGTATGAATATAGAGTCTTAATGGGTTAAAATATTCTTTAATATATGTAAGAATCATCTTATGAGTGGTGCTCAAACCTTTCCAATGCACAAGCTGGATGAATGAGCTGGCTCAGGCTGTCATGTGGCCCATGGGGCTCCCCACAAGTTCAGAACTTCAGCAATGGGGGAGCAGTGGCAGTGTTAATTGCCACAGGGCTCCCAGGCAATTAATGGTGACATCATTCCCCATTGCTAAATTTCCAGGCCCACAGAGAGCCCCACAAGGCAGATGACTCAGCTCCACAGGCTCTACTTTGAGCACCCCTGATCTACACCAGAAATAATCAACCTTTTTAGACTCAAAACACCCCTGAATAAACTTGAAACCCCTTGGATAGACTCAAGGCACCCCTTGGAAAATGCCAGCTCTAAGTTTCCAGTCTGTTTCTGACCACAGCATAAAGCATTTTTTTGTTGCAAAGAACTTAGAAAGACCACAACTATGGATTTCTACTTAAATTTCTGGGTTTATCTAGTGAATCATGTTTGGAAACTGTGGCACCCTGGTTGAGAATCACTGACCTACATGTACAAAGCCAAGTGGTGAAACACTGCTAGCCCTGAAAATTGGCCTGCTATGCCTTAGTTATTCAATGGTAGTGTAAGAGTGATGCTGTAGTTGTGCATCTTATTTTGAAAAATCTATCACTGTAATGCTCAACTTCAATAGTGGCTGCAATGGCAGCAATATCTTGTAAATTAAAAGTATTTCTAAAACTTGCAATAATGTAAGCTTTACATTATACAAATCAGAGGAGTTCCCTGTTTTTCTCCGAGTTGTCCTAGTAAATTTCCTTACACATGGGGCCACTGTGATCTGGGTTGCTGACATGCTATTTGTAAAGTGGCAAACATACTTGCTTCCCTTTTGTAAAGGTGCAAAATGATATTTCTTTGGCTTGCGATTAATTTTGTCTCTCAAAATAAATCTGAGGGGAAAAATACAGTTTTCAAGCCAGTAGCAATTAAAAGAATGTGTCTAAATATTATCACCTTAGCACAATCTCTCAGATGTCAGTTATTTAAACATCTTGTTTCTAAATGAACACTTACAGATATTATAGTCTGGAAAGCGTAATTAGTATCTGATTCTTGTGCAACATAATTATATGCCCTAAGAAGAGCAACTCCAGCATCCTGTAGTCCATCAATATCTTCTGAGTCATTGACCACAAAAACTAGACCAATCCTGTAAAAAGAAAAAAATCCATTTGTCATGGTCAATGTATATAACTATTTATTTACATCTTCACAGAACAGCAAATGACAATCAGAATCTTAAGAAAGGGTTCTTGCTGGATGACTAATAAACAGACTCAGATAGCTTTGATTCTGGGACTCTTTCTATGGCATATTCCCTAGAATGTATTAATTAAAATCTTTTTTTTTCCTATTTCTTCAGAAGATTTCATAGACATCAGGGCTGGAAGGGACCTCAGGAGATCACTGAGTCCAGCCCCCTGCCCCAAGGGCAGGAAGTCAGCTAGGGTCAAAGGATCCCAGCAAGATAATGCTTCTTAAAGGAGTCCAGAGTAGGTGCTTGCACCACCTCTGAAGGGAGCCTATTCCAGGCCTGGGGGCTCAGACAGTAAAGAATTTTTTCCTTATGTCCAGCCTAAAATGGTCTTGGAGGAGTTTGTGACCACTGGACTTTGCCATCCCTTGGGGCGCTCTGGTGAACAGACATTCCCTCAGATCCTGATGCACACCCCGATGTACATATAGGCTGCCACCAGCTCACCCCTGAGCCTGAGCTTTCCCAGGCTGAAAGTACTTTGGGCCAGTACTTTGAGTCCATTAAATTTTGATTATTTTGCTTTTCCGTTTTTCCAGTTTTTCTATTTCTTCCTCACTGCTGGGGGGAGGGGGCTTCTATTCTATTAGACCCTCACTGTAACTAGCAAAAGTGTTACTCAAAACATGTTAAAAGAAAAGACAGAAATTTTTTTTATTCAGTGCATCTGCAGGAATGAGAGACATTTAAGCTTTTTGCAATGTCCTCCTGGATGGTTAACAAGCTTCTTATAATAATCATGAAAGCATTAAAACCTAAAACAGATGCATCTTTCATGCAAAAATCTTTCTGTAAGATGTTTTATTACCTCAGTGGGATGTGATTACTGAAGAACATCTCAGCCACATTAAGCAGTTCTGCTGTACTCTCATGGGTAGGATCCACTATAAGAACCTGTAGGTAATTACAAATTGGAAGGCTTTTAGGTTATTGTATCACTTTAAAAAGCAAGAACGGTACAGTAGCTCATGATTAAGAGACTAGGTTTATTTACATTTTACTGGGCACATCTACACGAAACGCTAACTGTGCGGTAGCCTAATAATATTGTGCAGTAGCACATCACAGCACAATGTTAATATGCTACTGCTCAGTATTATTAGGCTACTGAGCAGTAGCATCAATAAAGAGGTGTTCGCCAGCACTACTGCACAGTAACTGCAGTATTACTGTGCATTTATTTAGTACTTGATTATACAAATACTAAATTAAATGCACAGTAACCACTGTGCATTAATGAACATGTAAACATGCCTACTGCAGAGGTATTATTCCTTTTTAACTACCACTACAGACAGATTAAACACTAGAACAAATAAAGGATTTAGATGGAATTGAGCACTGTAGCCCAAAACTGATATAAAATCCCCCTGTTCCCACCTAACACGGGATACTCCATAGGCACCTTAAATATTTCTCCTATGTGTGTTCCTTGGCACAAGTGGGACTGTGCTCAGGCCCACCCAAACCCAATCAAGATTTGAGGGGATTCAAACTCACATCCTGCAACTCTGTAGCTGAGGGGTCAGGGCACCTAACTCAAATGGGGAATCTCCTTGGCTCCAGTCCTTCCTCTAAGGACTGTTTATGCATTTACTATTCAAATATTATACGATAAAATGAGGTAGTTCAGATACCCTCGTCAAAGATGAAGATATGAGTTTGAACCCATTCAGCCTGAGGTGGGTCTAACCACACAAGTCTCCCATTTGCTGAATGAGGGATCTTAACATTAAGTTATTACATAAATCATGTGTACCATCACCTCAGTTGCCTCTTCCTTCAGCCATATTTCAATAAGAATGCCATAAGTCTTGTTCAATTCCTTGAAAGAACAGTTGTAGTCACTTATTCTCAGGAGAGGATTCCTGGTTCTGGATTTCAGGTGAATGGAAGCACCTGCCTTCAGCCTGGACTCATATGCCTAAGCTCCAGAGAGGGCAGGCATTTCAGATGCTTCCTGTTGCTTCGTATTTGCTTACTGGCAGCTTTAGCTGTGGGTTTTCTGGATCACCAGGGTGAGGCACCTAATTCCCCAAACTCTATAGGAAGCCTAGACACCTTACTGTGTTCTCATTCTATTTTGGGGGAAGCTGCCTAGAAGTTACTGAGAAACCAATTTGTAGGCACCTAAATCACTTTTTGTATTCTAGCCCTAAGTGATCTGCCCAGGAAGCCTGAAGTAAACCTGGGAACTGAATGAAAGACCTTAGTCTCAGCCCAGTACCAGCCTGCAGAGTGATTTTAGTCTTACATGTAGCAAAGTGATGTTCCAATGCTAAGATGTAGAAAACACCTCAGCTAACATGTTTTGCATTTCTTTTGGTCTCAGACCAACATGGCTACTAAATACATCCCTGAAACACGGAAGATGCTGAATTTTAGCCTATTTGGCATTTTAAACTTCACTGCTGAACAACAAGAAAGATTTCCACACCTCCCTCCTTGCCATCTGATACCACCAGAGAAGGAATCCTGCCTGATCTACACAACAAAGAGCAACTCAAAAAGACACTCATGGACCCAGAGGGAGAGACTTGCATCTTCAGCTTCCTCTGTGCAAAAATGAAGTTTATTTCCTGCCTATGGGGACTTTTAGTCTTTAGTTTTTCCTGAGCCTGATGAAGGGTGTGTGAGCCCACAAGCCTGCAGAAAAAGATAACTTTTTTGTGATTTCTTAGTTGCTTTAATAAAAGGTAACCTCTCTGAACCAAGAGTTCTAGAGTTTTGCATTTCAGCTAACATGAAGTACTTACAGATCACCAGGGATCCTAGTTTTCTCTGATTAAAAAAATCCAAAATTTTCATAGTTTCATAGTTTTTAGGGTTGGAAGGGACCTGAGCAGATCATCTAGTCCGACCCCCTGCCATGGCAGGAAAGAATACTGGGG
>NW_017728929.1:1690021-1692867 GCF_001723895.1 Crocodylus porosus | reverse complement strand
CACACACGCGCGCATGCATATACACATACACATATATACACATAGTGGTGTTTTGTTTTAAACAGAGGGGGGGTGTTAATCAGAAAATGTTGGATTTTTTTTATCAGAGAAAACCAGGATCCCTTGCAGATCATGAGACTGGAATTCACACAACTGCACTTACCCTGTCAATGAAAAGCAACAACTTGTAGATCTCAGAATGAAAAGGGATCAACATTTGTATTATCTAGCCTGACCTCCTGTGAAATATAGGCCACAGAATTTAACCCAGGGATTTAGCCTACAAATCCTAACTGAATTAGAACATGTTTTTAGCAAAGCACCCAACCTAGATTTAAGACCTGCAAGTGACAGGGTATTCACATGTGTAGGTAATCTGGTCCAAAATACTGTACTTTTTATTTCTAGGTAGGTTACTACTTACGAAGTTGTGGAAGTTTTTTCTGATTTGTCTGATGACTCCTGGGAAGGTGGGGCGTAGCAGTTCCTGCACGCTGGAAGGCCAGGAATTGTACCTGCTATCAACTTCAAGGTTGTTGATCCACTAAGAAAAATAGATCATTGCTGATTAAATAAATGCAGGTCCTGTTAGTTTAAATATAGAAAGCTTAAGTCATTTTAAAACAAAACAATGTATTCAAGAGTTCTAATTTAAGACTGATTAAGCCAGACAAAGAGCAAATGAATTTGGCTGGTTAAACTTTTAATGTGTAATCATTTGTCTTCCCCCATTATTGCCATATCTTCCATTTTTAGATTTGGCAGTAGGACAAAGAGATTCATTATCACAGCAAAAAAGAAGAAAAGATTAGTGGGCTGTAAGACATACCAGAGGTCCTGTGCCACTGACAGTCTTGCTAAGGCTTCAGCAAAACCTTGCTAAACAAGGCCTCAGCTTATAGCTGTTCTCCCTTCCCCTTCACCCTCCTTCTCCATAGTTTAAAAGTTTTAGCTTCTAACAAAATTCCCCTGCTAACAATTCTCTTCCCTTTCTGGAAAGGTGATAAGTACCATGTTTCAGTTGGACTGTCAAAAATATAATAAGCAGGGAATTTCAAAACCTAGCAGCTCACACCTTGAAAATAGGTCAAGTGACATCTTCTAAGATAGCGAGGTTTAACAATAAGAAAACAACTACCTGGTGCACATACCAAAGTAGTAAAACAAAATAATACAACCACACATGGTTACTTATGTGATAACTGGTAATTCGCTTTCTTATGTAATAGTTAAAATCAAATTGGCTTCTATAGTAATTCAATGTATAAGAAAGGTATAAAAAATATAACTGCTTTATTGCACTTTGGACATGTAATCCCTGGACTTTTCTCTAATTAGCTAATAGAGATTAATGCCGCTCTGTATTCACTGTGTCATTGCTTCAAATTTAACTGCAATGCTTGCAAAAAAACAGGGATAAACCCAAACTGTACGAGGCTGAGACCCAACTGACCTAGTCACTTGCAATACCCACTAATGTCATGCTCCTGAAACACTCTCTTTAAATGACAAAGCTCCCTCTCACAGTAAAAACGCAGCCTTCATGTTCTACAGAGAGCTAGGCACTAAAATAAGCTAAGTAACATATGCATGTATGACAGGCTACTGAAGTGGCTATTTAGGCTATCTGTCACTGCTAAAACACCTGACTCTTATGAGAAGACATACTTACTGAAATAGCTGGGTTTCTGATATCCACAGCATAGTCTGAATCTGAGGGCTGAATGTTCAGCTTTAAAACATTGTGCAAGGAAAGGCCCTCAATTCCTAATCTGTGTAGTCCCTCCATAACACGAGCTTCATTGCGCAACACATCAATCAAACTAGAAGGGAATACAAAACATACCATAACACGAGGAATGTTACCATAAAACTACCAATTTGCTCTCTAGCACAGTGGTCTGTGGATTCCTGGGGGTCCACAGACCATGTATAAGGGGTCCACAAAAGAGAACTATGATCAATCAAAAGTATGTGAATACCCACAATTCAAAGGAGTCTGCATCTCCAGTTGAAATTTTTTGGGGGTCCACAAATGAAAGAAGGTTGAAAACCACTGCTCTAGCAGATAGTGTTTAAGGACAATGAACATTTAAATTATTTATTTACTTATCCTATGTTCAGCATCTGAACTATTTCAAACTGTCTGAAGAACACTAAGAACTGAAGAAATTATTTGGTCCGTATTTGTGTTCAAGATAGCAGTGCTTAAATGAAGACTTTTGCATGGATTTAGCCTTTAGAAACCAAACAGTTTGCTTTTTACAGAATTAATTAGTATGCATATGAAAGATATCTGACAGCTTTGGAGACCAAAATCCTATTTAGTCACAGAACAGGTCACAGGTCAAAGCAACAGGCAGTATCAAAAAGTAAGATTCCTTGTTATATCAGATGAGACTTTAATTTTTGTATGTTGCCCCTTGCTAAAGCTGTCAACATGAATGCCAACTGTCATGCTGACTTCAGGAAATGAACAAAGAACATAATTTGCTGACAACCAGACAGTCCTCAGATGATAATTACTTTACTACTGACTTGTACCAACTTTACAATAATCGCCAATAATAGCAGGAGTGAACTGATAAGAGATTTTTGTGGCTGATACCAATAGCCGATATTTAAGAATGCATGTTGACTGATACTGATCTGATTTCCAATACAGCTACCTCCAGCTGGTACGTCTGGTGTGGTAGAAGGGGAGAGAGGAGGAAAGGGGCAGGGGGGTGCAGATCAATGGCCCCCATGAGGAGGGAGGGGGCAGGGCAGGGAAGGTGGGGGCCGGAGACATGGCTCCTGGGTGGAGGGGGAGGCTGCTCCCACTGCTGCTTGCACCCCAGGAGGGC
>NW_017728929.1:1677400-1689921 GCF_001723895.1 Crocodylus porosus | reverse complement strand
GTGTGGCTGGGTTCTTCTCGGCGGGGGCTGGGCTTGGGGCGGGGGCTGTGGAGTGGGCTGCAGCCACCCTAAAGTTTGCCATAGCTCCACTCCCGACCCCCCAGAGCTACATGGGCCAGGGCAGGGCAGGCTGGAAGCCAGAGTTGTGCAGGGCTCTTCTCGGCGGGGGCTGGGTTCGGAGCAGGTGCTGGGAGGATGCTGCATCCACCCCAAATTTTGCTGCCACTCCGCCCCTGGCACAGCCCCAGCTCTTCCTGGGACATAGGTGGAGGTGGGGCATTGAGCCAGGGCTGTGCTGAGTGGCTGGCAGCGGCAGCACTGGGAATGGAGTAGCAGCAAAATTTGGGGTGGATGCAGCATCCTCCAAGTGCCACTGGTGTCTGCTCCAAGCCCAACCCCTGCTTAGAAGAATCCCACACAGCCCTGGTTGCAGCCCACCCACAGGCATTTATCAGCCAAATTATCAGCCCCATAGGGCCAATATCCGATATAGCCAGTTTTCTTTATATCGGTACCAATCCAATATCAGATCAATGTATTGGTGTGCCTCTAAATAATACCTCATGAAAATTAAGTTAGCTGGAAAACTAGACACAGGAGCGATATCCCATCCTCAATACATACTAGTAACAGTGATAGGAATATATGTAACTTCTTCTCAGAGCAAACAGCAAAGAACTTCAGCATATTCTTGAAGAAGTGCATTAGTGACATCTTGACAACCTTAACTCAGAGCTTTGTTTGAGGGAAGGAAGCATCACTTACTTTTTAGTATTGTAAATCAAACAACAAAAAAACTCAATACTAAATGCTTCTCTAACAAATAGTTTTATAGTCTTTCACTGTACTGAATTTGCAATGCTAATGTACACTCCCATAGCAAGTTAATTTCTACACATACATGCAGTAACATATTCTTGATTCTGAAGTGTCCAACATACATACCTAAATATGTCTTGGGTATCTAAATCAATATGCAGTCCATTGATGAAGAGGGCAGAATCTCCAGGCTGTAATCCTAATGTTCCCTTGAAGTACTGAAGGAAAGCATAACAAAACCATTAGAAAAATGCTAAGAACTATACAAAAGTAGTTTTAAAAAAACTTCCAAAGCATGTATTCTTTAGTAATCAAGTATTACTTTTACTTGCATTGTATCATTTTAAATTGCAACAAATTAATTCTCCACATCAGCCTTTTTTGTAACTGAATGCAGCACTCATACATTAAGCTAAAACAACCAATTATATACAGGTTGAGAGGAGAGAGGATTATGGGAGTACATGATAACCACTTACAAGTATCAACTTTGTAGGAATTATTTTGCATTGTACAATAAGTTGTACTATAACAAAACTAAGAGGGAAAATTCGGCTGAGGCAGTCTATTAAACAGGTAGAGCCTGGGAACCCAGGAGACCTTAGCTTCTGTTCAAAGATCTGCTATTTATTTGCTCTGTGGAAATCCACCTCTCATGGAGACCAGAAGGGTCTTGAAATAATCAAGGATAAAAATATACTGTGATCTGTAATGCTTAACTCTTTAGTTGACCACCCCACGTCTCACTCCTTCACAGCTGTGGAAGGTAAGGGAGAGTTTTAGGGTGGAGTAGCAAGGTTTGGAATAGGTGAGAATGCTGTCTACAGGCTGGGCATAGGGTACACATTAGGGTATAAGCCAGATAACAAGACAAATTGTAGTCCTAAGGCTGTTTGCAGAGGTGCCAGTGGAATACAGGGCCAGACACTTGCTGATATTGGGAACCTGGCTGGCTGCAACACTGGTGAACAAATGAAAGACTAACAATTACTAACAAGGCCAAGCCACAATGGTAGGCTGGTTGTGGATACCACTTGAACTGGTAAAGAATTTTAGAAATAAGTTTTCCCCAAGTACCTCGATGTGATCCAATTAAAATGGGGAAGCATAACCCCATAGATCAAGACACTGGTATAGAGAATAACTGGACTAACAGGAGACTGGAACAGAAAAAAAGGTTTACAGTTACTCTACAAAAGTTGACTGTAACTTCTTTGATCCCAGCATTTAAATTGGGGGGCGGGGGGCAAGCAAAAGAAACCCAACATTTTTTATCTCTCTTGGTCACGCAGTGGCAGTTCTTGTGTATGACGTCAAGAAAAGGTACAATAATAAAGAACATCATTCTATTCATTAGTTGTAGGTATCAAAATTAAATACCATAAAGAGGATATCTGAACAGAGTTGAAACAAAGTTGCAAAAAGAGGAACAGAAGACTAACAGTTGCCCAGCACAAGGAAACTTTGTATAAAACAGGAAGACTTAACATGGGCTTAATACAGTGAAAAAAAATGTTATTGGAGCCTGGCAGAACATAATGCACAAGATTGGATCAGATCTTCTTTTGGATCTCTATTAAGTTATGGCAATCTGATATTTAATTATTTACAGTAGAGTAATGGCCACAACCTCACCAAGATGGTATCTACACAAACAGAAGGGTTAGGTCTTGCAAAAGGTGTGCTTTACAGAAACATTGCTAGATCTTCAGCTGCAGCCAAAGCATTCGGAGTTAAAAGCAGGAACAAAGCTATGCCACTTTGCATCGCTTAGATCCTAGGGCCAACTGAAAACTGGCCCGCTCTGTAACCTAGGTGGAAATGCTCTCAGGGCTAGTTTAAACTATATTTGACAGTCTACAGATCAAAGGTCTGTTTCAGCTACTAAAAAAATCATCAGATCATAGCAGTGTCTGGAGCAAGCCCCCAAACCACACTCTATTTAATCTATCTCACAGATTTCCTTTCCATAACAGAATCCAGAGGAAGCTTGTTAAGCAGCTTTCTGGCTGCTTCTACCACTGGGACATACTTGTCAATTAAATCCATAAATCTGAGAGCTGACCAAATTTCAATGCAGAAAATATCTCAGTATAAGTTTGTATTCTTCCCATTTGTGCCAACATAGAATGCAATCAAGGTCTCACACCAAAAGACATTCCTGGTTTCACTACTAATATCACACCTATGCTCCTTCATCCACCTCGGCAGCTACAAAGAGCACATTTTAGCATATTGTACAAGTCCTCCTGCCACTGCTAATTGGATGGGTGTGGCAGAGCACTTTTGGGTGCCTGTCACTTTAAGGGCAGAGTCAGGCAACTACCAGGTGCCTGATGACAGCAGCCATTTTGAGAGCAAGAGCGATAAAGGCTGCAGTTTGCTGCTGCTGCTACCCCAGGCAGAAACATCACCTGGCATCTCAGCATGAGCATCTAGAAGGTAAGAGCAGGAGGCTCCTGGTCCTGGTCATGACCTAAACCTGCACCCTGCTAGGGAAGGGTGGTCTGGTGGTGCGGGAGCCCCCAGGAAATGCCAGGCCAGTGACCTCCCTGTTGAAAGGTGGGTCAGGGTGCCTTAACCCTAGCCCCCATCTTTGGGGCTTTGGAGGCTGCTGGAGGAAGTTGTGGGGCCAAGCACAGCAAGTGGGGTGCCACCTGCACCCAGCAGGAACATGAGATCCCGGAGACCCCTGAGGGGGTAGTGTGGAGATGTGGGAGTAGTGGGGGCCAAGTATGCTTGTGTGTAGGGTAGTGTGGGGGAGCATAGCTGTGTGGCGGAACTGGAGTAGGCCTGAAGGGCTGTGTGGGGGGACAGGACGGTGCTGAGTAGGGATAAGAAGTAAGCCTGAAGGGCAGTCCCAGGGGTGCGCTGAGTAGGGCTGAATTGGGAGTAAGCCTGAAGGGTAATGCAAGGGCCAGCCCCGTGAATAATTTCTCATGATGATGAGAAGACCCAGGTGGGGTTCCTACTATGACCCCTCTAGAGCCTCTACACCACACCCCATGTGTGGGGAAGAGGCCAAGGCATGGTCGTGAATGCCTGAGGCTATAGTTTCGGCCAGAGGCTGAGTAGGGGACTCTGCCAGACAGTTAGGGGATAGTCCTGGACTTGGTAAGTCCTCTGCTGCGAGGAGGCTGGGAGTGGGATGAAAGGAAGATCTTAAGGGCAAGCACAATGACCTGCTACTCCAGGGGGGGAGAGTCCCTATGAGACCTTGGAGTACCAGTCATGATATAGGTTACGATTATATCATGTGGATGCCATTTGCAAGGCATGGGCTGTGGTGTAGGGGAAGTTAGGAGCTGCAGACAGCACCCCCTGGCACTAAGCCTGGGAATGGGCAGCTTCCTGCATTATACCATCAGCTTTTGGGAGCAGCAAAGTTGTGGCAGGTGAGACTGTGCAAACTGCCCCAGAAAGACAGGTGGGTGGGCTGGCATGTGATGTGACAGGGGGCATGCTCAGGGTCACAACTGGTTTGCATAATTCCCAGTGCACTATATCAGAAGTCCTTTCCCATTTTTCTATGTACACTGAAGTCTATTCAGAAGTACAGATAAGGCTCGTGACCACTTTTCATAACTGCCTATTTAATGTGGTTCTTTAAATATTACAAACTATAAACTTTCTCTGTTCACCCTCATACCAATAATGAACCAAATCTGGTCATCACACCAGACAACAAAGCTAACCTATTTAACAATTTCTTTGCCTCCATTTCCCTGAGCAGGGACTGGGTCACCCCCCACCCCCGGGACTTCCACAGGCCTCAAGGGAAGCACACCCAGGCCAAGGGTCAGTGAGAGGATATAGCCAGGGAACTTCTGGAGGGACTGGATGTCTTTAAATCAGCTGGTCCTGACGATCTAAGGGAATTGGCAGAGGTCATTGCGGGACCCCTGGCACAGCTTTACGAGCACTCGTGGTGCTCTGGAGTGGTGCCAGAGGACTGGAAGAGGGCCAATGTGGTTCCCATTTTCAAAAAAGAGAGGAAGCAGGACCCAGGAAACTATAGGCCAGTTAGTCTTACCTTGATCCTGGGGAAGCTTTTTTGAGAGAATTATCCTGGCACATGTCTCCAAGGGGCCAGCAGGGGAGATTATGCTTAGGGGCAACCAACACTGGTTCATTAGAGGCAGATGCTGTCAGACCAAGCTGGTGGCCTTCTATGACCAGGTCACAAAATCCCTACATGCAGGGACAGCAGTGGACATAGTCTTTCTGGACTTTCAGAAGGCCTTCCACACTGTCTCTCACCCCATTATCATTAAAGGAACTAGGGAACTGTGGTGTCGACACCTACACAGTCAAATGGGTCACTAACTGGCTGGAGAGCCACACCCAGAGCGTGGTGGTGGATGGGTCATTTTCGACTTGGAGGGATGTGGGCAGTGGGGTTCCTCAGAGCTCAGTGCTCGGGCCCGCACTGTTCAACATCTTCATCAGTGTTTTGGATGAGGGGGTAAAAAGCACCCTCATCAAATTTGCTGATGACATTAAGATGTGGGCATGCTAGAAGGAGAAATAGGCTGCAATCGGACCTAGACAGGTTACAGGGGTGGGCAGATGAGAACAGGATGGGTTTCAACACTGACAAGTGAAAGGTACTTCACCTGGGGAGGAAGAACCAGCACCATACCTACAGGCTGGGGAACTCCCTTCTCGTCAGTGCAGAGGCAGAAAAGGATCTTGGAGTCACTACTGATGCCAAAATGAACATGGGCCAACAATGTGGGGACGCGGTCAGAAAGGCCAACCATACCTTCTCATGCATCCACAGATTCATCTCAAGCAGGTCTAAGGAGGTAATCCTCCCCCACCATGCAACGCTGGTCAGGGTGCAGCTGGAGTACTGCGTCCAGTTCTGGGTGCCGCACTTCAAGAGCGATATGGACAACATGGAGAGGGTCCAGAGGAGGGCCACTCGCATGATGAGGAGGCAGCAGGGCAGGCCCTATGAGGAGAGGCTAAGGGACCTGAACCTGTTCAGCCTCCACAAGAGAAGGCTGAGGGGGGATCTAGCAGCCTGTTACAAACTAGTCAGAGGGGACCAGCAGGCACTGGGGGAGTCCCTGTTCCCCCGAGCACTACCAGGAGTGACTAGGAATAACGGTCACAAACTAGCAGAGGGTAGATTCAGGCTAGACATCAGGAGGCACTACTTCACTGTCGGGGCGGCTAGGATCTGGAACCAACTTCCAAGAGAAGTGGTGCCAGCTTCTACCCTGGGGGTCTTTTAAGAGGAGGCTAGATGCCTACCTTGCTGGGGTTGTTAGACCCCAGAACTCTTTCCTGCCATGGCAAGGGGTTGGACTCGATGATCTGCTCAGGGCCCTTCCGACCCGACCAACTATGAAACCATCTGAAATAAACTGAGGCCCACACTCTCCTCTTCCCCTTGGTAGGGTAGCTATTATGGACTTCTTGAGTTAAAGAAGTAAGAGAGGTATAGGACTGCTACATGAGAAAAGTCCCAACACTTTTTTTTTTTTTTTCTCCTCCCCCCTAAAAGCAGTTCTAGGCAAGTGATATCAAGAGGATTCAAAATGTTTCTGTGGTTTCCCTATATAATTTGATCAACTTGTGTACCCAGAAACAGTTTTCTAAATGCCAAGTCAAATAAAATTTAATTCTTCTGCCTCTTAAACTTTAAGAAGAAACTCCTTATTTGACTGCTCACAGACCAGTTTTCCTCAGCACCCTTGTGAACAAGCCACAAGTCTTCCTAGTATAATCTAAAAATAACTAATCATCTGTGAACAGATCCTGAATTCAGATTAGCAAATGATTAATGTGACTTTATGCTCACAATCTCTTGACCACTGGTAAAAGGTGTTGTAGGGATCAGTCCAATGACATTATTCCACAAAAATATCTTCCATTTTCACTTTCTCATTGACACTTTGGCCCATAATTATGCATTTGGCTAAAGAAAGTTATACTCTTAAACAAACTTTTGAAAAACCAAGACTTATACACACTTAGAAGTGTGTATTTATGTATTACTAAAAATAAAGAACAAAACTCTTGCTTGAGTTAAACATTTAAATTGAAAATTACAGTTCAATATTCAAAGTCTACATGAAGTACATGAATGCACCAGATAGTTCTCTGTAGGCATTACCTTTTGGTTCTCTTCAATTTCTGTCCTGATTTCTGAGGAAACAGCTGTCTTAGTTATTGCTCTAAGGAAATACAAAATAAATAAATTTGTATTTTAGAGATGCTGTCAGGTCTCTTTCCATCACCCTCTCTGTTTTGTTAACCTGTTTAAATACATTTGAGTTCCTCAGAGCAAGGAATTTTTCTCATCTGCAATTGGAAAAACTCACTTTTGTGCACAACTATGAGGACAGGACTATCAAGACTATCTGCTATAATTCTATAGATCACACTATATTATACTAATGTACTTATCCCAAAAAAACCATTTAAAGAAAAGACCACACTAAAACTTGGGAATGCCTCAGATTGTAATTATACATAGTAAATCCAGGTATAATAAACAGAATGTTACCACTTCCTTGTCTCTACCACTTTGAATTGTAAACTCCTTCAGATTTGGAAAATATAACAGGCATCAATTCTGATCAGTTTATGAGCAACATCAGCAAATAACTTTTTAACAGCAAGACGAACACTCAAACTAGGAAATCCCAGAATTATGGCTGTTCCTGCAACTTAAATTTAGCCTCTCTAAATATGCGCCTCTCTAAATTGGTTTTGACCAATATCACCTGGGGAATCTGTGCTAGAGCCAGGAATAGAAACCAACTGTCTTAGATAACAATCTAGTGCCTTTAATAAACACGGTCCTTCCCATCTTGTAAGTCTCTGCTTATTTGTTCTGTGAACAGAACCGTAATCATGCAAATAAAGTATCACAATCAATATATTCATTCAAGTATTACAATGAATATCCTCAAGGAGACTGAATAACAACAGGTTCTGGTATGCAATGGACAGATTTTGGCTCTTAAGGTAAGGGTGAGATTATGGTCAATAAAAAAGTTGTAAAGTGCATAGATAACATCTGTCAGTGAAAGGAAGAAATGACTACAGCTCAAAGTTTCCTCCTGTCCCCTAAATATGCCTCTTTTTAGTTAAAGAGCTGTAGCACCATCATCCCTGCCATCCAAATCATAAGACCTCTCAAAGGAAAAGTCACTTCACACTTATCAGTAAAACCATGACCACAACCTTTTTTAATTCTTCCCTCAGTCAAAAGAGGGATGTGACCTTTCTCATGACTTTAACTAATGGGTACTTGTTCTGTTTTTCACAATTGGTCATCTCCATCACCAGATGTGCTCCATTCACCACTAATTCTAAAGCAGGGATGTCAAAGATACAGCCCACAGAGCCCTATCAACTGGCCCCTAGTGCTGCCTATGGGTTTCAGAGTTGATCCAGAGGCAACATGTGGTGTGGGCTGAATAGTCCTACATGTGGCACCTGCTCCAGTATGTCAGGTCCATGGTGGATCCAGCAGTGCATCCTTGAGCAGCTGCCATATGCCACACTCCTCCAGAGTGACAGAGCAACCACAACAGGCCTGCACTGCACATATGGTGTGCTCCAGCTGCTCCCGGACACACTGGATGTGGCATGTGGAGCCCATCTGCGGGTCCAATCTGAATAGCAGACTTGCCCCACAGGGCTGAATTAATTTTACACCCTGTTGTAAAGCAACGCCCCTCCAAGCAGTGAGAGCTGCAGCAAAAGTCTAGTATGCATTTTAGTACTACAAAGGGAAACCACTTTAGAAGAAAGCCTTAGGATCTGTCTAGGAACATAAGTCAGGCAGGTGACCTCAGAATTCCAATAGTCAGCTTTGGCTTCCACTAACAGCAGCAGATCACGCTCTTCCATTCTCTTCCTGCAGATCTTATCATGGATACACTGTTAGGTTCAAAGGAGTGTATCAAGAGAGATGCTCTCTTGCTTGCTTCCAGTTAAGACTGACCCAAATATTAAGAAGGCCCTCAAGCAGTGCAAACACAAGAACAAGATTAAAATAGTTCTTGCATAGGGAAAAATTCCCAATTTTCTGTAACAAATTACCTGGCCTTTGTGGGAAAGTTCTGGCTGAGATCTTTCATGACCATCAAGGCATCCACAGTCGGAGCAGCTAAGATGCGGGCAGCAGCTTGAAAACTTAAATCTAAAAATAAAAACAGTTAAGTAAAGGAGCAGAAACTGAAAATAGCTCAGTGACTGGATTTAGAGAAAAACTATACAGTTGTTAACTTAGCCCAGAAAGAAAGCTTGGGACATAAAACTACCTGATCTTCAAAGCTTCGTTATCTTTGCATCTGATTTTGAGTATGGACAAACATATATTTGTAGCCACTTAAAATGGCAGGGGACGCTCCTGCTTCTTTGGAGTATACAGCAGATATACTGTAACTGTTACATGTGCATGATCCTGTAGTAATAAAAGGGAACTACATCTCCCTAACTTTGATCCTAGAGGAAAACACGTTTAAAGTGGAATAATTTTGTTACAGTTGTATCACTACAGAATCAAACCCAGACCATCAGTGGCATCCCAACAGCTTCTATCAGTATTGTTTGATAATGGTAAGGATTGTTACCTCTGTCTGTACCCTTAGAGGTTTGTTTCTGTCATCTTCCTGATTTACAGCCATTGTTAGCCATTCCTGTATAACTGACTTCTTTAAACCAAACCTCTGCAGACAGCTGCAGACACCTATTTACTGTGCACATGTGGAACATTAGCTACATCAGGCTGAATAAGTCTCTTTTATGGCATTATCTGTCTCCTTGTTTCACTGGTTAGGGACCCAAACAAGCAACAGGTTTAAAAAGGTACTTCATTTCCTATTTATCATTACTTCTATTTTGCTTAGTTTTCAAAAGAAATGGATAGCTGACTCAGCAATTAAAAACCCCAGGAAATGTTAATACTTTAAACAACAAGGTATTTACACTGGGGCAAAAAAGAAAAAAAATCATTCATGTTTTATCAAAAAAACATACTGACTTACAGGATTGTTCTCCTGAGTACAACAGAGAGACTAAAAGCCTTTCAAGACTGGAGTGCTAAATTCACTCTACTTATAAGTTAGCTACATTACTTCCCAGAAGATAGATGTTATCACAATAGGAATTGACAATATTCAGCATTACATGGGACTGAGTCCCTGGCCACTTATCCTTAACTACTGTGCATAATCATTACATTTACCTATGAAAACAGTTCCATTTTATTCAGTGAAACTATTTACATGCATACCATGACTACAATCTTAGGAGGGGGGTGTCACACTAAAGTAGGTACAGGTGGGACAAAGGACATGGAGCTCAAGATAAATATCCTGAACCTAGTTATTCATAGTCTTAAGAAAACCACTGAGATAGGAAAATGCTCTGTCTTCCTCATTGCATTTTCTGTTCTTTGCACATACTCCAAGCTGTCATCCTCTATTGCAAGATACAGACAAGAAAGCTTGCATATTAGCAACAGGTCTGTACAGAAAGTAAGCTTCATGGATCCTCTTGCTCAGTAATTCTCAACCAGGACATGGGAAAGCCTGGGATGCCTTGAGACCCTTCCAAGGGTGCCACAGGGTGTCACCCAATGTTAGTACTGTTAGGTGCCAAAACATGATTCACAAGATAAAGCCAGTGATTTCAAGTAGAAACCCATAGTGTTAAAAACATTCTGACATGTTCTGGCCTTTCTGAGTTCTTTGCGACCAAAGAATTGCTCTATTATTTTGCTGTAGTCAAAAAACAAAGTGAAAACCTAAGAGCTGACATTTTCCAAGGGATGCTTCAAATCCATTTAGGAATGCTTTGAGTCTAAAGAGGTCAAGAAACATTGCTCTGCCTGGTGTAGAGTGTTTTTAAGAATAACTTCTAAGATTTCCCAAGTAACTTAGACTGGAAACTGCTGGATTTATAACGATTTACAGTAAGGTATATCCTGACATAAGCAAGCATCAGTTGTACTGAGAGAATCAGGATGTGTTTTAATATAAACGTAATTTCACCATGAATTAGAAGAAGCTCCCACAGATTACCTTGTAGTTGCCATACTTTTAAAGGTGCCATTTCATTGGTACTTTCAACAAGATGCTTTCGGAGCTCTTTTAGCTCTTCCTTCAATTCAGGATACAACTGCCTGAAAGGAAGAACAGAATTGCTGTGGAAATTGGAGAGGAAAGTGAAAGTAATGATGCTGTTATTACATGGAGACTGCTTTGGTCTGCCTCTTAGACCCCTTCAACCATGTGAGTATACTTTTAAAACTTCAAATGTAAGTGTATGTCTACATGGCACAGAGCACTATTGTGTGGAGAAACCCAAGGTAGTTCAAGTACAGGAAGCAAAACAGCAGTTCTCCACTAGGCATATGCAACTGTGCTCCATGCAATAACCTTTTAATTGCCACATGTCTACATATTGCAGCTTTGTGCCTTGTAGATATCCAGACACAAACAAACGGTATTGACAACTAAAGACAAAGAAATTTCATAAAATAGATTTTTACTATGAAAAACACTTTACCTTAGTTTTCCAAAAAGGAATCCTTGTACTTCATCAATTGGGTCATTTTCATCTATCACAGTAGCATTCATATCTGTGCCTATAAACACATGGCAAATACCACTATTACTGCATTATGCCCAAGGCAGTTTTTTATTGACATGCTGTATTTTTGCTAATGCTACAAAATAGCATCAAGAAATAATACCTTCTCAGTGCTTATACTGAACTCTTGCTTTTACATCTCATTGAGAACTCACTCTTCTCTACCCCCAAATCCTCTTACCCAAGGAGAGATGACTCAAGAACAGAAAACAGACAATCATAAGGAGGATGAGTAAGAATAAGGAAATCCAGGTATAGAAGATTCACTAAGGCCACACTTTTTTTCAGTAAACAGGTAACATAGATCAGTTCTGCCATGGTTCAGTTTTAATAAGTTGTAAAAACCACCATATCTTAACACTTTAAAGATTATTTTTATCTTCCTGCAGACTGTATTATCTTGAGGTTTTTTTCTTTGAAGAAAAAGGTCTCTAACCCTTCTGACCACAATAGTTTCTACTCTATAAATGACTGCACACGAGTCTTGCTGAAGTTGCCATGACAAACTAATAGAATTCTTGACACATTAACAAGAGAAGCTGCCTAAATTAGCTTGAGTCAAATACTGCAGTGTGCCTGTTATTTTCAAAACCATAACTAGTAATCTACTTGAATGAACTTCACTCAATCTAGAATAATTTAAAGGATTACTTTTGTAAATGGCAAAACATTTTAAAAGAAAAGAATCAGATCACAAAGCACCTGGTATGAAGTGTATACAGTGAGCTGTATCCACTATATAAAAAATGTAAACAATGTAGCCACTGCTATTCCATTGAGTTTACAGTTCAACAAAAAACAACATTCACAAAATTAAGTTCAAAGTATAAGTGAGAACAAGTTCACATTAGCAGTAGGACAGTGAGACCCGGTTTCACTAGTAGAAAATGTTACTGCAATTCCAGAAACATCTTTTGAGTTTTCTGAGCAAGCTTGGACCAGAGAATATGTTCTATAAAATACATGTTCACACACTTTGAGGGGGTGGTGGGGAGCCGGAGGAAAAGCAAGGGCAATGTTGGACCCCTGCTAAACCAGATGGGGCAACTGACAACTGACGCCCAGGAAAAAGCCAACCT
>NW_017728929.1:1625666-1677389 GCF_001723895.1 Crocodylus porosus | reverse complement strand
CACCTACATTGAACACCTTCAAGAGTAAATTGGATGCTTATCTTGCTGGGATCCTATAACCCCAGCTGACTTCCTGCCCTTTGGGCAGGGGGCTGAACTTGATGATCTCGCGAGGTCCCTTCCAGCCCTAATGTCTATGAAATCTATGAAATCTATGAAATTGAACCAGTCTCTATACTATTTCCTGAAAGAGGAAATGGCTGGATTCTTGCTGCTCTGGATATGATATTAGGACATAAATGTAAAATACACCAATCTCCCCCTCCCTGGATGGCAGAAGTATGGAAGGCTGACTGAGGAAACATTCTGCTTTAAAGAGGAACATGAGAAGGGGAAAAAAGAAAATGAAATGCTTAGTGCTGCTCAAGTCTAGCTATCTTAAAGAATCAGTGATGTCATCACCAGGATAAGAAGCCCTAATCAGTAGGGCTGTGAGAAACAGCAAAGTTCTGTTCCGACTTGTGTTTCAACAGAACAGCATATTGTTTCAAACTTTGTTTAGATTCAAAACTGCTGTGCTGTTTCAACACTGTTTCAATGTTTCATCCACAGGCTATAATGGGGAAGCTCAAAACAGCCTCTAACTTTGTAATATCTGGCCTGATTTGGATGAAACTTGCAGGAATGATAGCCCCTGCTGAAGCCACAAAGCCTGCCATGTTTCAAGGAGATAGGTGCAGGGGTTTTGGGGAAACTACACCTCAAGCTGCGGACAAGCAAAACTTGTGACCTGGGTGACACTGTGCGCGTTAAGGCGCAGCAGGGTGAAAGCTGCATGCTAACCCCTGCTGAGGCCACGAAGCCTGCCACCTGTCAAGTATATAGGTACAGGGGCTTCTAGGTTCTGGGGGCCTACCTCTGGCTGCTGACAGGCAAACTGGAACACACCAGTCAGTAACTAGCAACAAGGCAGAAAGCAGGACAGTACAAACAATGTTGCCTTTTATGCAGCTTTTCCATCCCTCCCCCAGAGTACTGGGATTGGAAGAGACTTCAGGGAAGGATGACAGTCGCTGGCCAGCTACACAGTCAATAATGGGAGCGCTCTTCCCCCCCGCCTTTCCCCCTTCCTCTCACTTTAGTTTCTGTTTCCTTGAAGACAAGCCCAGCTTGAGCTTCAAAACTCAAAACATTTCGAAAATGTCAAAACATTTCAACTTGTTTCATTTCGTTTCAAGGTTGTTTCAAAGCTCTCTGTTTCGATTTTGCTGTTTCGAGCTCAAAACAAATTGAAACAGTGTCAAAATGAAACTGCCAGCGAAAATTCGCACAGCACTACTAATCAGGGACTAGGAACCCATCAGGCAAAGCACTGTGCAAAATACAAAAAGAGCCTCTCTGCCCCGAAGAGCTTGTGGGTATTTATATGCTCTGAAGTGAAACTAATCCTACTCCCAAACTGAAGAATGAGAAGTGAATGGAGAGCAGAGAGGAGGATATAATGGTCTTCAGATCTCCAAGTGGGAGGAACTAGAACACCATTCTCTCTCCTCTGGAAGGATGGTTTCTCATGTGAGTATAACTCAAATTATTTTTATTATAAAATTCTTATTTTTTTGGTAAGAATTCACCTTTCACCTGGGTATCGTCCTTGGACTTGTATTCTGTGCTTTTAATGGCCAGCTCCACGCCATAACCCGAGAGGTAGACTTTTTCTTTACTTGGATTCTGTAAAACGAGATAAAAGCATAATCAACTCGTGTATCTTGGTACAGATGTACAGTCCATTCAAACTAGCTTTGTACTGGCATATATCAAAGTAACTTGAGTCAAAGTGTCCATGTTTGTTATTTTACAATTCAAACACAATTAGCAGATTGCAAAAACATGAGAATAGCATTGAAAAGACTGATTCTATAGTACTGTAAAGCAATTATTTCTTAATATAGTCCAGTTAGGCTCTTAACTCAGGTTGCTGAAAAAGGGGATACTGATAGATCAAATATGAGAATGAAATATTACAGAAATCGTCCAATCAATTAACATTTCCAGCTAAAAAACCTGTATTAAATATATATTAATTTGACTTGGCTTTGGGCGATACCTCTGATCACTTGATGCAAGTGTGTGTGTGTGTGCACGCTCACACACACGTGCCCACACTCTATATTGTATATAAATGTATGTGCGTGTATAAACCAAGTGACATTGATCATGATTCTCTGTATAAAATACTTAATTATGGAAGTAAATTATTTTGCATACAACAGTTACAATTCCAGGCAGTTTTGTGAATTAGAAGACAAAAAGCAAGACAACAATATTATTCTTTTTGCTGTATTTCCTGGAAGTACCAACATGACCAAAATTAAGCTAACACTTTTTATGACACAGAAAGGTTGGCTTTCAGTCCAAGTGATACACTTTAAGCTTTTTTCAATATACAGTCACATTATAAGGAAGAACAAGTAAATAGATCAAAACTCCTTCCAGGCACCAAAATGAAGAGTGAAACACTCATTCTGCAGTTCTCCTATTTATGCTCCAGTACTGAAAGTGCAGTTTGGGCACAGCAGAAGATATCAAGGGTCAGATAATGCTAAGGCTGGTAAACCGCTCAGCAATAGGATCTAATTCTGGTCCTATGCAGAAGGAATGATCTACCCCCTTGAAAACACTACCCCCTTCTTCCACCCAGTCACATGACAAGTGTTTTGTATTTTAACAGGTATTTAAATACAGGATAAGAAAAGAAACTCTCTCGTAGTAATTTAAGTGATATAAGCAATTTTAATCATTTAATTATACAGATTGAGGTCAAAGTGTAGAAATCCTATTTCAATACCAAATTTAACATACAAAAAGTTGTTATGACAAATTTTGAAAACATGCACCAAAAGTCAGCATTTAATGTACACACTCGGGTCTCTCTAAAGTTAGTCAGGTCAATTTAGGTAGGTCCAATTTTACACACCGGTTTTTTTTAAATCTTAGCCAGGGGTTATTTCTATGCCAAAGATAATAGTTCAAAACAGCAGCAATACTTACAGCAACATAGTGTCTGAGGACATAAGTGATTTCTCCTGCCTTTGTTTTTGATACAAGCCAGTTGTGGAATCTGGAAAACTCCTCAGATCCTATCTCAGCATACAGTATGACAGTAGGACTCTCATAGTTTGATACTAGGTACTTGTGATCACCTTTGAACAAAAAAGGCTTCGGCCTAGGAACAAATATTGAGAATTATGAAGCTGTACTTCCTCTTTCAGGTAGAAGATGTATCAAAACAAAAATCTCTTTTCACTTTGTGTAGCTGTTAGGCTAACTTCTGCAGTTTCAAATGTCTACTCATTATGCTTGTCAGCACTTGGTTCACAAGGGCAAAACTTGGTAAAAATGAAACTGAGGTTTCCAGCTCTAAAACTACAAAACAGCATCTAATCATGATTCTTGTTTAAATGAGTGACCACTTGCCTAATGTTTTAAATGAACTCTCCTTTTTAGGGAGGTACATGTCTGAGCTAAAAAATAAAGAACCATATTTTCTTGCATGCCACACATCCCCAAAGAGACACACCTTGCTTTTTGAAAATGGAATGAAGAAAAAAAGATCTTTCCTTGAAAATACCAGTAAGGGTAATATTTTTGCAAGGAAAACAAAGACAGTTGTGGAGGGGAGTAGGCAGGCCTATGGCTGTTTTGTTAAACCCCTAGCTGCAGAATACAGTGCATACCCAGCTCAAGATGTGGGGCTGGGCAGTTTAGCTCCAGAAAGATCAGGCCCTTGGCTGAAGCTACTGGTTAAACCAAACTGCCTGGCCCTACTTCTCAGCTGACCTGGCCACATGGGCAGCTACTGCTGGCGGCCCATGTGGCTCAAACTGGGGCTGAGCAGTTCAGCTTCCACAGGATCAGGCCCTCTGCTCCCTGAATTTCCTCACTGAAGACACACACCACGATTTCCAGCAACTCCTTTTAGGGGGGAAAGGAGCAAATCATATGCAAGGAAAGGTGGCAATATCACATCATTGAATGGACAACGCTAATTTTGGATAGGCTTTATACAGCTTTTAAAATCTTACCGCTACTATAATTTAAGATTTAAAATATTCCCAAACAGGATTTGCCACTAGAAAACAACAGCAGAACAAGGCATGAAAATCGTGAACTAGGAATTAACCCTTGCTTACAAAAATAAAGCTACAAAAAATGACCAAGGGCAATCTTAATTTGATACGGTGTGACATTTTGTAAAGCCTGTCCTTTTGTTACTAATTTTTACTATCAATTTAAACTTTATTCTTTCCTTGCTACAACAGATTAATTATAAGCAGGGATCCTGGTTTTCTCCACTTAAAAAAAAACCCCCCAGTTCTCAGATTTAAAAAAGTACCCCCAAATCCGCATTTTTTCATGATTAAAATTAAACATATATCTACAATGTAGATTTGGAGTTACTTTTTTAAATCTGAAAATGGAGATTTTTTTTTTTAACAGAGAAAACCAGGATTCCTGCTAACCTACATTGTATATACTTTTTGGATTTAAAAAAGTAATCCAAGATCCAAATTTTTCGTGATTAAAATAAAGTGCCCTGATATCTATCTATCTATCGAGAGATAACGAGATATTGAGGCACTTCATTTTAATTACGGAAAAATGTTGATTTTGGATTATTTTTTTAAATCAGAAAATTGGGGATTTTTTTTTTTAACGGAGAAAACCAGAATCCTTGGTTATGAGGCAAAATAAAGTTTAAGATTTCCTATTGCACATCTGACAACTGTGTGCCATTTGCAAATATGTTAAAAGGAAGTAAAGGCTCAAATATTCATCAGCATCTGCTCTTACATTATGTTACTGTGGGCCTGAAAACACACACCAGTTGTATTATAAATCACTAAAATATGTCATACAAGTGTTCTGTGTCTCTAAATGTACTGTCCTAAGCAAACAATTTGATAGTGTTGGTTCTTATATACAGTGTAAATAACTATGTAAAAAAAGTAGTGCAACTTATATTTTATATTTAAAGGATTAGCATCATACTACATTGACACACCAATATACAGGAATATAGATACTGCAGACAGATTCCAACAGAAACCAACATCATTTGATACAGACATAAACCCTCTAAACAGACAGTACAATAGGGACTACCCATTGGGAATTTTTCACCAGAAGCATAAAGTTATTATCTAAAATAGCATCTCATATTTTTGTAATGTTGCCAGCAGCCTGCCCCACAATTAAACCATGTTAGGAGCACTGCACAGCACAACCACGTTGCTCTTAGTTGGTGTTTATAATCAGATAAAGAATTCTCTGGTGTTTCCTACATCTCGGTTCTGCCCCTTCAGTCTTGGGATACTATTTTTTTTCTTCATTATTCTAACTCTGGATGCTGTGATTAGTTATTAGTTTTTCTAAATTCTCTAAAAACTTGTATCCCAGTACGATACAATACTTGAATCCCAAACTTGCAATAGCAAGTTCCAAAAGTTCAAAATATATTTTGCAGATAAAAATCTTACTAGATTTAAGTTTTCCTTTGTCTCTATTAATTTTGTTAAGTGTAAATGAACAATCTGACTGCTGTTTTCTAGATAGTGTTGGGGTGATGTTATAGCCATGATATAGTCCAGGAAAAATGCATGGTAAAGATTTTTGTGGCTGATCTCTTTCATTGATTTCATTGATCTCATTCATTCTTACTATACATCTGTATAGTAGTGCTGTGTGACGCTTCAGTAGCCAATTCAATTCAGAGGAGATCTGGCAGCTGAATCTCCGAATCTGAATCTAATCAGGAGACCCATTAATTTATCCAAATTGAATCAGAAGGCTCCAAATCAATTTGGAGAAATTCAGAGATTTGGCCACAGACTGTATAAGCAGTCACTAGGCAGTGCCAGTGGGAGCAGCTGGGGGAGCAGCCAGACAAGCCCCAGCTTGAGCCAGCAGTCCCAAGGGAAGCCACGGTTTGTCTGGCTGCTCCCCTGCCGGTGTGAGGCAGGTAGTGCTGGCAGCCCCAGGAGAAGCCACGGGAGCTGGGGGGGCACAATGATCAGGGAGCTGGGGGAATGAACAGGGGCTTCCCCAAGTTCCCAGCTCAATTTTCCCCAGCTCCCAACCATTCCTCCAGCTGCCCCCGTAGCTCGTCTGGCTGCCCCCCCAGCTGCCAGGGCAAGGCATGCAGTACTGGCAGCCCTGGGAGAAGCTGCAGGGGCTGGGGGAATGATTGGGAGCAGAGGAATCAAACCAGGAGCTGGGAGAAGCCCCTATTTGTTCCCCCAGCCCCTGATTATTCCCCCCCAGTTTCCGGTTCAATCCCTCAGCACCCCGATCATTCCCCCCAACCCCTATGGCTTCTCCCAGGGCTGCCAGCACTGCCAGCCTCGCCCCAGTGGGGGGGGCAGCCAGAGGAGCTGTGGCTTCTCCTGGGGCTGCCGAATCAAGCTTGGGCTTGTCTGGCTGCTCCCACAGGCAATGCCTGCCTGTACAGTCTATGGCCAAATAATATTTGGCGCTGAATATCTTCGGATTCAGTTTTGGACTACTCGAATCGGGACAGTGATTCGAATAGCCAAATCCACAGCAAATACTTTCTGCTTTGCATGGGCCTACTGTATAGTTGAGAGGAATATTAGTGAACTTTTGGGTACCACTGTAAAAACAGTACAGTGGTACACAAGTCCCCTATATCTCCTCAAGTTTATACAGTTGGGTCTGACAAGATCTCAGCCACAAAAATCTTTGCTCATTTCTGGGTCATTCATTAGCTTCTATCATCTCAGAAATTTAGCTACTCTTTATTAAACAATCCGGATCTTTTTAACCTCTCTGCCTATTGTAGTTTATTTACATGTCTGAGAATTACTGTTACCTTTCTGCTGACCCTCTCCATTTCTGTTAAGATGTGTTAAGACATCCCTGCAGTGTAATACATTTGAGGAGACAGGATAAAATATAAATTCTGGTTATACAGCAGAAAAGTTGCAGATAGGTATTTAAAGAAAGGGAAATATAGATTGGAATCAAAGAGTATACAAAGTAGGAATGCATTAAAGTTTCTATACCTCAAGCTTAGGAACGTTACAGATTTGGTTCATTCTAATAATTCAAATAAAGGGGTACCTCTTTGAAGCTGTCTGTAAAAGGTTTTCAAGACTGTTAAATTCACAAGTCTTCTCCCCATGCACAGCAAAAAATGAGCTACAACCCTCTGGTGGAGGTTCATCTGCTGCAATCTGAAATAAAATATACCTCTGTTATAATGCAGTTTTTTAAATTATGTAATTATGTATCATTTAGTTATTTCTATTATATTTTACTCTTTTAACAAACCGAAACTGATAGCAATGCGATTTGGGGATGGCAATAATAATATTCCCAAACCAGGATTCATTTCACTGTAATTTTTTTTATTATTATTAACCATCTGAAAAATAAATAAATGCAAAAGTAATTGGCAAATAATTTAGGACTGCTTACATTCCAATAGTACTGTATTTAAAGTAAAAATATTTTTTATCCCATTTAAAAAAAAATGCTTCTCTTTTTATTGTAATATTGATAAAGAATGCTGCATGTACAAACACTTTATGATTAAACTCCACACAGTCACCCTCTAAATGTGGGCATATAGTCATAACACTCTACCTCGGAAGAAAATCTTGTAAAAATAGAGCACAATTTTACCAGAACTAAGATACAGAACAGATCATAAACTATAACAAACTATAAAATGCACCATTCAAAAAAATTAAAATACAATTTATTTCCATCTAAGAAGGCTGGTAGGTGAAGTTACATGTCCCTGGACTATTACATACAATTTCAAAATAGTACAGCTAAGGAAGTAGCATGTTTGACAAATACTATGTAAGTTAAAGTTGACCATTTCTCAACAACAATAATTTTGATTCAAATACCATTTAAGTTTGCTAAGTGACTGCTACCTCTTTATCTACTCCATCATTTACAAACCCAAATATATCTTTTACAGAAGTTAGCCTTTAGATACCACAATGAAAATAACCAAAAAAATTCTGCAAGTCAAATGTAATAAAGCTAGTTGTTTTATGAACATTATAGAGACTTTTCAATGTGAAGGTTCTTCAAGCAATGTTTCTGGGTCTTCCAAACCCTACTGGTATGTTCAGCAGAACAGATTTTACAACACAGTTTTTAAAAACAGATGAAGCAGCAGGAAATGTTTTAATCCTTCTGAACAAATCTGAAAGCTAGAAAAGTTAAACCTTTAGTCTTCGTAGGTTTCCATAGGTGCAACCTTCCCAACACAATGTTTAAAGACAAGTAGCTTAATTAGCTTTATACCTCAAAAGAAATTTTAATTTTCAATGCCAGTGAGGGTTTGATTAGAATTCAGAACACAGGCATTTACTACATTGAAAACAAGTGTTAAAATACCTTGTTCTTTTTTTATGGTCTAAGCCACAAATTTTAAATGTGGAGGTTTTTTCACAGAATAACTCCATACACATCAACAGCTGCAAGAGATACTATAATTATATACAGCAGGTATCTTTAAAGCCTATAATTCTGCAATCTGCTCTACACAGCAGAGCTCAAAGTGGGATCTGATTGCATGGAACAGCTTTCAGGTCCAAGGTCTTTTGCAACCTCATAAAAAATGCCAGAGTATTAACTTCCATCCTGGATCCTATGGAAGATTCTAAAAGCCATGGAATGATTTCCATTGGTCCATACAAACCTGTTGAAAAGCTTGGACGGTAGCAGAATAAGAACGCAAAGACAAGGAAAACTTCAGTAAGTTCTTCTGCAGGGGTGACAGATTCTGGCTGGCTATTTTCAGCATTGCATGATAGGAAGAATAATTATTACCTGTGAAGCCAGAGCACAAGTCATTAGCTTTCCATGCTATACTCTTACAATTAAAAGCCACACTCATACAGTTGTAATTTCCACTAAATGGACCATTAATATAGCTAATTTGTAAACCTAAAGCCTTGTCCCCTCCATTTTTGTTCAAGCTCAATGCTAGAATTGGATCTACATTAATTTCAGTGAACACTGTCAGCATACAAGGACTTGTATGAATGCAACTGTATCCTGTCCCCAAGTGTGAGGATTTGCACTTAAAAGGCTCCCATGTACTTACCATTTATAAAATGGGAACTGCATTCTCAAAAAACACAGAGGGAGGGAAAGAAACCATTTACAATGTTTTTATATTTGATGGTATGATACAAGCCAACAAAGGAAAAGCACAGTTCTGGATTGTATGCTGGTTTGTATCGATTATACAATTAAGTACTCTTTTCAAATTGTGATCTGACAGGTATTCAAACAGAATTCTCTTCCAATTTTGTTATTGCAGCCACAATAAAACAAGAGATTTTGCTTATTTATTGTTCATGGTGATTAACCTTAAGCAAAAACAAAGTTACAAAGTTTACCTCCATGACTTGATGATCTAATATCTTGACTAGCTTCAACAAAACTCCAGAATTTCTCTTGACTTTCTTCTGATAAAAATTCACTGATGAGAAAGGTGGGGGGGGAAAGGAGGAAAGAACACCTTTAGGAGATAGATAATTTTATTACATTTTCCCTCAAATTAAAATACTAAAAATTTTACCAAGCTCATCCAAGTACATAATCCCTTTGATACAGCTACCAATATCAGCAAACCTAGCTTAATTACCAGAAAAGAAGCTGAACCAAAAACAGTTTTAGGTCAGGACAAATGTCTGTTAAAAGATCACAGAGGTAAAGCTTAAAGGCACTTACTATTAACCCTTCCAATCTATGAACACTGCAAGCACAGATGTATGTATGTATATATTTTCTTCTGTCTCTCATTGCTAGCTAAGAAATATATTTATGGGAAAGACATTTATGCAGTGAATTACAGCACCATTATGTGAATGCTTAATGTTAAACAGTTAGATACTGTCCCTTTTAAAATAATTTTTGAGAGAAAAGGGCATGGTTTGCACATAAATTTATGTATTATTTTACAAGGTTGTGGCATCACAAAGTGTGAGAACCTCTGTTCTAAGGTAAGAAAAAGTAGTTAATAATTGGCCTTCAGAAAACTTTTTGGTTGGTGTACTCCCGGCAGCCAGTCGAGAAGCAAGGGGTCCCCCAGCGGCTGCTCGATAAGTGGAGGGTGTTGGAGGGGGTAAAGCCGAAGTCCCAGCAGCAGCGGAAGTGGCATGGAGTGCTAGATGGTGGTGGCAGCCCCACTGAGGAGAGACGAGAAATTTGCAACTCCCTCTTAAGTTACCTGCGATCCCTAGTTTGAGAACTCTGCCCTAGAACAAGCAAATATGGAAGCTAATTTTCCTCCCACACCAGACTCCTGGATCTATACCCCTCCCTATGTTACTTTGGATTATTTTCAGAGATAAATAGCTCCACTGCAGCACCTTTTGCCCATTTTCACAAGCAGTAGTAGACTCAAACTGACTGGACTCTGTTTATTTTAAGGTCCGCTTGTAGCTGGGTTCTTAGTGGCAGCAAGAGTCACAGAAGATTGGCCAGTTGTCACTTTACTGTACTTTGGCCCAGTTATGGGCAGGACATGGGGGACTTGATTTATTGTCTGAATATTTCCAGTGAGTTCTACATCAGAGAGGAAATAGCGTTCAGAAAATCTGGTCATGACAAAGGGTTACGTTTATTTTTCTCCAAATTAAAGCTCATCTTCCAAACAAATAGGATTTCCTGAGCAAGCGCTTTCTTCTCTGCATGGACCAAAAGTGAGCCAATCATTAAGATACAAATACTGCTCAGAGACTCAAAAGAAGTTTTTGAAGACTCTCTGTCATTTGCTGGTTGCACAGATTCAGTTTGCTGAAAAGTCCAATATAGGCAACCTATAGCGCTCCTATGGAATCAGAGAATGTGACAAGCATCATCTCAAAGATGATGGTTGCTGGTGTGCTGGGTTTTGTAGCTTCTAAAAATAACTGCATTCTACATGCATAGGCCTTAATGTGCCATCTTTAGTCATTCTCCTCCCATTATAGCTCTCAATATAGCTGAACTTTGAATACTTGTACTAGCCGCTTACAAGTACATAAATACAGTACAGTATACTCTAAACCAGAACTTGGACCTATTGGAAACATTTAAGCCTTATCTACGCTAGAATTTCCAGTGACGCCATGAGGCTAAATCTGGTAGTTAAAATGACAGGTATGACCAGAACTTTGTATACTAGGGTTACATCAGACATTAACTATAGTTCAAGCTAATCAGAGAAAACATCAGAAGAGATATTTTGGAAAACTTCCTATTCTAAAAAGAACTCTTCTGATGCATATAGGGGACAGCTGTCTTAAGCAGATGCATTTCTTCAGTGGTAAACTATCTTTTCTGATTTCTTATGCTTAAAAAATGTCTCAATTAATCAATGACAAGAGAATCCATTTTTCATTTAGCAACCCCAAGAGCAAATGATTGAATGGAATACATAAAAAGATGGTACACATGAAAACAGAGCCAGCAGGGCCTGGGAAGTGTCCACGAAAATACTGACGAGCATGAAAAATAAACTACTGTACCTTTTACAACTGAAAAACAACATTTATCTAATTGCTGCCTTAGCTTTATGGGAACAGATATCTCCACATCCCCATACTGCATTTTTTTAATAGGAATTGTTTGAACAAGACAAAAGGTTTATTTTAATGTGAATCGCATTATAGCTCATATCTGCACAGATTTGTGTTTAAAGTGTTATTTGCCTTGATGATTATTAATAACGTAAGAAAAGCAGAGGTGGTTTGGGGATAATAGCTAATGAGTCTGGGTTTAGAATTTAACTTTCCTGATAATGTTTATGTAAAACTCAAATTTTAGTGTCTACAATAAATTCTCATTCTTTATCAGGAATCTAATTTCAGACACCTATTAAAAAAACAACCTTGGCTTAAATCCCAGGAAAAGCAACTTGACAAGGGAGATTTATTCAGCTGTGGAGGAAACTAACAGGACTACAATTCTGATGATTCTGTTAAATCTTACTGTGAAATAATGAAGGGTCTATTGTGACTAACCTCCATCCACAGACTTCAAAGGTACAGTATTTTTCATGCACTTTTCCCTTTCCCTCCACTGAATGGTTTGTTTAGTTTTTAGAGGTTTTAGTCTCAGCTGGATATGCACTCAGATAAGAACATAATGTACCTTCTTTCCATGTGTTTTCTATACCGATTCTTGTTTTAGTAAAAAGTAGGGGTGCACTGATAAAACATTTTTTGGCCAATACTGATGCCCAGTTATTAACCCACAATGTCGACCGATACCAATCCAATAGCCTATGTGCAGCCCAGCAGTTTGGAGAGCAGCATCTGGCTGGTAAGTCTATAGTGGGGAAGGTGCATGGGGGAGGGGGGAGGGCAGATTGAGGTCCCCCTAGCGAGGGAGGGAATGGGGCTGGGGCAGGCACTACCTAGCCAGAGCGGGCCAGGGCATGGGACGGAGTCATGGACAGCTTGTCTGGGGAAGGAGGGGCAGAGGATGGGAAGGGGGGTGGCTCCTCGCCACTCTGCGCACTCCCAGGGCAGACATGGGGTGTGTGTACCCCCCGGATTTGTGCATGGGGCAAGGGCAGGCTGTCCACTGTGGGCTCCAGGCTGGGGGCTACACCAGCATCTTCCTGATGGAGGGGCTTGGCCAGGGCTGTGCTGGGGGGTGGCAGCTATGGAGAACTTTGGGGTGGCTATAGCCCACCCTGTACCCACCCCTCCCAGCACCACCACCTATCTGAGCACGGACCTGGCCCAGCCTCCCTGCTGGGAAGAAGCCAGCGCAGCCCCTGGCCCCAAGCCTGCAATGGGCAGCCCACCCTTGCCCCACGTACAAGTCCAGGGGGCACATACACCTCATGTCTGCCCTGGAGGTGCACGCAGTGGTGAGAAGCCACCCCCCTTCCCTGAACAAGCTGTCTGCAACTCTGGTCCCACACCCCACACCGCTCCAGCTGGTCAGTGCCTACCCCAGCCCCATTCCCTCTCACACCCTCTCCCTCCCCCTTTGGACAGTGAACAAGCTACAGCAAGGAAGTGTGTGTTTGCAAGGAAGCAAAAGTCTTTGAGATCAGGTAAAAGTCCAGCATTCCCCCACATACTGCACATGGCTTCTCCTGTCAATCATGGAGTCTCCCTACTGCCAGTTTTCTTCTTCCTTGATTGCTTTCACTATCTAACAGAATCCTTCTGCTCTAGGCAGCCTCCTTTGTTTCCACAAGTCTTTCATAAATCATCCCTATATGCATGCAGTGTGTGGCACTGGTCTGAGACCTAGGGGCCAGATCTGATCTGTGGGCCCCATGCTTGACACTTCTGCTCCAGATATAATAAAATCCTCTCTCTAGGTCAAGTTACTAAAACTGAAGTCCTGGAAACTTAACTTTATGCCATTAATTTTAGGCACTTCCTTAACACCTGTGCAGCAGAGACAAGAAAGCAAAATATATGCCACACTATATGGGAAGCACATATAGTCCAAGGAAATTTTCTTACAGAATCCACAATAATCTGACAAGCCTCTGGGGGCATGCCTACATTGCATCCCCAGCATGTCATAGGCTGGGATGCTACTGATCATCTCCTGTCAACTAACTCCAAACCCAGAAATACACCACTGAAGCCACCTAAGGGCTGTCCTCAGTACTGCTGTTACACACACACACCAGATAAGAGGCCTTGAGGACAATCACAGAGGAATATTCCCAGATCAATATCACTGGCACATTTCTAGGCTTGCTGCTTGCAGTCAGGATGGGGCATACTCAGGGACATCCCTCCCAGGATATCCCAGGTCTGTGACACAGACATACTGTACAATTACTGCTATAAATAAGCCTAGGAAGAGTGACATTGCTCCCTGATGTTCAGATGGGATGGTATTCGGCATGGGCAGCTATGCTAAATGTTATGGGGGGTAATAGAGGAGGTCAGAGGTGATGGCAAGCAGGCAGCACAGCAGGAAGTAGCAGGAAACAGTGCAGAGCTAGTGCATCCGATGGAGAAATAGTGAGAGAAAGTGGGTTCTTTAGAAGAAGGATGCAAAACATCTATGTACCCAGCCTCTAATCTGGCACAAGATTAAGAACATCCCTGTGCAAAGACAATACTGAAACACAGTAAGGCCAAACAGGAACACAACATGCGAGTGCTTACATGCAGTTGACAGAAGTAGGCTGATATGCACCACTTACTCTCCTTGAGGCATTTACTGTATTTTCTCTGTGATCACACAATCTAGTACTTTTAACCTTCGGATTTCTAAATGAAAACTTCATTTACTTGAAGCGCACTTACCTAGCTTCAAGTAACAGAGGAGTTGAGAACCACTTTGTAGTCAGAGATGTTGTCACAGCTTTAGAATCTGCTTTAACTAGAGAAGAGCTGAACCAAATTCCAAGGACCGCAATAAAAATTCCCATTTTATAGAAAATTCCTAAAAGCAAAGAAAAAGTGTATCAGAAACAGCCATTTCATGTCTCATTTTATAAACACTGAAACCTACCCTTACCAAAAAATATAACAGCACCAACTGGAATTCAATCGCCTGCATCCACAAGTCAGAATAAATCCTATGAATATTAAAAAAGAGACATTTATAAAGATTCGACTCCCTACCTGCAGTCAAGCCTAAACCATTTCTAGTTTCATGCTCTAAGGTTTACTGAAAAATGGTCATGTTCAGATACCTGACTGTTAGATATGGAATTGTAATAGTCCCAAGTCCTGTCCCCCCACTTCTCCCCCTGACTATCACTATAGAGATACATTGCTGATGTCCTGACCAAAGTCAGATACTAAGGTGATAGGAGCCAAAGTCTAACAGACAGCTTTGCAGGTTAGATTCAGAAAACTAACAAAACTTTCAAGGAGGCAAAACCCCACAATTCTCTCTAGAGGTTGAATTAGGAAGGCCCAATGGTCAAGTGGAGTGGGGCTATAACTGAAGAGATTTCCATAGGCTAGGAGGTCCATACCTTGGAATTAATGTCATTTCACTACTAGCCTCTACATAGGGGTTGGAAAGGTCTGGCCCACAGGTTGGATTGCGCCAGCAGCAAACTCCATTTCCTAGCAGCCCCTGCCCACTGCTCTGTGGCTGGTTTCCATGGAGACCCCAGCAGTAGCAGGGCTGTGACAGGACAGGGTCAGGGTTTCCATGAAGACCGGCCCCAGCAGCACTGCCAGGGACCAGAGCAGGGCAGGGCTGGGTAGGGAGCTGCTCTGGGGCCAGGATCTTGTGGCAGTGACAGTGGTCCAGAGTTGAGCAGAACTGTGATCTGCTGCAGGAGGAAGGGTTGTGGGGCAGAAGCCTGGGGACCACAACTTAAGCTGTTATGGGCCACAAACTGGACAGTTCTAGTTCAGTGACTAGGCTTTGGTACTCTTACCACTTTGCCCTGAGTTCAATTCCTGGTCAAGGAAACCAGCCTGTCTTGTTCTTCAATAGTTCCAATTTCTTGCCCTCATTACAAGCTTTTACATAGTACCACCTGCACACCTCTTACATCTTGGCTCTCATTCCTCCTACTACGCACTCAGTGTGCGTATACATATGTAATATTTGCATATGTATACATATATATATATACATATGCACATTATACACATATGAGTGTGTGCATATCTATTTTAAATTAAAGTGCATGTCTGGACTCATCACACACTGCCAACCCATTAGGATCTCTGCAACTTGTTTATGCTGCTCTCTATGCTGGGAAAGGTTTTCCTTCACCAAGCCAAACAAATTCATGCCACTCAAGATTTACTTAGTTTCTGCTAACATTCTACTAACAACTGTCCACCACTGCTCTTGCCTCATCTCATGGCCATGTAACTGAATTAAAAATATGATCATTTTGCTTTACGTAACACCTGGCAAGAAGCCCAGCTAGCAATTGTAGCACTTTGTTTGCACTGTGGTAGAAGGAAGCACAATTAACATTTCTTGACTAAGTCCCTGAAAGAATTCCACAAATTGAGGATGCACAGAGCTTCCCAGGATTAGGCACTTTTGTTCCTACCATCTATATATAATTTCAGAGACCAGTTAAAACAAAGAATACATGATTCTCTGTTGTACATATAAAGATCCTGCGCTATGCTTAACTCATGCTCCCATGAAAGATGGAGCAAAACCCTTGTAGTACAGATATGTAATAGAGAAAGTAACTTGTCTGCTACTGAGAAACACGTTGGAACTGCAGACAACAGTCTGTTATGGATCACTGAGCAACACAGCAGTAACTCCTTGTTATGAAGATGCACCCTTCAGGCCTGTGCCTGGGATGTCTTAAGACTATGCTTGGGCTATTCTGGTTAGCTGATAGCAAAGTTTCAAGGATGACAACCAAGCAGGTCAGAGTGGCCTGAGAGGGAAGAAGGAATTGAGCTCTCTAGTAGCTCTCCAACTTCTCCAGGGCAGAGGGGAATGCAGCATGAATGGGCTGGTTGTACTCAGTGCAAGATGACTTTACGCATTGTGACCTCCCTTGAGTTAAGGGAAAGTAGGTGTTTTAGTTTTGTTTCACAAAATAACTTTCTCTGATTTGGAAAAAGCATCAAGTCAGAAACTCCATAGGCAGGACTGAAGTGCTGTTATTTGCAAAGTGTTTTAAGAATCCCTGAAAATGGAATGTAATATGTACTTGTCAAATATTAATGGTAACCGTTATTTATTTTGAATTGTGCCACTCTTCCTAACAAGCGCTGGGGGGGGGGTGCTTACAATAAGGCAACAAAATAACTTGCAACAAAAGGAGCACTACATTAAGCAGAATCTTTCAAGGGAAGGTCTCTGCGTGCAAAGTCCATATTTTAAAGTGGATATGGGCAGCACGCCAGCATGTGGTAAGCCAGCTGATCACACACCCTTGGTCTATAGCCTATATGAGCCACATCCACCTGCCATCTGATACACCACAGGCAGTTGTTGCTGTTATGATCTGCTACTGCAGTCTGCAAGAGGCACCACATAAAAAAAAAGGAGAAACTGCCATTTTTCACACTGGCATCATTGAACTATTGACAGTGACTTCCTCTGTAAGTTATACCTTCACAGGGCTGCTGGAAAAAGCAAGGTTGGAGTGACAATTACTACTTTGCCTTCAGCTATAAGAGTCTAGAAAATAATTGGAGGCTTCCACTCTGTACTAGATCCTTCATAAGGAACTCACATTAAGACTTGAAAAAAGGATCTCCACATATTTACCTCAAACACTGCACTTGTTCTTAAGGCAGTGGGGAGAGCACATAGAATTACAATAATGCATTAAACTGCACTTGAGCCCAAGTTCCTGGACATAAAGGGGAAGGAAACCATTACATCAAAAATGATACCAGTGGCCTAGTACTTTACATCTGTCTTCAAGCACTGCTGGAAGATGGGGATCCCATCTCCATTTTACAGAACCTGAATCTGAAGCAAGAAGATAAAGGGATGTGCCTGAAGTTATACAGCAACATGCCTGACACTGCAGTGCTTTAAACCCCTTTGTTCCCAATCCTAGTCCAAGGCCCACATGATTATTCCCACAGGAAATTATCTTTCAAAATACCAGTGCAGCACAGTGTCATGGCTGGAAGGTGGCTCAGCATCAGAGCAGGTCAGATACAGAGGCTGTGGGATCTCTGCAAAGCACCAGCTGGACAAACATTTGGAGGGAGCAGTTGGGACGCAGACGGCTCTGCCTGGAGCAGGCCTATTTGACACATATGGGGAACATGGACCTTAGGCTCACAGTGCAACAGTGAGCCCCCTTCTTCATAGGGGGAGCTACTGGATACATGCCAACTGAATTTGTGGGACAAACAAGAGAAAACAGGGACAGGAGTGAAAGGTTCAAAGTGAGCCCAGCGAGGGAGGACAGAGAGCAGACAGTGCTTGCTGGCCCTCAGATAACTTCAAGCCACCAGTGGACACTGCTCCGTGAAACTGCTGGAAAATGAGAGCAGACAAGGAACAGGAGAGCAGTCCCCGGGCCCTCCTGGACAGAGCCTCCTTCCCGGATCGATACGTTGGCAGTCTGACCAAGGCCAGCAGGTCTCGAGGCCGTGGCTCGGGTGGCTGACATCCCTCCGTAGCCTGTTTTCCCGTGACGGATTATTAAGGCGAAGGCCCCGAGGGCACGAGTGGAAGACAAGTCCCACTGACTTGCAAGGGGCGGCGGGGCCCCAGGGCCTACGGGCCCGGGGCCCCTTCGCAGAGCCCGCGGGCACAAGGCCAGGGCTGGCGCTGCCGCGGCTCACGCGGACTCGTCCCGAAGCAAACGAGCCTCCCCGCGCCCTCCGGCGGCCCCCTGCCCCGTCCCCACACATCGCACCTGCCGCGCAAACGCCCGGAGCCGCTGCGCCGCTTGCACCTGTGAGCGCCCGACACGCTCCCTTCCTGCTCCGCCTGCCGCTCCCCAACTTCCGGGCCGCGCGCTTCCGCTTCCGCCCCGCTGCCGGGCGGCCAGAGAGCACCCCTCTCTCCCAGCCGCCGCGGGCCAGACACACGGGGCGGCTAGAGCGCCACCCGGCCGCCATCTTGGGGAGGAGGCGAGTCGGGCCGGAGCTTGGAGGAGTCCGGCGAAGCCCCGTGCTGGGGGTGTAGCTGATGTCAGTGGCCCCTCGGCCCTGCCTGAGGACAGAGGCAATTCGATGAGCAGCCCCACAACTGTTCAGGGCTGCCGACATGTTACCGCAGGCGCTATCATACGATGGTTCCTACTGCCAGAGCCTAAATGTGACCTAAAAGTGGAAGTGGTGTTACACAACTGGGGGGAGTGGGGTGGAAAGAGCCAGATGGATTTTGGCTTCAGTTGTACAGCTCCTCCTTTCCTAGAGCTACAGGACATTCTGTGCCTAAAAATTTGTCTGACATCCTGACTATAATAGCCCAATAGAAGCACCTTGTAATGTTACAAGCCACAAGTCTGTGGGTATCATACATAGTAGAAGAGACTAATCATTTGTGGGTAGCACAAGGGAAAGGGTCATTTTAGGGTATGCAAAGGTCAGCATCACTTCACTGGAGGCAGAGATGGGGGCTGGCTGTGGATACCCACCTGCTAGGAAGGTTAGCACCACGCTCCCACACACAGCAGGGCAGTAAAGCCTTAGGCACAGTCCGTAGTGCATGCAGCAAGAATACAACTACATATTCCTGCTAGTGGTAAGGAGTAGTTGTAGAAGGACATTCTGCCTTTATGCCCCAACCATGACACCTAACGCTGCAGGGTTGGAGGCTACTTGATAAATGTTCTCTCTGACATAGCAAACATAACATCCTATGTTGGGGGGGGGGCCCACGTGGGAGTGAAACCTATTATAAAATAGTTTCCTTCTACCAAAAGCTGTTCAAATAAAATATATATTTTTAAATTGTGATTATCAACAGTATTTGGGACTTCCTCTCAGAAACATGCCATTTGTGGCCTTTGAAGACATCTTACCCCAAAATACTTAAGTGGGATAAGTCTGGTAGGAGGCTTAGATTTCCTTTGTATTCTCATGTCCTGCTGTTTGGGCTCAGTCCAGACTGACAGCATTTACTTTAAATATTCTGTACTGCAAATTCAAACTGAAACAGACAGACAGATAAAAGATTGGTACTCAGCCTGCAAAGAAAATAGGAGAGCAAGAATTGTTACATCAGCCTGCCAAACGCCAATGGCAAGGACAGTAGATGAGTAGCTTAGTTTGTAACCAGGAATGATTTGCAATATTTATCCCCTCACTCCAGGCCAGCTTGGCCATTTATCCTTAAATGCCACATACAAGTAAACACAGCCAAGAGAGTCATCTCCCTATTTTTATTCTTTGCATCACAGTGAAAGATTCTCGTCTTCAAGGCATCTTGCACAGTCACAGTTGAGCATTCATCTGTTTCTGGAAAGCGGGCAAGTGCCAAGCAGGATGGACAAACTGCTCGAGGTTGCGGTGTGTGGAGGGGCTACCTAGCAATAAAGTAAACAGTTTAGCAGGAACTCATCAATTACCTTAAATGACCTGCAAGTGTTGACTGTGCCCACTGGCCTGGCACTACAATGAAACAACCAACCAACAAAAGGTAGCCACGTAACCTGTTGCCTTCATCATCTACTGGCTCCTGCCTGGATTCAATTGCTAATTCACACCGGAGTGACTCCCCACGTGGCAAGTGCTAGATAACTCCAGACTATCAAATCGCCTGCGTGGCTGCAATATCTGGGAGCTTATCCGAGCCCGGGAGCAGATCGCCTGGATTCTCGTCAACCCCTCCGGGCGCCCGGGCTCCCTCTTTTACTGCAGAGAGAAACGGGACAACAGCGCGGGGAGCGGGAGCGGGAGCGGTCCCGGGACGCTCTTCTGGCAGAGGGGACAAGCGCGTCTCGACCCGAAACGCCTTGTGGACAAGAGACTTGGGCCCAGGCAGTCCCGGCTGCGACTGTGCTACATCGGTGCGGACCCGGGAGCCGCTGCCCCAGGTTGCGTCGGGAAGCCACCAGCCCCTGACACCGCGGCGGCGGCTAGCAAGGGACCTGGGGGACGGGAAATGGGGCGGGACCCCTACAACTGGCGGTGCTGGCCCCGCCCCAGCACCCGCCCTATGACTCCTCCCGCCACGCGGCTCAGCCAACCGCAGCACGAGCCCAGTCCCCTACCAATGCCCCACACTCGCGAGACCGCCTCCGCGAGACCCCCCGATAAGAACTACGCCTCCCAACAGCCCCCGCGACGCCGCAGCCCCAGCCAATCGCCGCCCGAGGACAGGGGGCAGGGGCCGTAGAGCCCCTGTGGGCGGGTCCCACCGGAGCCAATCAGGTGGAGGGTGGCTGTAGCGGCGGAAGCGCAGCTCGGTTCTGAGCATCGGTGTCAAGTGGGGAAACGGCCCCGAGGGCGGCTCGCACAGACCCCGCCGCGCCCTGCCTGGCAGGTAACGGGGCACGAGGGGAGCTTCGGGCAGCGGCCGCAGGCGCGCGGCGGTGGCGGGAGGGGGTAGCGGCTCCAGGGCGCGGGCCAGGCTCGGGCGGTGGTGCCCAGGGGGGAGGGAGGGGTGGAGAAGCGGGTGAGTCGGCGATGGCCCGTGCGCTGAGGCCGGGCGGGCGCAGACAGGCTCCACTTCCCCTGTTGCCTTGAGCCTCCCCGCGCTCCGCCCGCTCGCGGCCGCGGCGCTTTATTTCTGGGGAACATCCGGGCTCTGCGCGTCCCTCGCAGCAGCGCTGCTGGGAGGGAGCCGAGCGCGGAACGCCGACGCTGATTGGCCGGTAGTTTCCCCTTTCATCATTGGCTGGCCTTCTCATGAGGTCCTAGCCAGGCAGGGGTGTTCATTGGCTGGGGCGCGCTTCCGTACGCCTGCCATGGATTGGCTTGGGCGCTACCGCGATCCCGGATTGGCGCAGGGCGCAGAGTGCCCTCAGCTTCTCGGCCCATGAGAGTTGGCGCTTGCCCCTGGATTGGGGGGGGTCTCGCTTGGTGCGGTGGCTCCGGGACGGGGGCGGGGTCGCTCTAACCGCACTGTGTCCCGCAGGGGCCATGAACTCGCAGCAGTTCCCCCGCTCCGGGGCGCCGCCCGCCGCGCTGGCGCAGCCCCCGCCGCCTATCCCGGCTAGTAGCGCCGCCGGCCTCATCGCCCCCGCGAGCTCAGGTGAGACGGGGCAGCGCTCAGGGGCGGGGGGGACCGCTCGGGGTGGCCGGGAAAGCATCGCCCGCTCTCACACAGCCACAAGGAGCCGCCTTCGTGAACCTGCCCCCGGGGATCATCCCCGCGCCCGGAACTGTCTGTGCAGAGCGCAGGCGAGGTCATGGGTAGTGCTTGGGGCCAGCTGGGCTCAGGCACCCACTTGCTGGAAGAAGCCGAAACAGCTAGTCTGTGCCCCTGAGTGCAGCAGGTTCGTCCAGGAGGAAGAAGGAGCAGCTGCCCTGGCAGAAATTAACCAGGAAGCAGAGGGATGCCAGGGAAGGGAAAAATCTCTAAAGTGACCCCAATTAGCGTCAACTGTGTCTATGTCAAGAGAACCCACTAGGTACCCAGAGGGCACCGATACTTTGAAAAGCATCGTGGGGGCATCAAGTCATTGACAAATTGTTCTGTTAGAAAGTAGGGTTTTTTTTAAATGGCAGCACCTCTTACTTACTAAGCCAAACTATGTCAGATGGTTTTTAATCCATTTTTAGAAGCATTAATATTCTAGTCTTTCCATTACACTCATTTCTGGGTCGCGATATTGTTCTGAGCTCTGTGCTGACAAACATTTATTCCCCCTCCCCGCTCTGTCTGTGGAGCTCACTGGGAAGTAGGGATTTCAGGACCTTCCTAACTAGTTTTGCTACACTGTTGGTGCCTTCATCAGAAATCAGTCAGATCCCATGCAGTAAAATGGAAATAAGGGTTTAGAGCATGTAAAAATCAAATAATGCTAGGAGACTGAGACTTACGGTGAGTATAAGCTATGGGATGTAGGTTTTGATGGACTCATAAACAGAATAAAATTTACAACATTTCAGCTTTTTGTTTTTCATGTCATTATGAACTTAAAATGAGAGAGGATTCCCAGTCTTAGCCAGTGTTATCACCATCAAGATCACAGCATTGTGTTAAATGTTGTAACCTTTTGCTTTGATACCTGTGATTACTTGGGTCCAAACTTAGATAACTTGTTTAATAATTTTGTGTTAAAAAAATAACAAGAAGTCAAATGTTGAATCAATGGCATGTTGCCTTAGGCACTTGCCCAATGGTCTGTAACAGTTTATTCGGTGTTCAAAATGCATTTGATCACTTTTAAGGGAGGTTACAATCAGCTGTTTATCTAAGTAGACTGATTGTGCCTTAAGGGTGATTTTTGGAGGATTGCGTGTGCGTGCGTGTGTGCGTGCGTGCGTGCGTGCGTGCGTGCGTGCGTGCGTGTGTGTGTGTGTGTCCCGACAGAGGATTGCTTATATTCTGAAGACTTTAATTGTTGGGGTTGCATTTGTCATTCAAGGATTAATGAATTTCTCCTGCCCAGGAGCTTTGAAACAATCCTGCTTTGCTTTTAGCACTTTGTTTCTAGGCCTGTGGGTAAGAATCAATTTCTTACTTCAGTTTCTTATTTCATAGCCCCTTTGCTCAGAATTTGTTGTTTGTTTGTTTGCTTTTTAGCAAGCGATGAATCTAATCGAGAACCAGAAGTTGCTCCCAGAGACCACGTTGGCTCTGGTGGCTCTCTCCAGTCTCGTGAAGAGAAACAGGAACCAGTGGTGGTTCGGCCGTACCCACAGGTTCAGATGTTGACTCCGCACCATACCGTGCAGTCTGGTGGTCCAGTTACAGTGACAGCTCCTCCAGCACATTTGACTCCAGCAGTGTCCCTTTCCTTTTCGGAAGGACTTATGAAGGTATTGAGGAGGCTCACACTTAAGAGGGGGGAAGTTGAAGGAATGACAGAAGAGTAAATTCTTTCTGAGCAATCTCATCAACACAAAGTTAACTTCAGTTGTATTTTTTTTGTTTTGTTTTTTGTCCACTAGAAAGTTCTTCTTCTGAATGGTCTTGTCTATGTGATTCTTCTGTGCTTTCTTCCTGACTATATGCCTCCTTGGGGGGTGCTGGGGTCTGCTCCAGGTAGAAAACTGGTGAAAATCTCTGAACGTTAATTTGTGGCTTTTCCATGTATTTTATCTCCTAAGTTAAGGATGATCTAAATCAATTTATGAATCCCCTTTTGTTCCTGGATGGGAGGGAGGGAGAGTAAAATTGATGCACTATAACATTTTTAAATCAAGACAGTAAAATGGAGATATATATAGAGCAGACCAGGTGGTTCTTTCTTCTTGACCAAACCCTCCCTACAAAGGAGATCTTTGTGAAGAAAGGCTTTGACTTGAGAGATCATAGTCAGTCTTCTCTTTGCTTTATATTGATCTGAGAAGGAGAGAAGAAATTGTGTAGAAACACCAAAGGGTAAGGTGGGAAGGAAAAGAAGTTACTATATTTTCTTGCTTACAACATGGCTTGTACTAAAATGCAGTCTTTGTTTTTGAAAGACGGTATGAAGAAATAAAGATTGCAATAAGTAGCAGCAGCAGCTAGGGAGCTGAGCCAGCTCCTTTTTCTGCTCCCTGTGGATTGGGTGCAGACTTTACTTTTATTTCTGCCCAGTCAAAGCTTAAGTAGCAGAAACTATTTACCATATTTCCTTGGATGTAGTGTGCACTAAGATTTCCAGCAGCCGATTTTTGTGGGGGAAAGTTGCATCTTGTATATGAGAAAAATAAATATTAAAGAAACCAAATGAGCCAAGAGGTTGATTTTGTGTTCTCTGGCAATTTGATCAGTGATTATAAAGTTGTGGTAGTAACCAGGGTTCTGCTGTACAAGAGGGCTGTCTGCATAAAGAGACACAGCAAGGTTCTTGCAGCCTCTCTCATAAAAATGGAAATGGTCTTTAATAGCCCCTTCTTACTTTACCCCTCCCTAGCTCAGACTCGTATCTCTGCCCAGCTTGCTAGCAAACTGTCTTCCTTTCTACGTTGTGATTTGGGGGGGGATTTCTGCTTCCTTGTATCAAACTGCCACTTGTCATTTATAGCAAAAAAGCATGAGTTATAGCTAACTTGCAAATTTTTCTTGCAGCCTCCTCTGAAACCCCCCATGCCCAGCCGGCCTATTGCTCCTGCTCCACCCTCTACACTGTCAGCTCCTACTAAGGTCCCCGGACAGGTTACTGTAACTATGGAAAGCAGCATCCCACAGGCCTCAGCTATTCCTGTGGCAACAATCAGTGGACAACAGGTTTCTTTCTTTTTTCCTTCCCCACCACCCTTTTTTCCATTCAGCAAAGTGAGATGCTTGTGGATAATGTACTGCATCCACTGTCAGAAAATCAACACAGGAATCTTGGGAGTGAGAGGAACTCTTTCGTAATCACTTCCAGAATCATTGGAGAAAGTTTGGCAATGGGCAGGTGGTCCTGCCAGTGCTTTAGAAACATATAGAGAGGTGAGGAAAGGGGGACAGGGCCTCAGTTTGCCAAAACCCTGAGCAGATGACTCTTGCAGTTGCATTGCTTCATCTGGTTAAGAGATTCAGACTTACCAGAACAAAGCATAGTTCTTTCTGCAAAGTTTATGCTATCATTTACTCTGTAAAAAGCTGCAGATTTTAACCAGATAGTTTGAAAGAGCCAATAAGATTGTAGTACGCTGACCTGCTGGGAGCCTGAGCTACAAAAGTCCTATTCTAGAGCTACGTCTACTGAACTTTTGTTTTAAAAACTACCAATATCACTGTTTCACCTGTGGAAGTTCTAGAACAAATTGATTGCAGGCTGTTTATTGCTGTATTATCAGAACAAGTCCAGACAACATGTTGCTGGCAACAGGTCTGTCCTCATGCTTTTGTCATTGTTGGCCTATGCTAGACCAACAGTGGGAGAATTTCTGTAAGCCCTTGATATAGACTGATTGGGGTGTGAATGCTTCAGTTTTTGTCATGGTGTGAAGACCGAAGCCTAATCCTTTTTCAGCCTGGTTTTCCTAAAACTACAATTCTAGACAATTAAATAGTAATAGATTGGCATGACTCATTTTTTTCAGAAATGTAGATCTTTAAAGTAGTAGTTAACATGTTCTGGGAATTTATACCAATTTGGGGTGGCTTTTGTACTGCTTGCCTGGTCCCCATATTTTCCTTGAGTCTGCTGAGGAGGACATGAAGCTGTCTAACACAATGACTCTATGCAGAAATGCCAGCGGTTGGCACATGGCAGGGACCTGTTGTAGTTGATGAAAATATATGAGTTTTCCACAGGAAACGGGAGGAGGCAGCAGCTTCATCAAACAGAAATGTCTCTGAATTCTCTTATTTATACTCTACACTTCCTCTGCATGCTCACTGAAACTCTTAAATGTGGCTGGCTGCTGGTTCTGATATTTTTGTGCATCCCATCAGCTGTTAATGTGACCTTTTCCTTGGCAACACTCCTTATGGGATCCTTTCTTCTACCTTGCAGGGACATCCTAGTAACTTGCACCATATCATGGCAACAAATGTTCAGATGTCAATCATCCGAAGCAGTGCTCCCGGACCGCCTCTGCACATTGGAGCATCTCACTTGCCCCGAGGTAAAGTCACCACTAACAACAATAATAATGGCTGTAGTACATAGATACAGAGAGGCTGGGTCTATACTTCTTTCCATTAAAATATTCACACAGGTACCACTTAAGCTATTGAGACTGGCCGGCATTGAAGGCAAGGCCTCGGTTGGCTGCTAGCATTTTGAGCACTGGGTTTTTTTAAACCTCTCAGATTGAGCTGCATGACAGTACTTACAATGGTGGCAGCCATCAGCACCTCTTCTGCTCTAGCATGATAGTTTCAAAGCAGTGAAATACTTCAGGGAAACAATTCCTGGTTGAAAAGGCCTGTTGCCCACAGTGTTGGTGCTCATTCAGAGCAGTACCTACACAGCTAGCCACTATGCTTTACTATGCCTTGCCATTTCTTTTATGCCCATCCTTCACAATATCACCCTAATGCCTTACCATACATTTTACTGTATTATGTTTTAGGTTTTCATATTTCTGACTGAGCTAAGTGCTCTCACTAGCTCTGGAATCTCTTGTCTCTTCCCTGGTTTCAGCTGTTGTGATTTGTAAAGTGGGATATCAGTCCTTTGATAAGGAGAGGCCAGGTCAGTTAATGCAAGAGCGCTTTGAGGAACAGCTTAAGTCTATCTGGCTTTTGGTAGCAGGTTTACATTCATGAATTGGATTTCCAGTCTGATAAAATCAGACTAGACTAGAAAAGCATCCATCAAAATTGCATTCACATCCCCTGTTTCTGTATACTCACAAGAAACGATGTGTATGTGCTTGGATCACAAGTGTTATGCAGTAATGTTTTTAAAAAAAACCCTAAAATTTTCACAAATCCCAGGCTAATATGAAGATTGTGACTATTTTTATAGTTGTTCAGACAGGGCTGAAGTTCTGAACAGAAAACATGCTATGCATTCTGTGCTTTTGGTAACCTTATTTTTATGCGCGTAGCGTTTCCATGGGCAAAACTGTCCTTCGTCAGAGTAGATGGAAATAATGTGTAGCTGTATGTGTGGTTTTGAACACATTTGTTTGTATCCATTTGAGCCTTGGAGTGGGGATGGAGATGCACTTTGTCATGAATTTTCCTTTGTATTTTCATTATTCTTCTGATTTCTGGTGTCTTTTCCAAATTTGGTTCCTCTTAACTTACACTGCCTATGGAGTATTTGCTCTTAAGTAAACTCTAGAGAAATATTATCCTTCTGTTCTGTCAAATGATTTGAAGACCTCATATTGTTTATGGTGAATCATCATGTTTGTGATCTTCTTGCAAACCGGGTTAGATGATTCTTTTTTCTGTAGGATAAAATTGCTATTGAAATGCTAGAATCAGTAGAAGCAGGTTTTTCACATTACAGATGTCTCATTAGTTTGGCATAGCAAACTGGGCAAATTGCTGAACTGTAGGCATGTATTGTACTATGGTAGTTTAAAAATATCTTTAATTTGTTGTTCATTTATGTTTTTCCACTGTGCTTTAGCAAATGCAGGGAGCCTTTTATTAATCAGCAGACCTCTTTCTTACACACCAGTCTAATTTTCAGGCTTCCTGAAGTACTCCTACTGACTTAATTTCCGTCGTTTTTAAATAGAAAAGGCTGGGATTTATAAAAGAATAGTATATGCTTAAGAAATGGGACAGTAACGCAGATGGTTTAAGTGGGGGAAAAAAGCCTGGAATCCTTCCAGAATCTCAAGTTTTTTATTGTAAAACTTTTGAGCAATGTCACTGGAATAAAAATTGAATGTTTAAAACAAAGCAAATCCTGCAGTGCCTCTGCTGTAGTCCCTGTTGAATCATTTGTACATATTGTATGCTAGCCAATTTGCTTTTTTGCTCAGGTGCAGCAGCTGCTGCAGTGATGTCCAGCTCTAAGGTGACGACAGTCTTGAGGCCAGCTTCCCAGCTGCAAAATGCAGCTACAGCTCAGCCAGCTGTTCAGCACATCATTCACCAACCAATCCAGGCAAGTAGTAGTTGAACTGTATTGCAGACAGTAGTACTGTTCATCCAGAGCTTTTTCTGGCTTTAAGGGTCATCCATCCAGAATGTAGTTTGCAATTTGGTATTTAGTGGATTGGGGGGCTAGGGCAGCTGTTCTCTTGATTCTGTTCCTTACAATCCAGTGTCATGGTGCTTGCATTGGAACCATCATGCAAAAAGTTCTGGAGTCATCTTTAGTATTGTTGGGTGGGAAATCTGACATGTTCCCAAAATGCTTAAGGCTTGTGTAGGAGTCCTTATCTAGGTGTATATGAGAGCTATATTTAAAGCCCTAGAACCCTGGCGTGGTGTTGTACTTTTTAATTATACTTTACTTATAAATTGACTTGAGCCAAATACTAGACCAAAAAATGTTTCTGAAATGTTTGTTCATATAAATTTCAACCCAGATACATGTGTATGAGAAAAATGTGTGTTATGGAGGTGTCTGTGCAGCTCTATTATTAGGATTGGATTAAAGCTCAGGGTTAAAGCAAATCTAAAATCCCCACATTTTACATTGGAAAGGGTAAAATATGTCGGAGAGTCCCAGTTAAATCTCCTTTGCAAGTCTGTTGGTAGAGCAGATTATTTTTGGTAATTGTGAATGGAAATTGTTGGTGTTAGAAAATATCCTTTAACAATCTTAAAGTTCACCGCATCATTAAAACAACTTTAACATAACTGGTTGTCTGGCTGTTTTTGATCACTGACTGCTGCTTATGCTTGTGCTGTGGAAGTCTGATCAGAGCTTCTTTGGAGCTCACAGAAGACAGAAGGACTTGGGAACATCTTAGAGCAGGGGTTGGCAACCTATACTACATGGGCCAAATGTAAATCATGGATCTGGCCCATGGATATGGGTCTTCAGGGGATTTGGTGGTGGGGACGTTGACTGTGGGTGCTCTCTTCATGCCACTGCAGAGACAAGTGTCAGCAGGGTCCTAGAACCCACCTATCCTGCCGCCTCTATCTTGAGGTGTATTATTCTGGCTCACAGCTGGAAAAGGTTGCCTAACCCTGTCTCAAATTTCCAGAACTTTATGCTGAGATGCAGAAAAATTGGTTTTAGCAAAATATTTCTCAGCTTCTGTCTATAAATTGTTTCATTGTGAATGGAGAGGCAAGTATTTTTGTGGGTGATAGCTTTTATTGGACCAAGTGCGCAGACCCCTTTTGCACACATCAGTCTACTATTCAGGTTTAGACAAGCTTTTGAATGCAGTGCATTCTTTAGGTTACCTTCAGGCCATCATCATGAATGTCTTTCATTCTGCTCACTAGTCTCGTCCTCCTGTAACAACTTCAAGCACGATCCCTCCTGCTGTGGTAGCAACAGTTTCAGCCACAAGAGCTCAGTCTCCAGTTATTACTACAACAGCAGCACATGCTACAGAGTCAACCCTCAGGTAAACCATAAGAAGAGTGCCTTGCAGGGCCGTAAAATCTCATATGTTATCACAGACAGTATATGGTTGCTAGTATTCAGAATTGATACTGTTATGAATAGGAGATGATGGATTGAAGAGATTTTTTTCATCGTGGTCCATTTGATCTCGTAACTGAATGAGTCAAATAACTGAGATTCTGTTGTCAGTGGCAGAGCTAAATTACTTTGTAATACTAGGCAAGTCACTAAACTTTTGTCACAGTTTACTCAACTGTAAAACAAGAATGATAAGTCCTGTAATGTGTTCTGTTCTGTAAATGTAAAGGACTAAATACTAAGCATTATTTTCTATTCCGGGTGAAGAACATCTAACCATTAGCTCACTGACTGCCTTGTTTCTCAAGCTGTTGAGTTTATTGGTTTGCTTTGGGAGCTTGTGACTAATTCAGTTCCATTTTTGTATTGTGTGTGTATGCACATGATATATCCATATGAATATTCAAGTATTCTAAATGTCTTTTGTGGAAAATGTAGCTTGTTTCTCTGACATAAATGGCAGCATTCTTCCAGTAAGGAATATGTAAATGTACACTGACAATGATAAAGTGCTCACTTCTACAGTTGTCATCACTGTGTTAACATGCACCTGATAGGAATGTAGCCCTTGAAGAGGAATGGACTGAGGCTGATACCTCCCTTCACCTCTGGTTTGTTTAGTGTCCAGAAACTTAAACCATTGTTACTCCTCTGAGGACATGTTTCTCTTTTTCTAGTCGGCCAACTCTGTCTATCCAGCAACATCCACCTTCTGCACCTATTAGTATTCAGCGCCCTGCGCAGCCGCGGGACACGGCAACTCGGATCACCCTACCTTCTCACCCAGCTATAGGGACACAGAAACAACAGCTCCACACAATGGCTCAGGTGAGTGTCAAGGGATAAGACAAGAACAGTTCCTTTCATACTACTTTCCAACATCCAGCCATGACATCTTGATGGCCCAGTGTAAATTCAGAACAGAATTTCAGGTTGGCGGTATGTTCTTTGGAATTGATTTTAAATCCATCAAATGTAAAATGTACTTCTGAATTTTTTTTTCTGTCTAGAAAACCATCTTTAGTACTGGCACTCCAGTGGCAGCAGCAACAGTGGCACCTATTTTGGCAACCAATACCATTGCCTCAGCTACCACAGCAGGTGACTATTCCTTTTTTCCCCCTTAGTACTGTGAAAAAATGAAACCTGACTATGGATGGCAGAATGTCTTTGTTTTTTCCTTACTAATCCTGTCCTTAGGATGGGGATGTGTTTTGTGTGGGAAGGGGGTGCCTGGGTAGAAACTGTTATATATTGGTTTGTTCATTTTCCCTTTCTCAGATTGGGCTGATGTAGCAGCAGAGAAATCTCAAGTGTGTCTTTCTCTTTCAGGTTCTGTCTCTCACACCCAAGCGCCTACAAGTACCATTGTCACCATGACAATGCCCTCCCACTCTTCCCATGCCACTGCTGTAACCACGTCAAACATCCCAGTTGGTGAGTGATTACAGTTGTAAATGGAATGTGTGTAGTTCAGTTGACATCTTTATTTACATGCACATCCTGTGTGGTCTGGGTGCATCTGTGCATACCTGAAAACCAAATAAGAGAGAGGTTCAATTCAAATGGGGGAAAACAAATGCATAGATTTAATGTGGCATAATATTTACTTTTAAGTTAAAAGTTGCAGTTTAATTATTAGTTTCTTCACATGGGTCCTTATTACACAGACCTGCTGTGGTTCACATCTTGTAGCATGATTGCAAGGGCCATAAATGTGTCCACCTTGTTTCACTGACAGAGGAAAGGAAAGGAGGAACCTTACTGTTACTACATATTTTGGCTGGAGCACAGTCCCATTTGACTAGTGTGCACATTCAGGCGTAGTATATAACTTAGTCAAGCTTGTCCCCTAGCACTGCTGTGGAACTTGCCCGCGACATCTGTCTTCAACAATACTGCTGACCTTCAGGTTAGAAAACTGCCTTCAGTTAAGTCTTAAGAAGGAATTGCTGTAAACCTAGAGCACTGCAATTCTGTTATAGTTCTTATCTAGTTTTATCCTAGGACCTATCCTGAAATGTAGCTATCTGTTTCTCTGTGCAGGGATGGAAAATGATAATATGAAATGTTTCTTCCCTGAGGAACTGTTTATAACTGAGGCAAAATCTCAGCTTTTGAACAGCAAAAAATCCAGCATCTAGTATACCATTTCTTGTTTGCTTTGTGGTCTCATGTTTTACAAACAAAGAGAATGGTTATCAAGAACATCAATAAATACTGAGTAGTAAATGAACAGCAAACTTTTTCCACACTGATTTTTGCCTTTGAATTTATTCCAAAATGTCTATTTTTATCCATTTATCTCTGGAGGGAGTTGTAGCTTTTTGAAAAGTCTTCCTGTCCCATAAAATTCTGGGAAGTGAAGAGTACTCTTCACACACTAATGCTAGCTGGAGAGTTCCTTAGTTCCCCTGTATTTGGTTGGCCTTCTCAAAAGTTTGTCCCTTGCTTCCTTTTCCACCATTTGGTCTTTCATTCTGTCCTGGTCTAGTCCTTTGAGCTTTTGGGGTGGGAAGGGGGGCATCCAGTTATGCAAAATTAACTAATTCAAGAATCAAGGTCACTTAATTTGACCTAGAGCAGGGGCATCAAGCATAAGGCCCACAGGCTGAATCCAGCCCAGAGAGTTGGGTCTAGTTCAGGGGTTCCCAACCTTTTTAGGCTGAGGACCGGCAAACCTCAGACTAGCAGTGACTGGCATACTCTGGGCAGGTAGCCAGCTGGTCTTCAGCATGCCGGTCACTTCCAGTCCAGCAGCCGGCCCTCAAGGACTGGCAGCCAACCCTTCGCAGTCCAGCACTGAGCTGCAGCCCAGGGGTTGGGAACCCCTGATCTGGTCCACAGATTTTTGCCTTGACTTTGGCTGTGATGGAGGACCTCTCTGTGGCAGCAGCCAAGTGCCTCCAGCCAAGACGTGCTGCATTGTAGCCCCAACAGCCAGGCACCTGCAGGCTTCTTCCCATGGTGCTGCTGAGATTGGAGTGCTGCAGCTTTTGCCCAGGTACTTTACTGCCACTACAGGAAGAAGCCATGGTGCTGTTGGCACTAGCTTCACAGTTCATGTTGGCATGGCTGCCAAACACCTGCGCAAGACCAGCAGTGATAAAGCCCTTGCAGCACTGGGAAGCCCAGCAACATGGCTTGTTTCCACAGGGCTGCCAAACATCCAGGCTGCTGGGCCTCTTCCCTCTTGGACCTGGACTGCTGGAGTGGGGAGTACTGGGAGTATGGAGTTGGGGGGGGAAGGGGATGTCCATGGGTCCATTCCAGCCTGCAAGGGTAGTCTTACACCATTCATCCAACCTGTGGATTGTCCCACACCATTTTTGTAGCCCATAGGGCCAGACAAGTTTCATGTCTCTGACCTAGAGCATAACGTATTTGTACATTTAGAGCCCAGAGAGCACTTACGATGAAAACAGAATTCTGTCTTGTCATGCTAACCCATCCTTCTGTGCTGTAGCATGATCAATAAAAGGACACTAACGAGTTCAGCCACTTGTATTTCAAGCTTCCTTGCACAGTGTCTGTTGTCTTCTTTCTTTGGATGTGATTTGGTTCCTTATTTTTCTTTACATAGCTAAGGTGGTTCCCCAGCAAATCACACACACTTCTCCCCGGATCCAGTCTGATTACACAGCAGAGAGAAGTAATCTTATACCCATATCTGGACACCGGGCATCTCCAAATCCAGTAGCAATGGAAACCAGAAATGACAACAGGTAAGAGGGAAGACTTCTGTGAGTGAGTAGGTAGATCTTAGGGGACCTGGCTACTTCTCTAATTGACATTTGTAGTACATGCAGAGAAATGTGATAAAACATCTTGGTGAGCTTAGCTAGCCAGAAGTGTCTCTAAAGTTATGTCTACACAGTGTTATTTGTAATTGCATTAACTGCGTTGACAGAAGCCAATCGTCATGGTGCCCTGTGACCAGTGGGGTCCCCCAAGGCTCTGTCCTTGAACCTGTATTGTTCAACGTCGTCTTTAACGATGTGGACATTGGAGTCAGAAACGGACTGGCCAAGTTCACCGATGATACCAAACTGTGGAGTAAGGCATCCACACCTGAGGACAGGAGGGTGATTCAGGCTGACCTTGACAGGCTCAGGAAATGGGCGGATGAGAACCTGATGGTTTTTAACACCAAAAAATGCAAGGTTCTGCACCTTGGGAGGAAAAACCTGTAGCATCCTTATAGCATCAGCAGTGCTACGCTGACTAGCACTATGGATGAAAAGGACTTGGGAGTCATGATTGACCACAAGATGAATATGAGCCTTCAATGTGATGCTGCAGCTAGTAAAACGAGCAAAACACTGGCTTGCATCCATAAATGCTTCTCAAGCAAATCCCAAAATGTCATTCTCCCATTGTACTCAGCCTTGGTGGGGCTGCAGCTGGAGTATTGCATCCAGTTTTGGGTTCCATAATTCAAAAAGGATGTGGAGAAGCTTGAGAGAGCCCAAGGAAGAGCCCCGTGCATGATCAGAGGTCAGGAAAACAGACCTTATGACGACAGGCTGAGAGCTGTGGAAAAGCGCAGGCTCAGGGGTGATCTGATGGCCACCTATAGGTCTATAGGTTTATCAGGGGTGTTCAACAGGATCTGGGGGAACAATTGTTCACCAGAGCGCCCCAAGGGATGACGAGGTTGAATGGTTATAAACTCCTGCAAGACCATTTCAGGCTGGACATAAGGAAGAATTTCTTTGCTGTCCAAGCCCCCAAGATCTGAAATAGCCTGCCATCGGAAGTGGTTCAAGCACCCATGTTGAACGCCTTCAAGAGAAATTGGATGCTCATTTTGCTGGGATCCTATGACCCCAGCTGACTTCCTGCCCCTTGGGCAGGGGGCTGGACTCGACGATCTTCTGGGGTCCCTTCCAGCCCTAATGTGTATTAAAACTATGAAACTATAGTGGCAGGATTGAGGCAGCTTGGGTCTATGGTGTGGGACAGCTGTGCTTGTGGAAGAAATCTTTCTGCCAGCAGAGCTCTGTCCATACCAGGGGTTTTGCCTTCAGAACTGTTTTACCTATGGGGATGATGTTTTCACACCTCTGCTCAGCATAGTTCTTCCAGCAGTATTTTGTATTCTAGATGTGGGCTAAAGTAATTGGGGTTAGTGAATGCTCATGCTGAGGGAGGTTGCAGAGGTCTGAAGATAGTTTGAACTCTGGGACTGAAGATGTGCATGCAATTGTAGTGACTTACCTAACACGTGCTTTTTCTTGATATATTCAGGCAGTCAGTGCCTGTCCAGTTTCAGTACTTCTTACCAACGTATCCGCCTTCTGCTTACCCTCTGGCTGCTCACACTTACACCCCCATCACCAGCTCTGTGTCCACCATCCGCCAATACCCTGGTAAGGAATTTCCATGCAGACAGCTTTTTCAGAAGTAAAGGTCAGCCAGACCTGACTGCAGGCATAGGTGACAAGTGGTGGTGGGGGGAAGAGGTGGCATATGCCCCCCAGCTTTCAGTGCCAACAGTGAGGTGTGGGGCTGCAGCTCAGCCAGGGCCTGGCAGCAGTGGGGGCAGTGGCGGCACTATTTGTGTGCTGACAGACAGGCTGTAGCCCAGCCAGAGCCAGCACCAGGCAGCAGTGGGGTTGGTGGCAGTGCCACAGAGTTGTGCCCCCACCATTGTCAACACTATGATACCAGGTGCAAAAGGGCCCCAGAGGAAGAATTGCATTACACAAGGCAAACTGGCAGCTGAGTAAATGGGAGTTTTTAGATGTCACTGCTGATTTCTTCCTTTCATACATTTTGCTAGCTGGAGCTCCAACAGTGGAATTGAGGGTATCTGCAGAAATAAAGGATTCTAGGTTTGCTAAACAAGTTGGGGTGCTTATGCAAATCAACACCTGACGTGTCTTCCAGCCATGCGTTCTAATAAGCCAGTTTGATTTTGGAATATTTCCACTCCCTTCATCCCGCATACATAAATAATGTTGCTGATAAAATTGCAAGTGCCCCAGACTCTTTTTTTTCTCTAGTGTCATGGAACTCAGTACAACAGCCACTGTTGCGGATTTTGATGTTAAATTCAGTGTCCTTCACAGTAACCCCACATTTAGTTTTCAGTTTGTTGCAGACTTCGGTATTGTCATGGTATAAATAAATCACGGAAGTTGAAGGTGAGTGGCGAGAAACTGGAGGCTTCTTCAGCAGAGCAGGGAGTAGCAAGGATCTTATTTTTTAGACTTGGATTCTACGCCATCCTTTTCCTTTCCATCTGCCTCTGCAAACACTCACAGATCTTTGCCTTCTCTCAACTGATGTCAGTCATTTTAGAGCTTGACCTAGTGTTAGTTTGCAGATTTTTAATACTAAATGCTTCAGTATTGAACACCTAAAAAGAAGTTCCTGCAAAAGGAGCTCCCCAACACACACACACACACACACACACACACGTTTTTGTTTTTGCCTGGAGTCGAAGGGCTGTGCTTTGATTCCTGTTCCACAAGTCAGTGGCTGCTGTATTACTATGCAGCTGGTTAAGGGAGTCATTTGAGGTAATGGCACGTTGTTCTTCATTCCAGAGGTGTTAACAATTATCTCTCTCTTTGAATCTTCTTGATGTTCAGTTAAGCTAATTTTTCTAAAGGTAATAATGCTGCTGTCTACCAGCTGCTCCTGGTTTCTCTCATTTTATTTCAGTTTCAGCTCAGGCCCCCAACTCTGCCATCACAGCTCAGACTGGTGTAGGAGTGGCTTCTACTGTGCACCTTAATCCTATGCAACTGATGACTGTAGATGCATCTCATGCCCGTCATATCCAAGGGATACAGCCAGCACCTATCAGTGCACAGGGGATACAGCCAGCACCTATCAGTGCACAGGGGATACAGCCAGCACCAATTGGAACACAGGGACTCCACCCAGCAGCATCTCTTGGTGCTCAAGGACTCCAGCCTACACCAATCAGTGGTCAGCAGCCACAAACTGAAACAAAGACATCAGGTAACATTACTTGAATCACTATCTCCCAGCTATGGACTGTTCAAAGCATCAACTGAACCCTGAAATGACACAGCCAGTTTTTAGACTGACTGAAGTCTCTCCTAGGTTTTCTTGCCTTGTTTAATTCCTTGGCAAGGTACCCTTCTGAAAGGGGATAACTTTTATGTTTTAATGGCACAAGTCATCATAAAGTTTCAGTAGTAACCCCAGCAGTGGATATGAAATATTAATTATGCTAATATGTCCTCTCCCAGTAGAATTTTTTTGTTCCATTATTTAAAGACCAGAAACAACCTGATTAGGTCAAAATCTTTTTCAGTGATTTTTGTTGCCTGAAGTTTAGGATTAGGGTGAGAATCCTAGGGTGCAGATGAAATGCTTCTAAGGATGAAAATCCCAACAAGTCTCTGAACACGAATGATTCTCCTCAGTAAGTCCTTGTGAGAACAGGTAGTCACAAGTAGAATAATATTGATAAAAAGTGCCCTAGACCACCAGCAGATTACAACAGCATTTAGAGAATGGCTGCAAAATATCTCAGACAGTTAGTTGCATAGTCCTGGACTATTCCAGAAGGCCCTCATGCAAGAAAAATCAGTCCTCTGACATCCCAGAAACTTGCTGACATGAAGCTATTTGGCAGTCCGCAGAACATGTAGTGATTTCGTAAAGCTGACAGACCACACATTGTGTGGTATCTGCCTAAATACCCCAAATCATTGGTGGGCTGAGATGGTCAAATACATTTGACAGAAGGTCAAGCTGTGGCACTGTCAGAATGTATCTTAGAGCTCAGTAAATCTCAACCAGGGTACCATGGCACCCTGGGGTGCCTTGAGGTCCTTTCTAGGGTGCCATAGGTTCATTACAATATTAGCAGTTAGGTTTCCAAAGGTGTTTCATGAGATAAAGCCAGAGATTTCAAACAACCTATAGTTTGATCTTTGCAACAGAAAACTTCTCTATTATTTTTTGTAGTCAAAAAAAGAATGAAAACTAAGAGCTGGCATTTTCCAGGGGATGCTGTGAATCTATCCAGCAATGTCCCGAGTCTATGCAGGGATGCCTTAAGTCTTAAGATGCTGAGAACCACTAATACAGATGTTAGGCATTGGGTGTGGATTTTTTTTGTACTAAGAGGCTGCGTCTGCATGAAGTGCTGACTGCTCAGTAGCCCGTGACTACTGTGCAGTAGCGTTGTGTGGTAGAACGTGTGACAAGACAGTACTGCACAACAATCTTGGGCTACTGCACAATCAACATCACGAGAAAGCTGTTTGTCAGCACTACTGCACGTTAACTCCAGTTAGTGCACAGTCATTTTAATACTTTTTTATACAAGAATGAAATGTGTAACAAGTGTGCAGTCAGCAGATTATGTAGATGCAGCCAGAGTGTCCCTGTAATGAAGTATTCACATCAGCAGTCTCTCCTGGCAAACTGCACCAGTTCCATTTCTCTTGGAAAGGTAGTTTTGCTTAGCAGCAGTTGGGAGTTGGCAGTAGGGGGACTTCAGTCTTCTTCAAGGAATGTTCAGTTGTCAAAGTATTTTGAAGTATAGTTGTCATTAACTAGATGTTTGGAAAGCATTGCACTTAAAGATTAGGGGAGAGTTGGGAAGCCAGCTTAGTGCATATGCTTACCTTTCCATAAAGTTTCCTGTCAGAACTTCTGCTTTCCCCTCATCTTCTGCCTGGTGTATTCTCTCTCTGCCTCTCTCTCACCAATTTTTATTTTTCCCAGCAGTAGTCTTGGCAGATGGAGCCACCATTGTGGCTAATCCAATTAGCAACACATTCAATTCTGCTCCAGCAGCAACAACAGTGGTGCAAACCCACAGCCAGAGTGCTAGTGCTAGTGCACCAGCCCAGGGCTCTTCCCCACGCCCAAGCATTCTCCGGAAAAAACCAACCACAGATGGGTGAGTAGGACTGGAGTTGGCATGTAATAGCTCTTCTGCTCATCCTAGTAAGAGAATCTCGTGTGTTTTCAGTGAATAGAAAAAGGCCCTGCAAGAGCAACCAGTGCAGGGTGTGTTACATGCCAGTCTCTATGAGAGGTACAGTTCATCTGGTTACATTTTCACCTTTCCTTAACCTGTAATGCATCCTACTACAGACAACTGGATGGGACTGTTTGACTCCAGTTGTTGAAGGTGACATGCAAGCTTAAAAATTTATATGAATTCTTGTCTTGCTGCTTTAGGTTCAACAACAGGAAAAAAAAAACCCAAAAGACTATAAGGTTTTAAAAATTGGTTTTCAGGTGTTGGCCATGTACAGATGTTCATTTTATACCAGGAAAATTGCTGTTTCTCCCAGACCAAAAATGGCAGTTCTGGGAGAAAACTTGACTCTAAGGAGAGGGAGAAGTCAGCCCTGGGAGACTTTCTCCCAGGAGAATGAGTCTTTGTATGCTTTCTCCAAGATTAACTCCCCTTGCTTCCCATGCCTTCTTCAGATGGGGATCACTCTGGTTTTAGGAAGGCATGGGGATTAGGGGTGACTGCAGACTGGACATGCTCCCTCTCACAGGAAGATTTCTATCAGTGTAAATTTCTCACAAATTTCAAACAGATGTTCATGGTCTTTGTCCCCTACTTTTCCTGGAGAAGGAGTAACATGAAACATGCTACAAAAATGAAATCTTATTAACAAAGAGAGGAAAATAACTGTAGCGTCAACCCCTTCCACATTTTTTCCTACCCTTCTGTTAATTTCAAATGCTTGAAAGGACAGGAGAAAAACTTATATTCAATGATCTGTTCCCTCCAATTAAGGAGTGAAAGATTTTGCATTCAGTCTCCAAGACTTCCAGTGAGTCCTTCAGGATCAGGACTGAAATCCTGATATGTAAATTTTTTTCAGGACTGAGAAAGTCAGACAATAAAAATGTAAATTAAAGAAACAAAAAATATATAACAATAGGGCAGTTTCTTTATTAGTGGGTTGAATTTTAGAGAGAGATTCTTTCCCAGGGTGGTGTTGATATTTTTAATGCTGGTAGAGTCTCAGACTTAAACCTTATTAGAATGTAAAGTATTTTATACTGAGTCTCTAATTTGCCAAAATTATTAGATTACCATGATAGAATTGTAATAAACCTTGGGGCTCTGCTTCTTTTCCCATACAGCTGAAAGCAGTCAGTTCAAGGTTTGCTCAGCTTCGGCAGAGTAATGGAAGACTGTGTGGTGTTGCCCTGGACTGGGGAGTCTCCTGTCCTCAGTTGGAGGCTGATGGCCTTAAAACAGAAAGTACTGATCAATAAATTGAAAGTAAAATTTGTAGGGATTTTTGCACTCTGTGGAGAAGTCCTCAAAATAGAGGGGAGGAAACTGATTGCTCTGGTTTACTCTCATTAAGGCTTCTTTGAAGGATATTAGGAACAATTTTTTTCTTAATTTCATCAAAGCTTTACTAATTCATAGCCAAGTGGTGACAAATCAGGCAAAAAAATACTATTCCATTTGCAACAGCAAGAAAAGGTAGGATCTCCTGCCTGCTCTAATGTTTGTTACAAAGAGCAGTACACCAAGCAGTAGCAGTATCATGCTCCTCTGTGTCTTACAGACTGGCAGTCCGGAAAAGTCTCATTCCTCCTCAGCCCCCTGAAGTTGCTAGTACCCGCGTGGAGAGCGCTATGCGGAGCACATCTGGATCGCCAAGACCTGCTGGGTAAGGATTTAAAACAACAGACTGCAAGGCCTATGATGCGTCTCCTTTGTAATAAGTGAAAGCCAATGGAACTTAGGTAGAGGTCAGTGCATGTCAAGTGTCAAGCAAATGCTGCTTAATAGAAGTATAATAGAAACTTCTCAAATTAATAACTGTTGCAAAGTTACATTTTTAATCTGTTTAGTTGTATAAAATATGTTTGTTTGTACTATATCCTAATTTTCCTAAATGATCTTACTGCATTAGTATCTCACTGAATTTTTATGGAAAATTATTTTAATATTGATTTCATGGTCCCAAGAAGAAAAGTTTGTATTATCCTGTTTTTATCCCTTCCTCCACTCCAGATTTTATATCTGTATTCCAGGATTTGTATAATGAGATTACTCTCCTTCCATTGAGCATAAGTAACATCAAAATGTGTCTTACTGCAAAGAAACAGGACGAGCTTTTGGTGGAATAACCCAAGAAATTGATCTCCTCCTGATCCCTTTTGAGATGTGTAATGTAAAGTAATATATATTTCGTATGACTTGTATCATATCTGAATGCTTCTGAGTTAGGGGCAAACACTGAACTGAACCTACCCTTTAGCTTTCATAACCAACAAGGATGGGAAGAGTCAAAATAAGTGAAAGTAAGATAGAAATGTTCATTTCTTCTCCCACAGTGCTCTGCTCTGTGTTACTATGCAAGATTTTTTTTGCTTAGTCAAAAAATTAAGGTTTTCTGAAGGAGCTAACTTCAAAACTCAGCTGATTAATTTTAGAGACTTTGTATTGGAATGTCATGGCAGCAGTACTTAAGACCTTGAATTGATGTAACTAATACTGGTTTTATGTTCTAGTGCCAAGCCTAAGCCAGAAATCCATGTCTCTATGGCCACTCCAGTCACTGTGTCTGTGGAGGCGGTGTCTAATCAGAGTGGTGAACAACCCACCATTGCAATTCCACCTACCTCTCAGCAGCCTGCATCTGCCATTCCAACAATTATTGCAGCAGCCAGTCCAACTTCTCAGTCTGCATCAACCCTGTCCACCATTCCAGGAGCAGTCACAGGTGCTCCACCCACTTCTACCACAATTGTGGCTGTGCCTCCACCTCCATCAGCCATGAGTGGGGCCCTCTCCACGGTGTTGGGATCCCCAGTACCAGAGATAAAAATCAAAGAAGAAGTGGAGCCTATGGACATAATGCGACCAGTATCTGGTAGGCTTATTAAACTAAATTAAATTATTCCTCTGGGAGGACATGATGGTTAGGATTTCACAAACCCAGCCTGAAAATTAAATTTGTAGTCTAATTTTAAATAATTCTTAAAGGTTCTTTTCTGTTCCTGCTACCTTTCAACGTAAATCCAGAGTCTAGAATTTCATTTTGGATCTTCTAACACGTACAGGGTATAAAGTCGTGATGGGGTAAGGTGATTAGAATGAAAATGGGGGAATCCTGTTGATAAATGCATTTAATGAATATAGAATCTGTTCCTTGTTCATTGAAACAGGACATTTGTAAGGGCTGCAAGCATGTGCTATCTATCTTAAATGGTAAAGAGTTTGAAGAATAGACACTGGAACCATGTCCTTCAAAAGCTCACCCTACAGTACAAATAGGAATTGCATTTCTCTTTGGTTATTTTATGTGGCAGCTGAGGAATAAAATCTAACTTAGAACTATACAAAATAGACATGTAAATCCTTATGCAGAATTTTCTTCTTTGTACATGTGACATTTAAATTCTTTTTCCCTGAACACCTAAGGAATTGTACTGTCCCTATTCTTCCCAATACAATATATTATTCAGTATATTAATATGGATCCCATTGTAGGTGTACATGTGCCCTGTGTTTGAGACTGGATACTTTTAAGCTGGTAATTGCCCTGACAGTTGTTTTTGCACTCTGGGCTGCTTCACGCACTAAGCAGAGGCATGAAGAACAGAGCAGCTGGAAGGAAAAAGGAGCTGCCTATAGCAGCAAGGTGCATGCCACCCTGACTCTGTTCAGCCTATTCTACCTGGCTGAATCCCACATCCTCATCAGATGTTTGTTCTGCCTCTCATTTTCCACTCAGTCCTGGAACAGTTTTTCATACCCAGAAGATCTGAGCTCCAGGCCCTCTACTAGTAATGTCTGTTCTGTTTCATTGCTTCATTAAGCAGGCAGGCAAGCAGTGTCCAAGGTCCCTACAGAGAAAGCAACATGGAGCAGAGAACCAACACCAGTGTGTCCACTAGTGCTGTCCACAGTAAATGATACACAGGTGCCTTTATCAATGGTAGTACCCCAAATGTTGGAATGGAACCAGGATGTTCCAAGCTGAGACTGGGACTCAGAGTTGTATCCCAGAGGAGAGACACAGAAAGTGTAGGACATAAGCCCCCCCAAGCCTTTTTTGACACGGAAGATGGACAAAAAGGCCAGTACGTGAAGGTGAATTCATAGTTTCATAGTTTCTAGGGTTGGAGGGGACCTGAGTAGATCATCTAGTCCGACCCCCTGCCATGGCAGGAAAATAATACTGGGGTCAAACGACCCCAGCAAGATGTTCATCTAACCTCCTCTTAAAAACCCCCGGGGTAGGAGCCTGCACCACTTCTCCAAAAGCCAGAAACAAACTCATCAGTCTTCCTCAGTTCCAAAGGACCTTTCCCCTTTATCATCTGATAAAGCAACAGTCACATTAGCATAAATTCATTGTCACTACATTAGCATGATTTCAGTGTCACAAAAACGGATCCAAATCACAGATATATTAGGAGCGAGACTTTCTTCATCTCTGGAAGAGCACTATTCGATACTTTGTCTCAGTAGGGACAAGCCAGAACATCCTTCCCATATATAAGGTCTGTTAGACCTAATGACATCTTCCTGACAAAACTTAAGCACCTTGATATCAACCATGAAATGCAAAGAGAAGATAACAGAAACCATCATATAAGTTCACAGTGCAGCTCTGGCTCTCAAGTAGGTTTGCCACACCACGCAGAAGAAGTTGTGTTTAGGTAAGAATGCACCAAAGGATAAGGACCTTGAGAGACTGGATCTGTTCAGAAAAAAAAAAAAGTTCTGTTCTTTTGGCATCCTGATTATTCTACGGAACCAATAATTCAAGTCCTTCTGGGCAAAACAGAGGACATTCCACTGATCGCAGTCTGGAAGCTATCAATTTTTAGGAACAGCATAGCCCCACTTGCTCTCTACCTTCTCGGAGTCAAGAAGCAGAAATGGACTTTAAAGGGAATGTACTTGTGAACGATTGATCAGTACAGAAATCCATTCTTGCCCTGATATTCTGCAGTAGGAAAACCCCATCCATACCATGACAAAGGGTGCATCTACATGAGACACTTAATGTGCAGTAGCCTAATAACACTATGTGGTAGCATGCCAGGCAAAAACCATGCTAATACACTACTGTGCAGTAGTATTAGGCTACTGAGCTGTAAGCTTCACACAGGAAAAAAAAAAACGTTCGCTGGCACTACTGCACAGTAACTAGTTACTGCGCATATAGTTAGCACTCTGTTAAGCAAACAGAAAACTAAATGTGCAGTAACTATTGTGCATTAACGAATGTGTAGACATGCCCAGCGAATGCTAAATACAGGGCCCCTGACTCAGTTGAGCTGTAGTCAAGAACCTCTCCCAGACATCTCTCTTCTTTATTGATCTATCTCCTTTGCTTTCATACTAATCTCCTTTATTTCTAGAATAATACCTGAGATCAGACAAGACAGTTAGCCCTTCTAGCCTGAGGCATTGCTCTTCACATGTACAAGAGATGCTCATCCATGTTTGGAAACCTATCAAAAGGACCTACTCACCTAAAAGAAGAAACATTTCTATATGAGCAGCCCGAAAATAATGTCAATCTGGTAGAAACAAGAGTTCCAAAGATCCTGGGCTATATCTTGCTCTAAGAATGTAGAATTAACATTTAGCTTGCTACAAGTCCCATTTGGCATCAATATCTCATGCTTCAATAAAATTCCACAGTAATAAGATGGGATGAAACCACATTGCAAGTTCACTGTGATGGTGATACCAGAGCTCTGTTGGAATCAGTCACTTCACCACTTTCCTTCCCCAAAACATATGCTCCTCTTGAAGAAAAGCTACATTCTCTGGATATCTCCAAAGCCCTCATTTAGTGCCTGGCAGAACTAAAGCTTTCATACTTTCCCTGCTTCTTTATGATTATATAAAATATATCAAAAGGCCAAGCAATCTCATCCCAGATACTTTAACAGTTGAGTACAGCCTGCATTTCTGCTAGTTACCAGCAAGCTGGTGAGTCTTTCTTTGAATATCAGGGCAGGCTTCTTCTGAGTAGCAGTGACATAGGTGGCCTGCTTTGGAAACTTGCTAATGTGAGCTGCTTGGTAGTCATTAAATGGTTTGCCACTGGTGTGGCTGTCTCAACAGATATTAAGTTCAGCCATACTGCAGTTCCTGTTTGATCAGTTTTTACCATTCTCCACAGTTTGAGGAGATACTGCTCACCAGTTAGAGGGATGCAGAGAGGTGCACACTTGACAGAGTAACTGTAGTTCTTAAAGATGGTGTTTGTGTGGATGTCACAACCCATCTTTTATTCCTGTTTAAGGAATCTTCAACTCTTTTGGGCTTTGAATGTGAAGGAACTAAGGGAAGGTTGTAGTTGCTCCACCATTATGCTCTGGTACAGAAGACACGAGATGGCTCAGAGTGCATGTGTGACCCTGACTAATGCTGCTAGCCATAAGAATCTGCTGGTCTTGCACTCAAGGGGTGCAGTGGCACCTACTGGGGACCCACACTGACTACAGTCTCTTAAACCATGGTCACTGCAGGGTAAGAAAACGTGGGTAGGTATCTCTGACAGCATTTAGGCAATATTACCTTGTTCCTTTTATACTATTGACATTGTAGTTCTCTCTCATTGTGCGTGTTGGGATCTAAAATGCTATTTTTTTGCTTCCATCTCAGCAGTTCCTCCATTGACTACAAGTACTGTGTCTCCATCTCTTGCCTTGCTGGCCAACAACCTTTCAATGCCCCCAGCCGACTTGCCACCTGGTGCCTCCCCAAGAAAAAAGCCTCGGAAGCAGCAGCATGTGATTTCTACAGAGGAAGGAGACATGATGGAAACAAATAGCACTGATGATGAGAAATCTACTGCCAAAAGTCTTCTGGTGAAGGCAGAGAAACGCAAGTCTCCCCCTAAAGAATATATAGGTAATGATATTCCTGTATCAGTGACTGTGCTCTTCAAACTCAAATGTCTATTTTTCTGATCCCTTCCCTTCCTCCAAAACAGGGATTTTTGTCCTCTACCTCTAATATAGGAAAAGATGATATTCTTACTGGAAGTTAAGTTACCATTTACATTATGCTTTTCAAAATATCTGTTTCTGAACATTTTACAATAATAACATTTAGAGAAGTCCTTTAACCAGCCTCTGACCCCAAAGAGATGCTTGTTGTGTGGACTCAGATGACAGCTCAGCATATACTGCTTTCTAATTTTCAGCTTAAACTATGGTAAAAGCTATGCCAGTCTTCTTTAAACCACAAGTGTTCTTTACTGAGGTGCACCTATTTATCCTAACTGTTTCTCAGATGAAGAAGGTGTGAGATATGTCCCCGTGCGTCCAAGACCCCCTATCACACTGCTTCGCCACTATCGCAACCCATGGAAAGCCGCTTATCACCACTTTCAGAGATACAGTGACGTCAGAGTTAAAGGTCAGCATACTTACCTAGTATCTCAGTGTTCCTTCTAATAGGATTTCTTATTATTGTTGATAAACTGCATTTGCGTGCCAAGAATTGGTGCTTTAGGTACAGACATCAATGTTCATAAGTAGCTTTACAAGCAGAAATTCTTTCCTGCTGAGACCCATTTGTTGATCACATACATGAAAGGAAATTTCTTTAAGCTAGCAGTAGTCCTAGTTTCTCTTCAGCTGTCTTGTGGGGGGCAGGGGTATTGTGCATTCAGCAACTAGGATGTAATTCAGGGGTAGGCAAATTATGGCCTGCAGGCTGGATCTAGCTCATGGAGAGACTTTGTCCAGCTTGTACTGGGCCCCACAGTCCCACCTGGCCAAAGTGCTGTCTGGCTCATGGCATGTCCTGCCGCCTCTGGGTGTGCAGTGCAGCCGAGGCGGCTGTGTGGCTAGACTGCATTTCTAGGCAGTCCAGGTGGTCGTGGCTCCTTCCAGCTGCTGCCACCACTGGCCCCAGTCCCTTGGTACTGGTGGGGACCTGCATGCACAGCCCCAACCCCAGCCTGCTTTGTGTCCACTCTAGGCTTGCCCCAGCCAGAGTGGACTATCTCCGAACCAATCGGAACCCATGCACGTAGCTCTGATCCCATGCCTTCTCCAGACTGCTTGCTTACACTGAGCGGTGGTAACAGTGGTAGCGGCTGGGCAGAAGCTGGTGCTCGGCATGAGGGAAAAGTGGCCGCCTCCCCCTCGCCACTGCTGGGCCCTTCTTGCTGCAACTGCCTGGAGCCCATGCGTGAGCTGCCCTGCAGCTCCTCTCCATTGCACACACTAGTTCACTCTTGATCAATATACTATCTTTGCTTACTAGGGTATGTGGAGGGAAAGAGTTGGATTAAAATGTAGACTCTAGTACTTTTCCTAAATTAGTCACATAAGGTTTGAACAAGTTTGTATTCTTTTGTTCTAGAAGAGAAGAAAGCTATGCTGCAGGAAATTGCTAATCAGAAGGGAGTGTCCTGCCGTGCACAAGGTTGGAAAGTCCATCTCTGTGCAGCACAGTTACTGCAGTTGGTAAGTGAAAGAAGCTTGCTAACATCCTGCAATCTAGAGAAAGAAAAAAATGTCTATGTGGAATGATGTACCTGATTTGAGATTCTGTGTTCCTGGATGTAAGGGCTAAGCGTGAGATTCCCCAGAACCTCTAAGCTCCTGGAATTGTGTTGAGAAGTAGGGAAAGCAGTCCTGGTTAAGACCTGTGTTAATTCAGAAGCGCGGCAATCTGGTAAACTTATGTCAGTGTGATAAATAACACCACTCTGTATCAGATGCTTCTTCCCATGAGTAAATTAGCAGCTAAGAGGAAGAAGCTGAACACCTTCTCTTTGTCTGTAAGTATTGTAACATGGAAGAATGTTGTGCATTAGAGGAAAAGTGAATTCTCACTAAGGTCTACTGTCTTTTAGACTAACCTGGAGCATGATGTGTATGAGAGACTCACTGCCTTGCAGGAAGGGCTCATCCCCAAAAAAAAGGCAGCAACTGATGATGACTTGCATCGAATAAACGAACTGATACAGGTAAGTGCTTGTGGCTCAGTCTCTCAGCTCAGTGTCTGCTTAACCCTTAGTTGCAAATTTATACTAATCCTAACTATGCTGCAATTAGTACCTAGCAAATAAAAAAATTTAAAAAAAGGTTTTTTCTGGTATGTCTTCCTTGTATTTTGAGTGTGCTCACTCAGACCTCTGAGGTGAACTTGAAAGGGGCAGAGGGATTGGTGAGAGAATTCTGCTTCTATTGATAGAAGTGTGTTTGTTTCAGGGGAATATGCAGAGATGTAAACTTGTGATGGATCAAATCAATGAGGCCCGAGACTCCATGCTAAAAGTCTTGGATCACAAGGACCGTGTTTTGAAGCTTCTAAACAAGAATGGAACTGTCAAGAAAGTGTCCAAATTGAAGCGAAAGGAGAAAGTCTGAAGTGCAAGTGACTTTGGAAATTGAGAATGTGTACAGAACAGAGTTCAGACTTTTTGTAGTTTGGGTTTATTTTTAAGCAGAGCATCTGTATAAAAAGGATGAGTTCTAGAGAACAGATGGCAGCAGATGGACGTGTGGAGCCCAGTGACCTGAAAGGATTGTCATTAATCTGTCATAATGAACAAAGATTTCTCTCAGGCTCATCCCTTTTTAAACTCTTTGCAATCCCATTTGTTTAACCCTCCTGATGTGTCAGTGCCTACTAATTGGAACTAGTGATGCAATGTGTGGTGGACAGCACCCTCCCCCCTTCCATTTCACAGCTTAGGGGTAACTTCAGGTTTGACCAATGGTTCTTGTAGGAGACTCAAGAATCTCACAAAAATGTCAGCTCAGACTGCCTTGAGTGTTTCAAAGCATTGAAAATTACACCACTTCCAATTACCCCATTCAGTTTGTGTTCTTCTAACCATCCAGCATCTGAAGTAGCCTTCTGAAATCAGTGCCATTGCACTAGGAGATCTGCCACATTTAGGATCTCCAATGGTTTGGAAATCCTAGCTGTCAATTTTTTTTTTTTTTTTTTAAAGAACCATTTCAAAGTGATTTTGTAGTGTCTGTGCGTGTCCATGTTGGTGCTCTGGGATACTTGTTTTGAAGTACCTCTCTTGCAACACAGTACTTCCTGTAGCTGGTGTGATGTTAATTGTATGTATCACATACATCCTGAAAACATTAATAAAGGACTTGGAGGTTTTTGTACATGAGTAGTTTTTATATCTTTATGCTAGAGAAAATAATCCTTAAAATGAAAGAGAAATCATGCACTGGAAAGAGAGAGAAACCAAAAATTTTGGGGGAAAAAAACAAAATACCCTTTCAGCTGCTGTTAGGAAATAGGAATTTGTTGGTGCTTCAGCTTGTATGGGTGTAAGTATGAACTTTCACGCTTCATCTCATGTTTCCCTAAGGATTGCCAATTTAGTTCTCTGATCAGGAATTCATAAATATTCAACAAAGCTCTCATGGAATTATTTTGGTTTTGTTTAGGGTTGTAATCTTCAAGCTGCTGATAGCCATTAGTAACTCTGTTTTTCTAGGCTTCTAAGTTTGGATCAGCAAAATGCTATTTTCTTTTGTAGGATAGAGAGAGTAGGAAAGCAGGAGTTGAATAAAATTCTTTTAAAAACAAGATGTGCATATTATGCAAGAAGAACCCTATTTCAGATCATCTGTTAGGACAGCAATCTTATTTTTATGTTGGTGTTCTGGTCCTGTTTAAAAAGAAGTATATGACTCTCAAATATACTTCTGGCAATGTTATTTTAACTTTGGTAATTACAGACTTAAATTATGAGAGGAGGTGTTATCTATCAGGGAGAGGAGTGAAAATGTCAACATACATTTTTTAACTTTAAAATACATACCCATAAGCTTGTCAGAATGTAGTGGTTATGCAAAGAGACCAGAAGAAATTACCCTTCCACATTGTTTAGGAACTAGAGGGTAGGCATTGAAGGTGGATCCAAATTGTTTTTACTTCCTTGTGATTCAGGAAAAGGCTGTTTTGAATGCTGTGGAACACACAACTTGCTTTATGCCACAGCATTCTGACCAACATAATAAAATAAAAAGCAGTTTTCTGGGGGATAAACTTATTCTGAGCCCTGGTTTCACAAGACAGTAAAAACAGTTTATTTGATGGTACCATAGAAACAGCAAACAAATGCAATTCTCTTTTAAGTTAACTACCAGTTTTCTTCAGCAAATGGCTTTCTGACCCAATCATTTTATCATCTCAGTTATTTTGATAGTATTATATAATGACGTAGCTCTTTTTCTTACCTTTTTGCCATTTCATATTCCAAAAAACTATTATCTTCACGTAAGGTGGTGGACACACATAGGAGCTGAAACATTCCAAAATGTCATTGACTGGGAACTGGTTCACAATTGTCTGTGACACCAGGGTTTGTATTACAGGCAACCTTGCACTTAACACTGTTTCACTTAACACTATTTCACTGTAACGCTCATTTTAAATTGATATCTGATTTCACTTGGCACTCAGCGAGTTTCATTATAATGCTCACAGTTACCATCTTGGGTCAAGTACTTTAGGTTTCGCTTAATGCTCAGTTTTTCAGGAACCAGTTAAGAGCGCTAAGTGGGGGTTGCCTGTGTATATAAACTCATTTCAACAACCTTCAACCCCTCTGCCCCACCCTTTTTTTGGGGGGGGGGGGATGGAAGGAATTCTGAAATTCCTGAAACAAAGTTGCTTAATGCAAGGACAACTTCAAAGTCAATTTAGTGCTGAGGAAGCTGCAGTTTCTAAGCAGTAGCAAAGAGCAGCTATGAGCCACCTGGGCTCAAACAGTTTTGCTTAAATAGTTTGTTTGCCTCAATCTTGATGATGTTTCCAACTCTTCACTCCCCAACATTCCTGGACAAGTCCCTTACCCCCTACTAATCTGGTGCAGTTCCATTGTCTAAAGGGCTTGTTCCAGTTTACACCAGCTGCAGATTCAGCCCTTTGGAGAATATATCTTCTGTGAACACTTTGAATGTGAGCATCTAGAACGTTTCACTGGAAATAACATAGTCAGTGCCGAGCTATTTTTGTTCCTCTGAATAGCAGCAATTCGCCTTTTCTTCACAGCATTTTGACTCCTGTTTAAGGTGATGAATGTGATCTCTTCTGTTCATTGGATGAAAATTAAGTGGCTTTTTAGCATTTTTGGTAAAGTCTGATGTCCTAAAAATCCATGTTTATTCATATGTTCTGACTAGTAGTTCCTGTTATTTGAGATCTCAGTTTTTCTTCATAGAAAATGCCAAAATAGCTTTTCAGAACGTAGGGCAGGTGGCATATTATAGACTAACTTGTTCAGAGAGGCATGATCTTTCACAAGTTACAGCCTTTGTCAAATTCTTTCTTTGTTACGCAGTTAATAAATTGCCCTGAGACTAGCAGCTTCATTTATTCTACAAATCCTGTGGTGAACATAGATTGTGCTGTTTGTTTAGCACTGCTAGTTTTAATACTAAAATACTTTTGAATTGTATATTAAACACAGGTGAAATAAGGCTAGGTACTCGTGATGACTCTCACACTATTCCAAAATTACTATCCTCCTTAGCACTGATCTTTGATACATTCTACAATCCTTATTCCTTACAACACTTCTGTGTGGTAGGTGGGGTGATGAGGTGAAATACAAGACAGACATTGAAAAGCATTCCCCCTATCGTGTCACCAGTAAATTACAATGGGGGTATTTGGGGGGGGGCAGGGGGGTTGGCTGGCAGTCTCAGGGTCCCATGACCCTCATGCATCTCTATCATAGTGCCTCATGTGGTGTGTTTGCCTCTAGACTTTGCTAGGAATCACCTTCCATTCTTTCATAGCACCCTGTGTATCAAAGACACATTCCTCAATTCCTCACAAAAATAACCAGTCTCCAGATGAGGTGTCTGTATTGACAATCCTGTGATGAAGCTCCTATTCTTATTCATGGTCCTAACAAAATTGATGGCATCTTTCTCAGGTAAATAACACTCAGTGGTGGATGTTAATTCAAGCTAACATTTGTGTTCCATAGAAGGAAAGAAGAAAAGTTATTTTAAATAGCTACATTTTGAGAAATGTTTTTAAATGTGCCATTTGAAATTGTTTAGTAAGTTTTAATTAATTGTTTGTTTGGGCTTTTTTACATATCTTTGTTTCCTTTTCTGCACTGAAGCTGCTAACTGACCGCCAGGACTGGGGGAACGTTTGTTCACCAGAGCGCCCCAAGGGATGATGAGGTCGAACGGTCACAAACTCCTGCAAGACCGTTTCAGGCTGGACATAAGGAAGAATTTCTTTACTGTCCGAGCCCCCAAGG